>NC_139805.1:14849495-15449495 GCF_963457635.1 Microchirus variegatus
GTTAAAAAAAATCTGTATGAATCTGTATTTCAGAATAAGGTTCCTTTAGCTTTATTAGAAAATAATTTCACAAAATCTCTCTAATCGCTCTCTCTCCCCCTCTCTTCTCTCTATGTGTGTGTGTTCTGACCAGTTTGACTCGATATTGATTTTTCATTATGAAACACTATGTGGATATTTGACTTGATGAGAAACCGCGCGAGAGAAATCATAATTTTTATGTATTTTTTTTTTTTTGAAATAAATAAATAAATGGGAGATTAAAGGCAAAATAGCTCGCCAATGTTTGAAGGGGTTTGTTTTTTTTTTCGACGACGAAAACGAGGTTTTTCAAACGACATCAATCACGCATTCAGTGTTTTATTTAATATCAAGGAATACACATTTACTTAATTACATAACACATGTTTAATTTCTAAAGATAAACCAGTTGCTGTACACGCGCCCGACACATTCCCGCCATTATATAAAAAAAGACTTAATAAAACTGTTGGAGCATTTTAGCATAAACAAACTCCAAAATATGCATTTTTACACATCCATTCTCGTGGGTCAGTGTGATAATGTGATGCTGCTTCTGCTGCTGCTGCTGCTGCTGTTTTCACCAAACAAAACAAAACTAAACAAAGAAATGACATTTCCCTCGTTCCTCGCCTCGGCCCTGATTTGCATCCAGCAGCTGCTCACGCTCACGCTGCCATCACATCTCCTCTGAAATCATTAACAGGTGAATTAAGATCATGTATCTATCTGCGCGGAAACGCCTCAGAGATCAGCACCATGGACAGTTGACGGACATGTTCTCTCTCACACACACACACAGCAGGAGGCAACGATAGAAGATGGGAAACAATTAATGCATTCATAGAAAATATGACGTAATTCGAAATAATAATAGAATAGGAAAGTATGAAAAAAACAAAAAGGCAGGACAACATACAAACAACCCCGATATGTCATCATATCATTTCTGGCTGCTGTAAAATGTATTTTATTTTATTTCTTTAATTTTATTTATGTTAAACAGGCAGTGATGATTTAATTGATTTGCTGTCTTTCTTTTTTAATATGCATATGACGATAAACCTCATGTATCTCTGCAATTCATATACGATCATTTAATAACGTATTATGTTATTAAATTATATTATGTCGGGTTTAAAATTTTGAAAACGTATTTATTTCTAATATTTCTGTTTAATCCTCCACACGAGGGTCGCAGGGGCTGCTGGTGCCAATCCAAAATTTAAATATGTATTTAATATTTTATGACGCAGCAACTCTGTGTGACGTTCGACGTGAGCGTGGTGATCACCTTGCGCTGACCTTGTGCTGATGTTTTTTATTTTGTTTTGTTTTTCACCAGAAATCCCTCAGTGTGCCGGCTGCAGTCAACACATCCTGGACAAGTTCATCCTGAAGGTGCTGGACAGACACTGGCACTCCCAAGTGCCTCAAGTGCGCAGACTGCAAGACTCCGCTGGCGGACAAGTGTTTCTCCAGAGCAGGAGGAGTCTACTGCAAAGAGGACTTCTTCAAGTAAGTGACACGTCACTCTTCTGCTGCTGCTGCTGTTTGCTTGTTGTGTGTGTGTGTGTGTGTGTGTGTGTGTGGTGTGTGTGTGTGTGTGTGTGGTGTGTGTGTTTAGTTGTTCTGGCTTTAACAAAAAAAAGATTAAATATTAAGCACGTAATTAACACCTTATGAAGGAAAAAATCAGAATTAATGTCGTTAATATAGGTAGAATAAGGTTATGTAGAATAAGGTGTTAATACGTGCTTAATGATAAAGGGCTAGTATGCTACTTACATGCATGTTAGTTAGCACCTTAATGGTCAATAGTTTTTTTTTTTATTATTATGTTTTAATAATGATATATAATAATAATAATAATAATAATAATAATTCAGAGAAAATATTTTACTAAAGGTTGTTTTTGACTGAAATATCACCAAATTATATAAAAAGTTTGATCAACTTGCTCTTGGGATAACGAAACTAACTTGATTTTTGTTTTTGCTGTTTTAATAATACTTTTGAAACGGGGGGATTTTGAAATAAAAAAAATAGTTTGAGACAATTTCACTTGTTCAAATGAGTTTGACCCAATAAAATGTGACCACTTTAGTTTAAGTAATAATCGTTGCAGTTGGTAGAATTTTAAATGTAAGATGTTTCATGATGACAATCAGACAATCATTCATAGTTTATCACAGTTCATGTAATTTACATTTATGTTGACATAAAAAGAGAAAAACAAGAATTTTCTTTCTTTTTTTCCTTTCTTTATTTCTTTCCTTCCTTCCTTTCTTCCTTGCAAGGATTGCATTTGTGCGACATTACAGACGGAAATTGAGTTTGACTTTTACCCAGAACAGGATCAGCAGATCCAGGCTTTTTACTAAATCACGTTTAGAAAGGTTTTAATGCTCAAAGCTTGAATGAGACCTAAAGAGCTCTGGAGTCTCACTGAGAGTTAACTGTGTTTAGCCTGACCTGGGGACAGCAGGGGGGGGGGGGCGTTTGCATGTACATACTGTGGTGAGGGACACGTCGGGACACACACATATACATAAACAGACACACAGATTCACTGATGCTTGCTTCCCGGCAGTGATTTGTAGGCTTCACCTTGCTCTTTTTATTTCTGTGGGTTGGATGTGTGATTTAAAGCCTCTCCTCCTGAGTCAGTGCTTTATTGGTTCTCCTCAGGGTGTGTTTACTGTGAGCCTCCTCCTATACACCCCCCCCCCCACCCTTTCCCTTCTTCCTCCTCCTCCTCCTTAGCTCTCAGTGCTTAATCTGCAAACACATAAACATGCAAACACAAACACACACATGCACACCACACACTGTGCATTGATTCTCTCCATCCATCAACCTGAGGACAGGTCTGTCGTTAACAGAAATGCATTCCGGTGCTGATGTTTCCTTCCACAACAGCTGGAGATTCTGTTGTGCACACACTTTGCCATCATTCTTGCTGTGATTTGAGAAATTACCTGTCTTGCATGTAAAATTTTAATTTCCGTTACTCTCGCCACCTCCATCAGCTTGTAAATTACGCATAAGTAGGACAACGGTGACAGTCTGACCTGGTGTTTTGCATCAAATGTCCTAACTGCAAATCTCTCTTAATGATGTCCTGCAGGCGCTTTGGAACAAAATGTGCATCGTGCCAACAGGGGATCCCACCGACGCAGGTTGTGCGGAAGGCGCAGGACTTTGTGTATCACCTGCACTGCTTTGCCTGTATTATGTGCAGCCGACAGCTGGCCACCGGGGACGAGTTTTACCTCATGGAGGACGGGAGGCTGGTGTGCAAGGTGGATTATGAGACGGCAAAACAAAACGGTAGGTCTGCAGGAATCTCAAATACTAAAACCACAAAAAAAGAAAATGTTTATACTCAGCAGACGCTGTGACAGTGGAAAAGATTTTAAAGGAATGAAGAGAGAGGTGGGAAACTTTATTTCAGAATGAAACAAGAATTTAAAAAAGCTCACAATTTAGCATCACAGTGAGAAAGAAGTGACTCTGCACTGAAATGAGTGTGTCTTGACTGAAGTACATCAGACAGCTGTATTAGAGGACATGACAGATACAACCACAGTATATGCAATGCAGTGAACGTGGATCTCTCTCATTTGTGTGTGTGTGTGTGTGTGTGTGTGTGTGTGTGTGTGTGTGTGTGTGTGTGTGTGTGTGTGTGTGTGTGTGTGTGTGTGTGCTGTCTCCCACTCCTCCCTGTCTTTTGCGATTTCCACACATCTCTGATTGATTATGTAAAGTTAAGCAATGCTCTTGTACAGTGTGGCCACAATAACTCTGTTCCCCCTGGCACTGAGTAGATTTATGTCCTCTGCTGTTGTGGGTGTGTGTGTGTGTGTGTGTGTGGGGGGGGGGGGGGCAGATGCACAAGGACAATAATACACTTTCATATATGATCATTCACTTCCTTGAATGCACACATATACTCTGTGCAAAGGCCGATGGGCATTGTCTGTGAAGGCATGCGTGACAAAGGCAAGAGGCCGTTTACTCACACTTCTCATGTTGTCTTCAGATGATTCGGAGGCAGGAACCAAGCGACCGAGGACCACGATCACTGCGAAACAGCTGGAGACCCTGAAAAGTGCCTACAAAAACTCGCCGAAGCCAGCACGCCATGTCAGAGAGCAGCTTTCCTCGGAGACGGGTCTAGACATGAGAGTAGTGCAGGTAGAGCGTTTTGTTCTTCTTTTTGGAGGCTTTCAAGATCCTGAAAAAATCTGAATTCATATCAAATGTTGCAGATTAGTTAGATTAAGAAAGCCTATAAGGAAACAAATTTTAAAGGCATGAAGAAACCACTAAACTATCCTGTTTATGTCCAGTTATTATAGACAGTTATTAGGCCTATGATTCTGAGGCTGCTAGTCTTTTTCACAGTAATGAGATTAGTTATTTTTTATATTCTATATAGCATGATTTTGTTGTTGCTTTTAGTCAACAGTTTATGGTGTTCATTAAGACTGAGTCTTTCAGTTTCAGTGCAAAATATATTGTCATAATACACATATCAACACTTTTAAATATACAAACTTTATACTATTAAAACAATGAATATAATCAGATTCACCCAAAAATTGATGTCCAATAATGGATAATGATTATTATTATTATCGTCCTTACTTAATGATAATTATTATTATTATTATCACTGCCAGGTTTGGTTCCAGAACCGACGAGCAAAGGAAAAGCGGCTGAAGAAAGACGCAGGCCGGCATCGCTGGACTCAGTTTTATAAAAGTGTCAAACGCAGCCGAGGAGGAGCTAAAGTGGAGAAGGAAAGCTCCGCTGACGACGCGGGACTCAGTGACAGCGAGCTGAGCTTCAGAGGTACCCACAGTGTAGATAACTTTAACCCAGTGCAAATCTATTATTGCTTAAGAGAGAGAGAGAGATTCCTGAAAGGGAATCATCAGTCATGCTGTTGTTCTAATGGGATTAAGGAAGCCTACAAGCTGCTAAATGACAAGAGTGCAGCAGCAATTGAATGTGTCTTTGCAGCATTTCATTTGTTTCCCTTCAATGTTAAATGAATGGCGTCGTTCTCAGGCAAATCCAAAATGGCATTCTCATTTCACATTCCCCTCACACCTCCCTGTGGCTGCACACACGTCCTCCTGCCTCTGTTTGTTGCCGTGATGGAGCTTATTGGAAAAAAGAGAGTGAGAGGGTCCTTAGTGGGAGGATGCAAACATTTTAGACGTCCCTCTGTTATTTAATGTTTGCAGACGCTGTTTTGGGGAGTCATAAAAGTCTTTGAGCCACTTTTAAAAAGAAGGCCATTTTTATGAGAAATGAAAACAGGGTGACAGAAACTCTATAAAGCATGTGAGGCTTTTAGTCAATTAGAGAGAAAGTGCTGTGCGCCTTTGTTGTTATTGAAGCCAATGATATAGGAAGAGTGGACGGGGACGGAAACAGATATTTTGTGCTGCAGTCATGGCACACACATTCAGTCGACCCCCCTTTGTTGGAGAACAATGTAAAAGCACATCCTTTCTCACCAACAAAAACAGAAAAGCTTATCATGGACCTCACTGCCAGGTTCACTTATTGTACCTCCAACGTTGTGACAATAAATCTCACTCATAAAAGCACTTAACTGTATTGAAATACAACAACTATATAATGTTCCTGCATAGTGCTGTGTCAAAGTCTTCCCACTCCTCATGCTAAGTGATGGTTTCTATTCCACAGAAGACCAGGTGCTGTCAGATCTTGGCCACACCAATGGGCTTTACGGGAGCGTTGGCGACGTGACCAACAGCACGGTGCTCAACGGCGGCTTCTCTGTCGACGCAGCAGGCCAGCCTTACCACGACATTCGAGCAGGAAGCCCGTACGGCCTCCCTCAGTCACCCTCCTCCATCACCTCCCTGTCCGGCCACACTCCTCTCCTTAACAACCTGGGCTTCAACATGGACAGTCTGGTGGCGCAGGGCGGTGCAGGCGGAGTGGGACAGGCTCTGAGGGCCATGGCAGGAGGGCCCACCTCAGACCTCTCTACAGGCAGCAGTACAGGATACCCCGACTTCCCCACCAGCCCTGCCTCGTGGCTGGACGAGATGGACCATTCCCAGTTTTGAGTTTGAAGATTGTTGTTCCGGTCGTACGACAAAACAGACTCACAAGGCTTTTTTTTTTAACATTTCTTTCTATCACCCTCCAAGACTTGGTTTGTTGTGTGATGCTGGAAAATGCTGAAGAGCAGAAGGAAGAGATGACTCTCAGCAAGTCCATCGCGAAGGAACCGCCTGGGTCAAAAACGTGTAGTCCAGAGAAAAGCAGTGAAGAACTCCTCCACACCGCTCAATGTTCAGTCTCAACATTGTCTCATAGAACGTTTTTGTTATCACCTCACTTTATTTTGTTCTTTCACTCTCTGAAAATGAGAATGGATTTCCAATATGTCAGTGGATTACACTTCCCAGGGGAGGTAATATTGTCTCGTCCCCCTAAAAATAAGTCGCCAACAGCTGCAACATTAGGGCTAAATCTGTAGATCTATGTCCCTATGAGACCCAGGAGGCACCTGCATGCTTCTGATTCATGAGTAGAAATGAGCAGGACTGCTGTCCGGCGACATCAAAGCCTTTACATTGGCAATGCACTTTATTCTCCTCTTCTTTTTCTACACTTAAGGACAGAGATGCAGAGGAAAAAGAGAAAAAAAGGGGAGAGACATATGCACAAGGCAAAAACACAGTGTTTCATTGGGAGAGAAATTTACAAGAACAGTGGCACAAGTGTGAATTTTGAACCATGCTGATGTTTTTTTTAATGTATTGCTGAAGCTTACACGTTATTAGGAAGTAGATGGTCTGTTCATTCTATCCGTCCGTCTGCCCGTAAGAGAGGTGATGCCTCCTCCGTTTGACTTATAGGGCATTCACTGTTTGCAACACAGCAGGTCTCGCTTCTATATTTATAGGTGCTGGACTTGTTCTCGTCTGTGTCAAAGCTTGTCTGAGAGCGGATGTCTGTCAGTATTAAATTGTCCGTTTTTTCAGATTCACCAGGAATCAAAGCTCGCGAGTTTGGACGGTCGAGTCATTTTACGGCTTTGAGAAATTCTAGTAATATATTAAGTCTAAATTATTGATTTATTATTTTGAATGCACACATGTATGACAAAGAGATTAAGACATGCAGAATCATTTGCAAATATTAATGAATGGTTTCTTCTACTGGACATTCAGAACACCCGACAAGTATTAGCAGGAACTTTGAGAAAAGAAGTCTCTGCGTTGGCTCTTCTGTTCTGTCAATCTGACCCAGGCTTCTCTTGCTAATCTACTCCAGTCCAGCAGATCTCCAGCTTTGGCTGCTATCAACCTACTTACTGAGGCCAGATGTGTTGTCAGCCTGTTCTGTTCTCCCACTGTCTGGTCTCAATGTCAGAGGGATTACCACACAGCGCCCCTTCCCCCATACAGTGCTGACACTATACTGTCTCATCAGTGTTAGTATGTCTGCTGAGCTCATGTTCCCGACACTTAAAATCAGCACTTCAATCAGCTGCATCTTAAAATCCCCACACTATCACAGGCAATAAGTGACAAAACGCTGATCCGCTGTTTTTCTGACTCTCCCGAAAACGTTCTCTTTCTATCTTCTGAAAACTGAGTGTCCTGGTGACCATGTTATAAATCCAGTCATTATTTTTGATCTGTGGGGGGAAATTCTTGTTTGTGTTTCTTCAGTGAAGACAAAAACAAATCTATTTGCTCACCTTCTCCTGAACATTTGCCAAGTCCTTTTTTTTTCTACTGGAGCATCCGATGTAGGAGCCAGAAAATAAATCAACAAACAGAAAGCAACAGAGTTAAGACAACATGGAAAACTGTGGATTATTGAACTCAATTTACAGTGTAAATATTTACTGGATGTATGGTATCAATGAAAGGCTTATATTTACAGTGTAACTGCACTGGGGTTAATGTGGAAGTACAGGGAACGCAAACAGAATAAGGAATAAAAAGAGTAACAACTTTGTGTTAAAGGGTCACTTATAATATATTAAACTCTTTGATTTACTAGATAGCTGCTTAAATATGTGTGAATTAGCAGAAAAATACAGAATTTAACACTGGTTATGGTTTCAGTATTGTAAAAAAATAAATAAAATATGTACATTAAATTAAAATACAGTCAAAAAGTGACTGTTACTATGAACAATATTGCACATTATTGATGTTGCTGGTAATTGCAGCACCAGTCACCATTTGGAAATAATAATAATAATATAATCTAGTATAATTCACTTCTACATTCCCTTAAATGCACGTTTGATTCCCACTGTAAGTGTTTCATTGGTACCTCGCATGAACAAAATGTTTACATTGTCAGTTGGAGGCTGCAGTGATCGACAGCGCTGAGTGAAAATCCTGTACAAACACATTGCCATTGCTGTTTCGTTAAAGTCTGTGTTGCCTCAGAGGTTTGCATCTTAATTGTTGTAAATTTTGTACAGTTTGAAAAACGTGTTGATTGTCTTGTTTCACGAGCGCTATTTATTATTATTATTGTTATTATTATTATTATTATTATTGCCATGTGTCTTTGAAAAAGATGTAAAAGAGAGCACTGAATTTATTCATTTACAGTATGCCTTCTGTGTAATGGTATGAACTGTGTACAGTCAAATCTATATGAGGAAAATAAAGCTGAATTGTCTTTGGGTTACCCTGTGCTACTTTTCTCTTGAATACGCCAGGCCTGCAGTGATGAATGGGAGAGTTAAGATTTTCAGCTCAGCTTTGTTTCCAATATATCAAAAGAAAAATATCTGCTTTAGGTGTTTTTATTATTTTGCCTTATCTAAACGCTCTTAGAGCGAGTTAACCCGCAAATTCATTTACCCATTGAGAGCATTTACCACACACTTAGGCCTCTATTCAATTGTGGAGATCCATTTAGTACCACCAACAGACAGTGGTCAGTCAGTTAACAGTGATTGATGCTGCTTTCCTCTCTCACTTTGGGGTGGGGAGGGGCAGGGGTGACAAGAAAGATGCATGAAGAGAGAAAAAAGAGAGAAGAGGAAAGGGAGAGAGGAAAAAAAAAGAAAAAATAATAGGGAAACAGACGCAGATGCTGCCGCTTTCTCTTATCCTCACAGTGCTAAAGAGACACAGCAGCAGATTGTGGCACTGCACTATCACGTCTATCTTTAATCTTTGTGCTGTTAACTAATTGTGGAGTGCTTAGTGATACATGGACAAATATGCTTTGTGGTCTGGCAAAGAGGGAATTATGGCCCATATGCAGGCAGTTAGCTTATATGTCAATGTGACAAACTATAATGCAGGACTATAGCCAGCATTCTTTATCACTCAGACCATGAAGAACAATTCTCCAGTTCAACCAAGAGTGTCACCCCTTACACTATTGTATTTTTTGTTGTTAAACGTATTATTATCTTTAATTTTAGACTGAAATGAGTCTCTGTTGTCTCTTTTGACCAGAACAGAAGCGTGCCACCAACTTGACTTGGAAATGGCATGCCACAGGGAGCTGCACGGACTGTAGGTGTTCACGCAGTCATCCTTGTAGGGTCAGAGCAGACCACAGTGGAAAAGGGCTGATGACTTGTATGCCACATTGGACTATTGCGGACGTATGACCTGGGCCTAAACATAGGTAGGTTACAGATTATTATTATACTACACTATTTCGTCCAAAATCTGACAAAAAGTCATACTATACTATGTCATCCAAAATCTGATAATTTTTTTGAAAAAAGATTTTTAGCCCAAAATGTGACCAAAACGTCATACTATACTATGTCATCGACCTGAATATCATACTACACTTTTAAGTCCAAAATCTGACCATTGTTTAGAAAAAAAACTGTGGCCAAAATTTGACAAAAACGACATACTATACTATGTCGTCCAAAATCGAAAAATGTTTTGAAATTTTTTTTTTTAGCCCAAAATGTGACCAAAACGTCATACTATACTATGTCGTCGGCCTCAATGTAATACTACACTATTTTTTTCAAATTCGGACTATTTTTTTGAAAAAACAATTTTGGTCCAACATTTGACAAAAACGACATAATATACTATGTGGTCCAAAATCAAAAGTTTTTTTGAATTTTTTTTTTTTTGCCCAAAATGTGACCAAAACGTCATCGTTTACTATGTCGTTGACCTCAATGTCATACTACACTATTTCGTCCAAAAACTGAGCATTTTTTTGCAAAAAAATTTTGATCCAAAATTGGACAAAAAAGACATACTATACTATGTCGTCCAAAATCTGACAATTTTTTTGAATTTATTTTTTTGCCCAAAATGTGACCAAAACGTCATACTATACTACGTCGTTGACCTCAATGTCATACTACACTAAAAAAAACATTTGGTCCAAAATCTGATAAAAACATCATACTATACTGTGTTGTTATTTTCATTTAAAAACACACACTATGGAGCTGAAATAGCTCAGTTGGGAGATCGTCAGACTTAAAATCTGAAGGTCCCTGGTTCAATCCCGGGTTCCAGCAGCAAATGTCAAAGACCACACATTGGTTACCTTGTAATTATATTAGTCGTGTGATAATATGCAATAGAATACACTTATAAAAGTGCAAATTGGGACAAAAACGTCATACTATACTATGTCGTCCAAAATGTAACCATATTTCTGAAAAAAAAAATTTGGTCCAAAAATTTGACAAAAACAACATACTATACTATGTCGTCCAAAATCGGACAATTTTTTTTTGCCCAAAATGTGACCAAAATGTCATACTATACTATGTTGTCGACCTCAATATCATACTACACTATTTCGTCCAAAATCTGCCCATTTGTTTGAAAAAAACAAATTTGGTCCAAAACTTGACAAAAACGTCATACTATACTATGTCGTCAAAAATCTGACAATTTTTTTGAATTTTTTTTTAGCCCAAAATGTGACCAAAGCGTCATACTATACTATGTTGTCCAAAATCTGATAATTTTTTGGAAAAATATTTTTAGCCCAAAATGTGACTTAAACGTCATACTATACTATGTCGTCAGCCTCAATGTAATACTACACTAATTGGTCCAAAATATGACACATTTTTTGAAAAAACAATTTTGGTCCAAAACTTGACAAAAACATTATACTATACTATGTCGTCGACCTCAATGTCATACTACACTATTTCGTCCAAAATCGGACATCGTATGATCGGACGTCATACTATACTATGTAATTTTTTGGGGGGGGAAAATTGTCCAAAATTTGACAAAAACTTCATACTATACTATGTCGTTTTTTTGAAGAAAAAAATGTGTCCAATATTTAAAATAAAACTTCATACTATACTATATCGTCCAAAATTTGACAACAACGCCATGCTATACTATGTCGTTCAACATTTGAAAAATCTTTTGAAAAAAAACATTTGGTCCAAAATTTGATAAAAACATCATACTATACTATGTTGTAGATTTCAATTAAAAACACACTAAGGAGCTGAAATAGCTCAGTTAGGAGATCGTCAGACTGAAGCTCTGAAGGTCCCTGGTTCAATCCCGGGTTCCTGCAGCACATGTCGAAGGCCCTGTGAGTATTAGTGGTGTGATAATATGCAATAGAATACAGAAATAAAAGTGCAAACTAGGATAAAAACGAAGTTCTATACTATGTAGTACGTCATACTATGTCTTCCAAAATGTGACCATTTTTGGAAAAAAAAATTTGGTCCAAAATGTGACCAAAACATCATACTATACTATGTCATCGACCTGAATATCATTCTACACTTTTTAGTCCAAAATCTGACCATTGTTTAGAAAAAAAAACTGTGGTCCAAAATTAGACAAAAACGACATACTATACTATGTCGTCCGAAATCGAAAAATGTTTTGAAATTTTTTTTTAGCCCAAAATGTGACCAAAACGTCATACTATACTATGTCGTCGGCCTCAATGTCATACTACACTATTTTTTCCAAATTCGGACTATTTTTTTTAAAAAACAATTTTGGTCCAACATTTGACAAAAACGACATAATATACTATGTGGTCCAAAATCGAAAGTTTTTTTGAATTTTTTTTTTTTGCCCAAAATGTGACCAAAACGTCATCGTTTACTATGTCGTTGACCTCAATGTCATACTACACTATATCGTCCAAAAGCTGAGCATTTAAAAAAAAAAAATTTTGATCCAAAATTTGACAAAAAAGACATACTATACTATGTCGTCCAAAATCTGACAATTTTTTAGAATTTTTTTTTTTTGCCCAAAATGTGACCAAAACGTCATACTATACTACGTCGTTGACCTCAATGTCATACTACACTATTTCGTCCAAAATCTGACCATTTAAAAAAAAAATAAAAATTGGTCCAAAATTTGACAAAAGCGTCATACTATACTATGTCGTCCAAAATTGAAAAAAAAAAAATTGGTCCAAAATTTGAAATAAAACTTCATACTATACTATGTCATCCAAAATTAGACAACAACGCCATGCTATACTATGTCGTTCAACATTTGACCATCTTTTGAAAAAAAAACATTTGGTCCAAAATCTGATAAAAACATCATACTATACTGTGTTGTTATTTTCGTTTAAAAACACACAATAAATAGCTGAAATAGCTCAGTTGGGAGATCGTCAGACTTGAGATCTGAAGGTCCCTGGTTCAATCCCGGGTTTCAGCAGCACATGTCAAAGGCCACACATTGGTTACCTTGTAATTATATTAGTCGTGTGATAATATGCAATAGAATACACTTATAAAAGTGCAAATTGGGACAAAAACGACATAATATACTATGTCGTCCAAAATGTGACAATTTTTAGAATTTTTTTTTTTAGCCCAAAATGTGACCAAAACGTCATAATATACTATATCGTCGACCTCAATATCATACTACACTTTTTCATCCAAAATCTGACCATTTTTTTGAAAAAAAACTGTGGTCCAAAATTTGACAAAAACGACATACTATATACTATGTCGTCCAAAATCGAACGTTTTTTTAAACTTTTTTTTTTAGCCCAAATTGTGACCAAAACGTCATCGTATACTATGTCGTCGACCTCAATGTCATACTACAGTATTTCGTCCAAAATCGGACAATTTTTTGAAAAAAAATTTTTTTGCCCAAAATTTGACCAAGATGTCATACTATACTATGTTGTCGACCTCAATGTCATACTACACTATTTCCTTCAAAATCTGACCATTTTTTTGAAGAAAAAATGTTGTTCCAAAACTTGACAAAAACGTCATACTATACTATGTCGTCCAAAATCGTAAATTTTTTTGAATTTTCTTTCTTTTAGCCCTAAATGTGACCAAAATGTCATACTATACTATGTTGTCGACCTCAATGTCATACTACACTATTTCCTTTAAAATCTGACCATTTTTTTGAAAAAAAAATGTTGGTCCAAAACTTGACAAAAACGTCATACTATACTATGTCGTCCAAAAGTGGAGAAAAATGTTAAACATTTTTTTTAGCCCTAAATTTGACCAAAATGTCATACTATACTCTATCGTCGACCTCAATGTCATACTACACTATTTCGTCCAAAATGTAACCATATTTCTGAAAAAAAAAATTTGGTCCAAAAATTTGACAATTACTATGTCGTCCAAAATCGGACAATTTTTTTTTGCCCAAAATGTGACCAAAATGTCATACTATACTATGTTGTCGACCTCAATATCATACTACACTATTTCGTCCAAAATCTGCCCATTTGTTTGAAAAAAACAAATTTGGTCCAAAACTTGACAAAAACGTCATACTATACTATGTCGTCAAAAATCTGACAATTTTTTGGAATTTTTTTTTTAGCCCAAAATGTGACCAAAACGTCATACTATACTATGTCGTCCAAAATTGGACAATTTTTTTTTGCCCAAAATGTGACCAAAATGTCATACTATACTATGTTGTCGACCACAATGTCATACTACACTATTTTCGTCCAAAATCTGACCATTTTTGAAAAAACAATTTTGGTCCAAAACTTGAAAAAAACGTCATACTATACTATGTCGTCCAAAATTTGAAAAAAAATTAGAATTTTTTTTTTAGCCCAAAATGTGACCTAAACGTCATACTATTCTACGTCGTCGATCTCAATGTCATACTACACTATTTCGTCCAAAATCTGACCATTTTCTTGAAAAAGAATTTTGGTCCAAAATTTGACAAAAACGTCATACTATACAATGTTCTCCAAAATGTGAAAATTTTTCTGAAAAAAAGTATTGATTCAAAATTTGTCAAAAACCTCATACTATACTGTCGTCCAAAATTTGAAAAAAAATTCATACTTTAATATGTCAACCAAAATCGAAAATACTTTCGTATGTCGTTCAAAATTTGACAAAAAAGTCATCCTTTGGTATGTCGTACAAAATTTGACAAAAAAATCTGATCCAATTCAAATCCGATTCGAATCCGATTAGAATCCGATTCGAATCCGATTCGAATCCGATTCGAATCCGATTCGAATACGATACTAATCCAATTCAAATACGATTTTAAATCAAATTCAAATACGATTCTCTATTATTAAAGAATTAAGAATTATTTACTGAGTGGTAAAAAGGTCTCGAAACAAACTGCAGGACTCCGGGACTTGACTTGTCGGTTTTGACTTTTGACTTGACAACTTGGCTCGGGACTTGCCTGTCATTACTGCACCAAGGACAGAATCTTCATTTGTAGCAATGGAGCAATAGTGTGTACTTGTATTTGTTACCTCTTAATAACCTCTTTTCTGGTTTAAACACTGTCATTGTCAGTAACAGCAGGCTTCATGGAGACAAAAACACATTCCTAAACTGCAGGATTAAGGTTTGCATTAGGTTTAAATTTGGATTAGGGTTGGGGATGTTGTTGAAATGGTTGAGGTTAGGGTACGAGGCAAAGGAATGCATTATGTCAGTGGTTACCAAACCAGCCATGTACGTCCCTACTTCCACACCTAAAAAAAACTTGTCTGTCTTTAAGACCCTCTCAACACACACACACAGAGCACATGTCTATGAATGTCCCCACAGCTATGCAGAGACAAGTGTGTGTGTGCGGCCAGTGTTAAAAAACTTCACAGGCTTAAGTGGATTATTTATTCCCCGTAACTATGGTGTTGGCTAACTATGTCTAGAATTATAATAAAATTACACCGCAATGTACATCTGTATGAAACTAATTGGTATGCAGCGACGTGCAGCAGTTGTTTGAGAGCAGGCCAAGCTAACCCAAACTTAAGTGTTATCGATTCCTTTGTGTTTTAGCTATTCCTGCTGCATTATAAAAACAAAAATCAAAGAGTCAGCCTGGTTGGAGTTAGCACGTTTGCATAAAACACCACAAATTGAGCTGATTTTTATTTAAGCATTGATTGGCTGGGCTATGTGCATTAATGGATAGGCTCTAATAGTAGTGCCTTACAAAGATAAAGAGCCACACAGACAGTTAGGATAATTTACACGCCACTTACAGCACTAGTATACAAATAAATCTGAGGAAACTCCACCACTGTTGCTTTTGCGAAGATGACAAACACAAGCACAAATGCCATTATCATTGATCGCAGGGCTTTTATTACAAACTTCCTGAAGGAAACAGTTTTTTTCCCCATCTCAAGCTAAAGCGAATAAATTAACATGCAAAATAGATAGGATTTGTTTTATCCTGAAAGTCAATCTTGCAGCGTCGAGACAGGGCATTTTTCTCCCCCAAACAACTCCATCCTGCCTGCAGTGAACAATGATCTGCAGGATGACAGAGTGAGTCTTAAAGAGGGACTGGAGTCAAACCGAGGCCTCTCAATGACACCGTCAAGGTTATGAGCTCAATGCTGTTTTAATGTGAAACTGGGCTATTTCCACTCAATAAGCTACAGATATCAGCGATATAAAATGGAAGCAAAGGAGGAGGGTTTTTGACCATCGAGAAACTATGACAAATATTAACACACTGTATACACTATAATACACCATGTTTGCTGTAATGAAGGCCTCAGACTACAGTGCAGTTACCTCATTGCTTTGGTAAATACACTGACGAGTCACGTCATATTTATTTTCATTTTCCCCACATAAAAAGGATAAAGAAAAAGAAAAATGCTGTTTCATACAGACCAAGGTGCAAAAAACACAAAGACAAATGATAAACAGAACAATAAGCAATAACAATACTCTAAAGAGGGATGGCGATAGCTGTGCAGAATTAACTTTTTGACACTATCTCTTCACCATAAACTACATACAAATAATTAGAGTTAAGACACACAGAGATCAGTCTCTCTAAGATACAGGAAGTGGTTCAGAGGCAGAGGGATTTCTGCTTACTGTTGGGTTCCCAGCTGCACTTTCTAGGCGGATGTGTGTATGGAGGGATGCTGCAGTCTACAGACAAGTTGGAGGAGGGGTGGGGGGGCGTAGTTGCATTAAGAGCTGGCCAAAGCAACGACATGGTACTGCTTTTACAGAAGAGGGAAAGTAAAACGATAAAAACCAACAACAAGACAGCTCACGGGCGCTGAGCAAAACACACAGATTAAACACAACAGAAGCTCTCACTGTGTCTGTGTCTCAGCACGTTTACATGTCCTTTAGACACCTTCTATGTTTTTTTCCCAACAAACGAGCTGCAGTTAATTATGAAGTTGCAGAAACAAACGAAAGAGCACTCGATGCAAAGTACTGGTACCTCAAAGCTGTACTTCAGCTTACCGCTTTGAGTAAATGTAGTTTATTACTTTGCACCTTTGAAAATACATAAACACACAGAGCCGCTGAATACATTTGGGTCTGTGTGTGTTTCTTTGTGTGTGTGTGTGTGTGTGTGAGTCTGTGGTTTGGAGATGGAGGGAGCTGCAGTGTCAAAAGTGAAAAGCTCAGAGGAAAATTGAAGCCCCATAATGGAAGCGTAATGGGCTTAGTGTCAGAGTCTTGCAGACGAGCCGGGGAGGGGGGGGGGGATGCATGACTGCCGTCACCCTCCCTTACCTCAAGCCAGTGTAACGTGGTTTAGGAAGCAACGAGGAGACAACAACGGGCCCCAAACAGGCTTTAGAGATACACCAACAGTGTAATGGCAGGATGTGGATGGAATTCATAACATTGAGATGATCACTGGTTGTCTCTTTGTGGGATTGTAGTGCATCACGTCCCGCGACTCAGGTCGAATACTCAAAAAGGTTTCTTCACATCTCATGTAGGCTTCATCCTCAAAATTCATGAGGGGAGACACAAAAAAAAAAAAAACAAGAAAAGAGAAAGTCTTTATAGCTGAAGTTTACAAAAGTAAATGATAGCTCATGTGATTTGTGAAGTAGGGACACATCTACAGGTAGAGACATCACATGAATAGATTTTAATTCATATCATGTATTGCATCTTCTTTCACTAGAAGTACTGTCAAGTCAAAAAAAATGAATTTGAAGTGGAGCCTCTGGTGATGACTACCAATGCTGGGTTAGACCATCTATTGCTGAGTGACAGACTGCAACCAGACATGTGGAGATGGTTATCTAACACCTTGTGTCAAAGCAGATTTCTAGGGTTTTAAGTACGCTGGTGCAGGAGGGCAAGCGCGGGGCAAGGCAGTGTGTTACAGAGCAGAGGATTAAGCTTTGTCCCCGCTGTTATGTACAAAATGTGCTTTTGCATCTTTGTGAAGCTGTAGTTAAGAACCAGGAAACTAGATTTATTTAGTGTATTTTCATGTGGCAGATTGAGTGTGTGTGTGTGACCTGAGGTGGAGAAAATGTGCTGATCTGAGAGCTGGCCTGAGGACAAACAACGCAGATTTTGGTCTCAGTTTTGTGGGGTTTTTTTCAGAGAGGATCCTTTCTGATTAACAGTGAGTAGGATTCCCAAGCTCCTTAATTAAAAAAAATCAGAAACACAATGTAGTGCAGTATTATAATACTCCATTTAAGGTTCATTTGAATTATAGGTATTATTTTGTGTTTTTTTTTTTTTTTTTTAAATAAATAAACTCAGCTCTGTTAATTTATTCTATGTAGAATGCCGTGTACACAAACACACTGCGAGGTAAAGAAACAGTAAAATGTCGACTATCAATAAAAAGTCAGAGAAAATCAATTTTCTTGAGGACTTTAATGATATTATAAGTCAAATGATAAAAGCATTCCTTGGAACATAACGCAACTGAATCATGAAAAGACCTGCAGTAACACAAGTTGAACCAGGCAAAAAAAAAAAAAAAAAAAAGGCCTGGCTGGTTTTCAGACCCACACGATAGGATTCGGCGACATGTAGAATATTTTGTTTGATGTATTTTCTGAAATTCAAAATCTTTGAGTGGATAAATTAAATGAATAGGAATGTTTGTTTGTTGTTTCCTCTGGTGACATAAATAAGTGATAAAACTAGATACTTATGATGCTCAAATCCTGTCCTTCTGTTGGGGCCACTGCTCACTGATTTACGATATTGCTTGCAATGGTCTCACACACCAAAAGGATTTTGCTACCTCAGTATAGTGGAGTCTGAATCAGCTATTGTCTCACAGTAATCATCCTATCACCCAACCATATACTTGGCACACAATCAATATATATATATATTATTTATATTGATGAAAATATACATGGGGTGTGTTTCATTATATGTGTCTTTAATGGGGGGGCTAATGTTGACACATTTAGTTAAGCCAACAAAATCAAATTCTTCAAAGTTGTTTATACATAAAATCAATTCAAACGTCTGGAATCCTGGTCTACTGACTGCTGGGGTTCAACAGAGTCTCTTCAGGAATGAAGGGCTGATGGTGATGGTGGGGAGGTGAGAGTGAATGAGTGGAGCAAAGGGTCAGACTAGGACACAGGTGGTGGGTAAGAAGGGTGATCTAGCCTTTTGGAGCCGTGTACTGGCGAAGGAGAGAGGAGATGGCGCCGGATTCAGTGACCTCCTCGGGAAGAGAACCCTCTATGTCTTTGATGGAAGGGTCGGCTCCAGCGTTCAGCAGGAGCTCCACGATTTCAGCAAACTCGCACGCAGATGCTAGGGAAAGAAAAAAAGACACAAATAAGAGATGACTGAGAAGGAAAGGAACAGCACTGTACAGTTCCGGCATGGCACGGTTCGGTATGGGTTTCCATTTAATATAGTACCTCCTCAACGTGGGTGGAGTCATCATAGCATGGCTGCATGAAACTGCCACGATGTCGTTTTATACTTGACACAAACAAACTAGTGACATGTAAAGCAGGTGTATTCAGTGTAACTGAAGCATTAGAATGAGTTCATTAAAAAGATTAGTTGAGTACTTCCTGCAGGACCAGACCACAGACTCTGTCTGACACAGTCACTGAACTGAAATACAATAAATTGGAGACTTCCAGTGATGACACTCTGCCAATCAGTAGCCGGCAATCTGTCAACGTCACATTTAGTATCGGCTCAGCTCGCTTGGAACCTCGCAGGTACTAAAGAAAGTACCAGGTACCATCGCTAATGGAAAATAAAAAAAACGTGCCAAGACGTGCTGAGCCGTGCCAGAACTGTATAGTGGCTAAGCATTTTTTTTTTTGCTTTGCTTTGGCTGTGGTTGATGGATGTCAGTCAGGAAAAAAATATATACAATGGATTATTAGAAACTTATGTAGCAACATTCAGAATTACCTAGGATGAATCCTACTTTTGCGACCCCTGGACTTTTCCCCTAAAGCCACTGGCACGTTAAAAGTATAATTTATGACAGTGAAATAAATCGGGGCCACGTGGCAGAGTAGTGGCTAGCACCGTTGTTTGCGACCATGGGGTTTCTCCGGTTTCCTCCCACAGTCCAAAAACATGTGGAGGTTAATTGGACACTCTAATCTGACATAGGTGTGAATGTGAGAGTGAATGATTGTTTGTCTCTGTGTGTTGGTCCTGTGATGGACTGGTCACCTGTCCAGGGTTTAGCCTGCCTTTAACCTTATGTCAACTGGATTGGCTCCAGCTCCATGTGACTCTCATGTGGAGGATAAAGCAATAGACAATGAATGAATGAATGAATGAATGAAATCAAATATTTATTAGATAAATGGATTTGCATGAACATTAGGTACAGATGTTGATTCCCAGATGATAAATCAATTTGTCTTTATTGAGCCCCTGACCTTAAATCCAGCACCACCATAAATGTGATATACAGTAGGTAGCTTTCAGTAACTCTCTCTCAACAACTGTTGAATGTATAAGCTATTAAAAATTAATACATTCACAATCCCCTCAGGACGAGTTTGACCACCTGATGTTTTATCTTAGACTTTTTTTTATTTGTTAATAATTTGGTTTAGGGACAGATTTAAAATTATTTATCCATATTAAAGTACTTAAAATGTGTCAATTATTTAAATTAAATTAAATAGCTAGTATTGTCAGGCTAACTAAATAAATGAACACACTACGTTTGGTGCAATAAACATAAGATAAAAGCATTATTATTTCAGCATGTTAGTATGATAATGTCAGCATTTAACTTCAAATAAAAATCTCATGTGGCTACAGTTGTAGTCTTCTTTGGAAACAATGGATTGGTGATTGAAATCACTCCAAGTTCTGTATTTTTTTAAATTATTATTCTTAACAAGAGAATCAGGGATTTGTGTAATTTTCTTGTGTAGTCTGATACAGTATGTATGTATGTATGTACAGTGCTGCAGTTAATGAAAAGGCCATTTGAGGTCCCTGCACTGACAATGGCCTGAACCTGTGGTTTCCTTAAACACTTTTGTGCAATTTGTGGCCCCGCTAAAAGGGTCTTCTCCCTCTTTATATCGAGGAAGCATGCAGTTGCTTAACCTAGTTAGCAGGTCCCTGCCTTCCCAGTGCACCTCTCACCCCCACCCTACCGCTCTCCTTACTGAGTGCTCTTCTCTGTTGGTGTCACTGTCTCGCTACTTCTTAAAGCACAGACTCATGATTGCTGATGTCAGCAGCTGCAGTGATTGACAGTCAGGCCTTTTAACCTCCAGCCCAGGGGTGGCTCCCTCGCTGGCCGGGTGGCAGGAGCACATATGAGATATGACGATACATCGGAATGTGTGTGTGTGTGTAAGTAAGTGCACGGCGTGTGACACTCAAACTCTATAAGAATCACTTCTCCTTCAGCCAAATCAGACTAACAAAGCTTGGCTTATTTTTTCAGCCATGCTTGCAGTCCTCCTCCTCTTTTTTTTTCTGATCGAAACAGTGTTTTATTTAGCCAGCAGTGAGTGTGCGTGTGGCGGCGTGTGTCTCGCCTGGGCCTTGAGCTGTAAAAAGTGGCTGGCCCTCAGGGGAGCCGTAGAGGAGGAGAACAATTTATGGTGAGCAGTAAACCCTCAATTAATCACTTGCCAGCTACTGTGGCCCTGTGCAAAGAGAGGTGGGAATGAATTTTCATTCTCTGCTATTTGTCTCCAGGAGTTCATCGCTTATGTTTATTAGTCATCTTTTTATGCCCCATCTTCAGGGTTTCCTCAGCTGAGTGTGTGTGAATCTCTGGTGGTAGATGCAACATACAATACCAACTCCGATACCACCAAGTTGGGGGACAGATGGTGCAGCTACACACACACACACACACACACACACAGACACAGACACACACACGCACAGGCTCAGAGGACAGGGGAAACGCCTCTCAGGGACATGTGTGTTGGGGCATGAGAGGGTCAGGGGAGTCTAAGGACCACTGCTGATTTCCTTTGGGAGACCGAGCGATTATTACACACACACACACACACACGCACATGCACACACATAAACACAGCAAAAAAGTACAATACACACACTGCTTGCACCCACAGGATACAGAAACTAGGTTAAATCCAATTGTAGGAATTAAAGATGAAGGATGGCAAACAGAGTAGTAGGAAGAGGATGACACATTCGAGACTAATGCAAGAAAAGAGCGAGTCTTAGCAGAAAACGAGCCAAAAGCAAATCCCGCCTTTATGAAAATGAGTGCATATAACATTCTGTAGAAATTTAAAGTAGTAGCCTCCTTACCATAATGTAGCGCTGTTTGTCCTTCATTGTCCTTTAAAAGATAAAAAAACAAGTTTTCAATATAACAAGCATGCAACTGGGGAGGAATAAAATATAAGGCTAAAAATCTAGAATAAAACATACAGTATATTTAGCGATGAGAGAAATTGCAAATTTCCTGTCCAGTCAACAGGAAAACCTTTAGGTGATGGAATACTAAATAGCTGTGGACAAAAGCTCTCATGTTTTCATTGTACCAATGACAGATTATGAGAAAATGAGATATTGATTTGAGGGACACATGACCTGCAAAACAAACCTTTCAACTTGCAGGTGACTTCAAGCTCTGATCAACCTGAAATTAGGACTGGGCGATATGTTATTTATAAAAAAATTCAATTTTGGATTTAAATGGTTTAAAAATAATAATAATAATAATAATAATAAAGCTCCCAAGGGCAAAAGTTGCACTGTATTAAGAGGAGAAAACAATCAATGTTTTTATTTTTAAAATCGTCCGGAGCAAAAAAACTCAAATTAATCGATAAAATCGATATATCGCCCAGGCCTACTTTAAATAAGAAGCAACTACAACCGAACACATGACAATACTTCTACCACATCTGACCAGTGTTAGCACCACCAACCCACAACTTATTACCCAAATCCAAAACTTGGGACTATTTGGGATAGTTTTTTTTTCTTCTTGCCCAGTGAGAGATCACAGAAAGGAGTAAGCTACAGTATATGTGGCTTCAGATACACTGACAATGTTTATAAGTGGAATTTATTCATCTTGCCATCTTCATTCAGAACATAGGAAACAGATGAAGATAAACAAGAATGAGGGATTGAAAAGGAAACAGAAAATACAAATTGTGTACCAGTTTTTGAACATAGTATGACAGTATTAATATTGGGCTCAAACTGTAAAAGATGATGACCCATGTTCGAGGAGCATTGATTGATCATCACAGAATCTAGACCTTAACCCCACTGAGAAACTTTGGGATGTTCTGGAGAAGACTGAGCACAGCAGTCCAACTCTATCATAAATACAAGATCTTGGCAAAAACACACACTGCATTAGCTTATAGAAGTAATGCCATGGCAGATGTACTGTATGTTGTTATCAAACGGACATCTGAGTGTGTGACTTTTTTTGGCCAGGCAGTGACTCCTTCTAATTAACAAATTAAAGATGGAATCTGTGTGACTCTGACACACGGCAGCTCAGGCACAATACAGAGAAGAGTCAAAGTAAGTGTGTGTGTGTGTGTGTGTGTGTGTGTGTGTGTGTGTGTGTGTGTGTGTGTGTCATTCTAAGTGTAAAATGATGCATGGGGTCAAAGAGTCAATGGTAAAGATATCATTATTTTACGAACTGTTGGACAGAGATGGGGTAAGAAGTGTGTAGTGTATATGTATGTGCAGATATATGACAGGCATCCTCAACAGGAGATTCACTTTTTAATCACTGCTCAGACCTGCCTTTGCACCTCGTAATGATGACAAACGGTCAAACTGTTGCCTCCTGGACTAAGAACAAGAGCAGCTGCTCAGCCAAGTACAATGAGCCAGCAGGCACGGTGACATTTGCTTCAGTGCTGTAAAATGTCACTGAACAGGAAATACTACTCAATGACTAAAACTGTTTGAGTGAATTTATTAATCAGTCTTTTGTACCTTTGCCCTTCTAAGAGCGAATCCTCTTCCCTGTTGTAGTCCTTTCCTTTACTTTAGTTTCTACCATTCCTTTCTGCTCTTTTTTATATGAACCTCCAAAACACACCTCCCTCATTTCTGTCCTTTCATTACCTCACACAGTCATCTTTTTCTTTGATCATTCACTCCTCTATTTCCTCTTCTCTCTCCTCCCATTACCACGTACACCTCTCTTGCTCTATTCCATTTATCATCCTGCTCCCTTTTCTGTACAATCCCTCTTCCTTGTTCCCCTCTCCTCCCTTCATCTATTTCCTATCCTCTGTCTCTGACTGGGCCTAGTGCAGAGTGATCCTATTGTTGTCTCTCTCACCCTCTCTCTCTCTCTCTCTCTCAGGGGCAGCACTTTGGGGACCTGCTGATTGGATTAGAGCTTTCTATTCCCTCTAGGTGGATCACAGAGCACAGATGCAAATCGCCACCAGTGTGGAAAGTGCACCATAGTTAACTCAAGGCAACAATGCTGTCAGCCTGCGAGTTGAAATGTGTGATGTACTGCAGGCAATGTGTCTATCTCCCACAATAAGTGTAGAGCAATGTGAGCAGAACTGTTTGACATCGACAAAAGCTACAATCTTATTTCAGCATCCAGGCCTTTTCCTTTAAGGCAAAACTGCATCAGCTAACCGTTTAGTTTAATGCATAAACACACACTTAAAGCAAACTAAGCACAGAGGGACAGTGACAGATGTTTATAGCCGAGACCACGCGAAAGATCTCAACGCACATTAATACATACAGTTATAATTAAAGTGTAAGGGGTTTAAGCCCTAATCTGCAGCAAAGCGTTAATCTGGAGTTTGTTGGTCAACAAGCACAAGCACACTCGCACAAAAAAGCAAGACTTAGTGACACATAATGCACAAGAGACGGTTATGAGCGAAGATGCTAAACAAATATGATTGGGTTATAAATAAATACAAAATCTGAAGGAATTAATGAAGAAATTGCTCATATTTGAGTTTTTGTTGCTCTGAGTTGGAGCAAAAAAAACTGGACTGATTGCGTCCAGTGAATAATATGATAAAGTTATGGACTGAAAAAGCAAACATCAGAAGAAATTAGCTGCAGTGCTGAGTGAGGTAAAAAAAAAAAAAGAAGAAGAAAAGATAACAGTGTTGTTGCCTGAAAATGTGCATGTTGGTGCGGAGCTATCTGGAGCATGCCAGTGCATGTGTGCAGCCTACGAGCTCCTCATATGTTCGTGTGAGGGGTCAGCGGACTGTCCTCTCAGCGTTCCCTAATGCCCCTCGATCCAGGACGGAGGCTTGATGGAATCACAGGAAATTGGATTGTCTTCCATTTGCTTTGGAAGCAGCCCGGAGGAGACCTCACCCCCCCGCCCACTCCACTCCCACCTCCCACTCACAATACCTGTAGTTAGCGACCATAGCATCCCCCCCCCCCACCCCTCTCCGGTGCACCCCGTTTCCATCCCATTACTGAGGCATGTCGCACCCAAACCCCTGCTTTTACATGTCATCCAACGTTTCCCCTTGCGGTGCAGAAATGCTGGGCTGGATGTCAGCAGAGTGCTCAATAAAGCAGCTGCTTGCACAATACCAGCGGCGGAGAACCAAACCAGTGTAGTGTATCACTCTAATGGGGTGGAGCAATATGCTTAGGAGCAGCATGGATAGGGATTGATCTATTAGTACTATTGCAGTTTTGCTGAATTTAAGTCACACCAATCTATCATTTCTACCACACAAACGATGTGAAGCAAGATGGATGAAAGAGAACGAGGATTTATGGAGAGATATGGCAAACATTCTTATTCCCTTGGCTGTATGCCTCAACAGATTAAAATAATACTGTAACAAGAGGGAAATTAGTCCCCCAAAAAAAGAATAAACTTGTGTTAGACGTGTGTGGATGTGTATGAAAATATACACCGCAATTTTACTAAAAGTAGAAAGCTTGTAGCTTAGGTTATCTAAGGTGGTTAAACTTGTTTGATCCATTAATCTGCCGTCACACATCTCAAACAATGGGACAAGATACTTCAACCCACTCTCTTTATACCAGGATAAAGAAGAGGCATCAATGACTTATTTGAGCTCAGTCAGGGATACAGATAGGACACCGAGGTCCCATGAGTCTGTGTCCGCTCAAAACTGGGTTTCAGTCTGTCAAATCCACCAGCAGCTGTGGAGTCTGCAGCTGAGAGCAGAGTGTGTGTCAGTATTTCTGTGAATGCTTTGTCCCCCGTGGACTGTAACAGCGTTCATGTTTTCATAGCCTGCAAATCCAAGTGCCAACTGGACTCAGTATGTGGCGGGTGATGGGAAGCAAAGGCCTCTGTGAAGATTTAATTTCCTTAATACCATTTCCTTTAATGCTGGGTTTCTTTTTCTGTACTATCTCTTACTGTACATGGGAACGGTGTCATGCTTGGTAATAATCAGTTAAGTGGTATTTATTTTAAGATGGACAAACCATTGGTGCAACGTCCAGGGTTTTATAATCAATAAATCATCACGACAACCATTCTGAGAAATTAATATAATCGCCTGTATACAAATAAGACCTTAGTGAGGATGATTGGCATTCGTCTTGGCCAAGCAACAAAACACAAGGAGGGCTTCAATCGAGTGTGAGATATTGCTTCAAAATCTTCCTGTAATGAGATATAATTGATTATTTTAAAAAGCTGAAAAGAAAAAAAAATCTATCCCTACTGTAATAATGCAATAGCTTAATGATGTGGTGTCATATACAACAGTTAATTCAATTAATGAATACCCGTGAATACCTGTTCTGTGCTTACAGGACTGACGGTTTCAGACAAAGGATATATGCCATTTGGGTTTGGTTATATAGACCGGGTCAACCTGGGTACAAATTGTGTAAGTGCTGATATATGTGTATATATATATATATATATATATATATGTATATATTTATGATTATACATGTCATCTTCCTTTAGAATTTACCTTAAAAAATCAAAAAGCCTTCCACACCACTGCATCTATTATTCCACTCCCGCCGTAACTAATTATCTTTCTCAATCGCTCCACTTCTCCATCCGTCAGTCATTTCTCTTTTTATTTCTCATCTTTCTGTATGTGACTAAACTTTCTTTTGGTTTTTTTTTTCTCCCCCTCTCTCTCCCCCCTCTTATTTCCCCTGCCTTCCCCTCCCCCCCCCCTTCTGTCCCTGACAGCAACATTAAACAAGTGGGGAAAAATGGACAAGCAATTATGATTTATGATCAATGCATGCAGCAGCTGCTGACTTTTATAATGACAGTAGTTGGGGGAGGGAGAGAGGAGGGGGCGAGGGCGAGAGAAGAGATGTGTGTGTGTGTGTCAGTCTCAAGGGTGTGTGTTGGGAAGATGGGGGCGAATCGATAAGCGACTGGGATCATTGGTATGCAGATTCCAGTGGATGGCATTATGATGAGCAGGTGCCATCAATCAGAAAGCAGAGCACAGATCTTTGCAAGATGGAGAAGCCAAAGACCCTCCTCTGTCACTGGGTCTCATATCTGTAACCAGAGCAGCTACTGAGTTCACCAGGCACTCCCAGAGACTGGGATGACCCACAGATCACTAGTGGGAGATTATTTTGGTTCGCCAAATTTGTAGAATCTCTCAGCTCTTTACTTAAAAATTGATTATAGTGTATCCTTTGGAAATGGTTAATGTACCTATTCAAAATAATATTAGGTGTAGAAATGACATTAAAAATGTCAACGCTTTCATTTAAAAGGTTAAGGAAACACTGGTCGCCATCACAGACCAGACGTCCTTCACAACATTCCTTGAAGTTCCACACACTTCACAGATGATAATTTTTTATCACATAAATCCACAAGCATCTACATAACGGCATAAACCCAACAACAAAAGGCTGAATAAATGTTGAGTGTGATGGATTTCCCTTCTCCAAGTAATTTTATGATGCATAGATTACAGTGGACCACAATGAAAACCACAGGTTTTCTGGCTCCATATTTTGTATGAATAAAAAGTTGCATTTTTACATTATGGTGCACCTAAGTGGAATATGAACACTCATATCTAATCGACTGTAACTAAACAGTGTTTGTGTACAGTATCAGGTCAGTAAACTACAACCAAAGCTTTTAAAAGACTCTGGTCCCCACTGAAGCCAATACTATGTTATGTCCTCCAGTGGACACACACTCACATAGATGCTTTAAGCATGACCAAAGCAGCTAAGTACACCTTCTCTACATTTGTTTACAAGGAAGTTTAACAGCGATGTTCCCACACTTGGGTACCCACAGAAGCCCAGTGTCTCAGAGCAGAGCATGTTGCTGAATTTTACATGATTTGAAACCTTTTTTTTTTTTTTAAACACTTAGCAAATTTTTTTAATCAGTCAAATTTGGCAAGGTGGTTAGTAACACATTTTCCCCGTGGGGTGACAAAGTCAGAAACAAGATTTTAATCACTTTAGAGAGGCTTACAAATGAAAAATAAGATAGTGAAATGCAATGAAATTCCCTGGTGAAATAAAAAAATATAGATTTCAAGATAAATAAGCTGCAGGTTTTATAATGAAGTAAAAAAAAAAAAGTGGTTTGGGAAATGTAAATACTGTTAAAGAAACATGAAACTGATGCACTCAAACCTTTAGAATGAACAATAACTGAAATCTTGATGTACAGACCCAAACTGACATGTTTTGTTTGTGACTATGATATAAGACAGGGTTGACCTTGCACATGAGCTTATGTTAACATATATGGTCTTGTTTGTGTTTACCCAACAATGTGCGTGTTTGTGTGCTTCGGGAAGGCCCGCACACTTTGTTAAAAGGATCTAGAGACGGGGCCAGCACTAATTGAATCTGGGTCTCCTCTGAGCAGAGAGAGGTAACCTTGCCACTCAGCGTGTGAGCAGCACTGCCACCCATGGTCAAATTAGCCTGACGCCGAGCTCACTGCTCCTCACACCTCTGAGAGGAGTGTCCTTCAGGTGCCGGGGTGATCCCCCTTTTCCCTTCATTCCCCTATAGTTGCCATCAGGAGCAATAATGTTTCTGGGAAAACCCTAGAATGAATCTGGTGTCCATATGAAGATGACATGAGGGGGATAAAGGGGATTTTATACATTTAATGTCAGTTGTTTGAGTTTGGAAGGAGCCCAAAAGTGTGATACACTTTAAATGTCATCCATTCGATACCCATTCGGTAAAAGCTGAACATACATGAGACCACATCCACGTTTTCCTGTTGTTCCCTCATTTCTCTAATTCACCATCTCTTAATGTACGTTTCCTGTTCTTTTCCTGCACGCCGTCTTTCCTTCCACACTTCCCTCCCCTCACAATGTCGCCAAGCTTGCTTGTTCCCGCGGGACACCTTAGCCTCCATTAAGGCCATCAGAGAGGAGGATAAGGTTGAGGCGGAGTATTAACATCGCCAGAGGTCCCGTCTGTCCTCTGTCGCCTCATCGATGATGTTTAAAAAGAAATATATGATATAAATAAATATATAAAAGAGTGTAATATGAAAATCAATGGCCAGGCAGCAGGGGCTGCAGCTGAGGCATTTGGAGTGAGGGACTCATAAAGCTGAGTACTGCGGGAGACTGATGGAAGGCAGAACACTTACTTTGTTTATTCTCTCTCCTCACCCCCTTGTCCCCTCCCCTCACTGTCTGTATCCAGCTCTCACTCTCTTATTCTCTCCCCACCCCCCCACCTCCCACCCCTTCTGTCTGAAACGGTCGAGGACAGCTTTAATGCTCCTGACAATTTATGTGGATGGTTAAGAACGATGGAAATCAAATAGTTGAGTGTAGGCAAGGCCCAGTGAGTGGCCAATAAGAAAGAAACAACAGCTGATGATGGCAAAGAGGACTGTTACCTGCTCGAATGGCTCTTTAGGCTGCACTATTACTGTCAAGTTGCGAGCTCCTTTTTGAGTGCTCAATATTACGGATTCATAACTGTATCTGTGTGTCCGATAGGCCGTTTTAACGCGGCACAGCAACAGTTTTCATTTCATCGAGTCCAGCTAATGTGCATCGCGTACTAAATATGGCTCCCATAAGAACAGCTCACAGTGAGGCTTATAAAATGTCAAGTGCTGTGCGCGGTGGCTATGGTAAATTTTATGTGCGCGTATAAACTTTATCAAGGTGTGCTCTGATTAGATAGAAAATGATTACTCAATTAATCAATAAGCAGAAAATTTGATGGTGCAACTGTTTTTGATAAGTGCCAACTCATGTGGGTCAAATGCTGGCTCGTCCCAGCTTCTCCAATGAACTCATTTGCTGCTTTAATATTGTAAACTGAAGAACTTTGAGTTCTGGAGCTTTGATCAAACAGAGCATTTAAAGCATTTTAAAGATGTCTCGTTGGATTCTGGGAAACTGCAGGGGATGGATGTTATTTTATAGACAAACAACAAATAATGATCTATTACTAGATCCTAATCACATACTATATCATATAAAATGAAAACTTTTAGGTGCAACAAATCTTTGTGCTGTCACTGGATAAAACTTTATATATAGTGTATATGTTATGAGCAGTGTCAATATTCTGATATTCTGTATAATATATTTATAAAGTAAAGCAATTATAATACAGGCTGACTGATATGCAACCATGCTGTTATAACAGAGATGTGATCAGAGAGGCAAAACCACTGACGGCCAAATCTATATCTAAAATCGTATACGTCTACCTCATGTCTTTGTTTACTCCATCCCTCCATCTCTCTTTGTACTCCATTATATGATTTGAATTCACAATGCATTCTTCCACCTCACTTTCCCACCTCCCAGCCTTTTCTTTTTTAAGACCCCATACATTCAGCGGATAGGTTGTACAATACACAAACACACACACAGACACACACACACACACACATACAATTATGACAAATCTTGCTGAATATTTGTTATGACTGGGTAGACCGAGCCATTAGTTATAGGAGGCATTGCTGGGAAAGGGGAGGGATACAAATGTGTAATAATGCCTCCACCATAGAATTTCAATCAGCCCCCATGGAGTGCGTGTTTGTGTGTGTGTGTGTGTTTACCACTGTGATCACACAACACACAGGTAGTAGAGGACACAGACGAGAGGCTTCGGTGTTCTTTGTTTGCTAGAACCACTGGGCCGAGCTCCACTGCAGTAAGCTCTAAAGTGCCTTCAAAATCTGCATTACAAAGTTGTGAATATTAATGACCTTTTTCTGACTGTAACGGCTTCAGCAAGAAAATGTTATAAATACTGACGCCGGTTTCCTTCGCCTTTTCATGAAAAATGTGCATGAACAGATGGTAATGCTTTCGATTTTGTTCAGTTTGATTAAAATGGAAAATTTACTCTGACGCGCTTGATTTGTGAGCTGTGACTTTGGCATAAACCAAGAAAACGTTGTTTGAGAAGCTCAGTGAAACACTTTGAGAAAACCTTTGATATTTGGTCACTGCAGTGGCTCATAATAATGCATGAGTCTGACTTTTTTTTTTTTTTTTTTTAAATCATTCATTTGACAGACATGCTTGAACTAGGGCTGCTTATAATAATTATTTGCATAATCAATTAATATGTCTATTATTTTCTTGACTAATTGAGTATTTGTTTGGTCCATAAAATGTCGAAAAATGTTGCTCAGTGTTTCCACATTCCAACATTCAAACGAATTAATTGATTATCAAAATAGTTAACAAATTAGTAATCATTAATAATAGATTAATCAAATAATTCTCACAGCTTATAGAGAAGGGGCCAGGTGTTTTCTTCAGCAGTGACTTGATAAAAATACAAAAGCAAATGTGTAAGGCATTGAACCTCAAAAACATAACACATACAACATGATATAACCAATTATTCTACTGAATGACAACTCAGTTTGATTTTTTTTATATATTTGTTTGTTGTTTGTTTAATTTCCCAAGCAAAAATGCAATATATTCAAAAATGCAATATATACCTCCACAAATTGGAGGATTTCTGTGGTTTCCAAAAATAGATTGTTAAACAATCTGGTAAACCACTACTAAGGTTTTAGACTGTTTCTTGAATGAGACATATCATTTACAACATGTTTCCTTGAAAAACAAATATAATGGGCAATTTCACCAATGTCTTCAAATATTATTATCAGTTGAAGTGCTAAGGAGAAGCCCAATGTGTTACCTCAGCATGGCATCAGTCTTTTAAACACTAAATTAATTATATTAAATGCTTGTGTGGAATCATATTGTTCAGTTATAAATGATAACAAACCAAAATTAATGAAAGAAACGGTTAGAATTCACCATTCTAACTTCATCCATCTAGTCATTATGTTCACAACATCTCACAAGAAAGGTATCACAGTCTAACTGATTATAGATTTTTGAATCAAATATTAAATATGAGTCATCACAATGCTGTACACTTGAAATCTCAACTTGTCAAAGATCATATTGATCATAAATCAACTTAAACACATCTTTGGCATCCTGTACTTCATTCTCTTGTTTTTAGCCTTTATCTGATAACAGGCCTAAATCATGATACTGTCCATATTTCTCACACTAGCACGTGTTAAGAAGGAGTTCCCATGCAGTCATGAATTCACTATTTTACTCCATTATGTCGATAAATCCACCCACACCACTCACACATCAATGGGTCCATACCCTTGCAGAAAGACCACACCTTTAAAAGTCCACCATGTTGCCTCCGACTTTGTCCCAAACCCAAACTCTCTCCAGACAACACTGTGGGATCCACACGCAGACTATGTGTATAAAGACTTGTTGTGTGCTCTCTAGCCACCAGTTATAGGCTGCCCAGTCAGATATTTATTACTATTGATCTCGCTGGTCCTGGCTGGAGACTTTTGTTCTGCTACTCGAGGCTCTGACCTCAATTAAGTTATGAATTTCTATCTGATAGACTGGGAGCGCTTGGGGCCTGCAGTGGCCATGCTACCACGCTGGATTAATTTGAATTAGCGGTGCTGTGAGTTGCCCTCCCCGCCTCATGGATCATGTTGTTTTAATACAAAGTAGAGGCAGCGGCAGGGACGGATGGAGCGAAGGGGATGGGAGCTCGGAGGGGGGGAGGGGAGAGTGATGAGGAGAGAAGAAAGAGAAAGACGAATAGAAAAGAAAAAGAAAAAGTGGATCTATTAAAAGCATGTGAGTTGTGGCCATGTGCTTCAAACCTGCATTTTTTCCTTTTAATTATCACCGCTTCCAACTTAAGGCCTTAGCTACGTTTCCGTCCTGCCATTGTGTTCGTGTTGTACTAACCTGCATCTCACCTTTCCGTCCTCTTTGTGAGCCTAATCCTGCTTCTGTCACTTACCCTGCGAGTAATCGCTTTAAGTCAGACATTGTATGAATCTACTCTGGACCATTCCTGACAATTGTCGTAGTCTGAAAAACAAATTTGGGACAAAGCCCTGCCTTTTCCACGCCAGTTTCCACAAACGGGAACATCCTTCATATGAATGTATTTCCATGGCAACCAGACGGCTTCCTGGGAAGTGTCGACGAAGGAACCAAAAACAAAAGTTGAGTATGTGTGTGGGATGAGACTCATTGTAGATTTGGGGTGTGGGATTAAAGCGTCTGGACAGAGAATGACCACAGGGAGTGTGAACACACACACACATACACACACTGACCAGACCACTGAAATAACATGCTATGCAACGTCTAATTACGTACAAATAAACATCTTAACCCAAATCTCCAAATTCTTCACATTTCTCAACAGCCTACCTTTTCAGAAAATACATGTTCTCCCCCTTGTATATGTGGCTTTTCTATGGGTTCTCCAGTTTCCTTCCACAGTCCAAAAACATACAAAGGTTAATTGGACACACATTGATTGTAGGTGTGAATGTGAGAGTGAATGGTTGTTCCTATGTTGGCCCTGTGATGGACTGGGATGAGATTGGCTCCAGCACCCCGCTCATCTCAAACCTGTATCCTAATAAAAGGGTGGCCAAACTAATGCCCAATCCTTTTTTTTTTTCTTTGGTTTGCGTTTTGCATTTGTTCAATTAATTTTTTTGTATCCAACTTGTTATATCTGGCTTTAGTTTGGTAAAACTAAAACTACAACATATGATATATGCTATTGTAAATATTTGGATAAACAAAATATATCAAGCATATCAGCATTTAATTTTATCTTAACACAAGGCAGCATCAGAAGAGTTGTATTGCTGATGTTTTAAAAAAGGCCACAGAAGAGGGTTAAGAAAAAAAGTGACGATAATAAAATGTTAAATGAAATGTCCTACTACAATGGCTACTGAATGTGAATTGTTTTCGTCTAAATCAGGAATTATCTAACAAAAGTATAAAGTAAATTATGCGAGGAAATGTCATTTTTGTTAATCAAATCATTTGGTCATTACTCAAACATTTGACACAAACTGCTGAAGTCCAGAAAACATGATTATTATTACAGTTCAAACCAATTCTACTGTTGGACCTGATATGAAGGAATGTCCAAAACTTAAATCCAATCCTCTTAAATCCATTCTAACACAACAAGTCCAGGGTTGCAGCATCATTAATTTCTGTTATTACATTAAATGGGGTTTTATTGTCATCTCTCCCAGTTGGTACCGTCTGCCCCACATTCACTGAGCGAATCAGCAGAGGGAGCAGTGATACAGTGGGGAGGCTTTGAGGGGGAGTTAATGTACAGTACCAACACCGGGGCCTGATCTACAGTTGGCAGGTGGCAGGGCTGTGATCTGTGTATTCAAACCCACACAGCTACCTATTGTCGTCCCACCCTTCCTTGATCCAGGATTAACTATCAAACAAGCCTTTAATGCAAGTTACCAGGGTTTGGGAACAATTCACTAAAACAATCAGTTGATTAATTTCAAATGATTTTCCTCCTCTGCCAAGCAAATAATACTTTTTGTTTTAACTCTCAAGTCCCCCTCCCCTTTTTAATCAACAAATTAAGCATAAATCATGTTTGATCTTTATTTACTGGGTGCACAGCAGTTGGTAGAGGTCAAGAGAGATTACTGGTTGCTCTAATAGCCTGCAAACAACTCAGACATTCCTCTATTCTTCTCATGAACACATATAACCTCTAATACACTTTGTTTCATGGGAAAGGGGCTTTGGACAAAAAGGACAGATGCATAAAACTACCCGTCCATTTAAAAAAAAAAAAAAAAAAAAAAAATGTAAGTAGAGCTACAATACAACTAAGTTGGTACATTCCTCCTCTTCTTTTCATCCTTCATTCAACAAGGAAAAAAACCACAAGGATGTTCAAGTGAGTTCTAATGAGAGGCATATCATTCTGTAAGCTTTACATAGTGAGATAATTTGGCATTGCGACAGAGTGATATGATTTAGCCCACTATATTTTTCTCTCGGCCACCTCAGTGCCACCTCATAAATCTGCCACCAGTAACTGCTGCAGAAGTCCAGTTTCTTTAATATCCAGTCTACGCCACGGCCACAGCTTCCTGTGACACCAGTTAGACAGACGGGTGGAAAGGTCCTGATAGTGTGAATGCATGAATTCAGGTCATATCTGTACCCTAACTGGCTGCAAAAGCCTGCCTCTGAAAACATCAGTTTAACTTTTACATACACATATTTAGTAGAAAAAAAGAGAAAGAAGAGGAAAAGAAGGGGGAGGTCCATTATAAAACAGCACTAGGATATTTAAAAAAAAATTAAATCCATCCAAATTCTTGACAATTTTTTTAATCCTCTCACTGTTTGCTTTATAACAAATAAGAAACATTGGACTGCTTCCCTGAATGCTTTTGGATACAAAGTGAAGTAGAATCTCACAAAGGTGCTCGAGCAATAAATTAGAAGTCTTAATTCAGCCTTCCAGTGTCCCTGCCTGGCCAAAAACTAATGTTCTCTACTTTGAATGCTGAAAAAAACTCTTGGCATTTTACATTTTTATATAATTCAAAATGAAATGATAGATACATGACTGCTATTACACACCTTAGCAAAGGAAGAAAAACAAAGTCTCACTATACATCAATCTCTACTCTTCTGTCATTCTCTTGATATGGCTTTAAATCATCAGTGAAGTGTTTCATAGTTATTCCACAGTTAAGTCTTTTATGAACCATTCGCCACAAATCCAGACCCCCCCCCCCCCATTCACAACAAAAGAGGCCGCGCATGACCACAAAAGAGAAAGTCATTTGTGAAATGTCCTGATTATGTGGGTTGTGCAACGTAAAACAATTTGCCTGATTACTTCCAATTGATTCAGCCGTACAGTTAAAGCCTTAGTGTGCAGCCCCGTGAACTACACTATGTAGTGCCGCCGGGCAGGGAAGAGGAGTAATTTCTCCGATGTGCAGCTGAGCCAGCTTACCACCAAAGCTAAAGCCTCCTGGATGCAGCTAAACCTTGCAAAGAGTAAACACTAGGGCTAGCTACCAGCTAACTGTGTCTGTTAAAGCCCTGGGGGATTTGTCTCTGGCATAAAGTGAATTAAAGGTGACCTTCTGGAAGGGATGGAGATAGACAAGAGGAGGGTAGTGGGGGGGGGGGGTGCTGAAGATGTCACTGTTTGCTTTGGGTTCACTCATGTGTTGAGTACGGTTTCCTGCCTCTGACCTCATCTATTACAAACACTGATGATGCCTGCTCATCTACACTGAAACCGACCTCAAATGTAAACTGTAGCAACTTTTGGATCAAGCAACATCCTTTCGACAAAGACATTGCTGAAGTAATAATGTATGATGTACAAGTAAAATTGTAAATAAACATGTATAATACACTATTTTGTGCAGTCACAGAAGTGGACTTTAATAACAAACCTTTTTGGGAGACCTGTTACTAGTGTGATTACGGACTTTCAAACATGATTGGGAACTTGGAACTAGCCTCTGTGCACAGATGCGAGAACTTCTTCTTACACAGAAGAAAATACTTGGATTACGCAATCTATAACATTCTGTGCATTCGGTATTTAACACTGTAGAGGTTGAAAGTCTGAAAACAAATCTACAGCACACATATTTCTGAGTGAAATCTACATTGTGAAGTATGATCCTACAAGTAGTAAACATAGGCTACTAGAGATCAAACTTCCACGCCAACACCAGCACATTTTGAAAAACTCTCTATGAACTACAGAACTTTGAAAACGTTTCAGGCACCACCAGCTCTGTTGTTGTTTATGTGTGTCAAATGTGATCATTGGAATTTGGAATGACATAAAGCATGTCTTGAATAAACCTGGCGTAATAGATGTTTTTTTTAACAGCAGATGTTTATTTAAATTAAATAGCAGGACAAACACAGTATTTACCAGTAACATTAATTAAGGTTCCACTCCAGTATTAACAGAGCTGTTTTATTGTTCAAGTGTAAGGGTAATCACGCTAAATACTTTACACCTGTAGAGGATGTTTTTTTTTCTTTTAAACAACAAAAAACTACATACATATTTTCGGGATGTGTTCCAGTAAAGTGAAACAACAAATCTAATGGTGGCCTAAGACTTCTGCACAGTACTGTATATCTTAGTTTTCCAATGTAGCCGAAGAAAGACGGGCAGAGACATGCTGCTCACCTGACTGTTGATATCTGCTTTGTGTTGCAGTAATACAGACACCAGCTCCTTGTGTCCTCTATCACAGGCCCAGTGCAGGAGAGCCCGGCCCTACAAACACACGCACAAAGGCACACAACTTTGTATAAAACTTTCACCAAACATTGAACAGCAATGGATGAATTTTAAAAGTGGCTTTATTGTGTAAAATGTCATATCTGTTTTTGTCATGATGCCTTGTGTGATCAGTTGTGCAACCGCTGAGAGCAGTTCCACGATGATGAGAAACAACATGTGCACTGCTCTCCCTCTCTTTTCAGATGTAAGGTGGCTGCAGAGAATAACAATGCAGAAACCTGCGTGTGTGCGTGCACACACACACATACTCTTTTAATGATATGCTGCTTTCCCCGGTCTAAAACTGGTCCTCACAAAGATGGATATACAAGTAGAAAGATACACATGCATCCTCTCCTGTGGTCTAAGGTCCTTGTTATCCTAAAACCACACAAGCTCATTTTTCAGTAAGGCCAATTAGGTAAAGCAAACCTGCCGAGTCCATTTCTGTTACCTAAATTATAGTGATTCCCACAGCTGAATGTTAAAATGGATAGTGTGCCAGGCAAGAATACCAACAAATTGGTATCTCGCTCTTTCTCTCACTCTCTCTCTGACTCTTTTCTGCTCTCTTACACATTTCCATAGAAGACCTGACTTCCAAGACACTGCATGCACTGACATGATATCACATGATAACAAGAGTGTCACTAAAACATTTGTTTGAGCCGGCAGTGATATTTAGAATAGTGAACACTGAGAAAGGTTTATACTGAAATAGCCAGAGCTGAAACTGCTTTTTAACATCAGAAATAAAACCTGATATAAGAAATGTTCCACACACTCTGCTTCGACGAGTAAGGAACAGCCTCCATTCTCCTTATTTGAAAATAATTTGGCAAACTCCTCTTCTCTGTGGACAGAGGCGCTGCTGTGTGCTGTTTTGCATATTGGAGTCAGTATGTACAGTAAAGAGGCATACGAAAAAAACTCACTTTTTTGTTTAAATACCATCATTTTACATGTTGAAGGTGGGATAGAAATGTGAATATTACATTGTCCTACAATGTCCTAAATAACAAAGCATCCAGTGCATTTTATGTGAAAACGTGTGACGTAATTACTACACACACAGCTCAATACACAGCATAATCTGACATCATCAGTCTTGACTTTGAGAAGGACATTATTTTACATATCATACACAAGAACACACTGTATCCTGTTATTTTATGTTAATCAAAAATGATGTAATTAAACTATTATACTACTCTTTTGGTTACCTGAACCTGTGATTTTGTGTTCACTGTTGTTTGACTGTAAATGCAAAGGAAGATTGATTTTTTTTTTTTTTAGGTAAATAGGATTATAATATTATTTAAGAAAATGCACCCGGAAATATACAAAATTAAAATCTGAATAAGTTAACAATAAGTTAAAATGAAAAACATAACGTAATGACATGTTGGGTGTCTGATACAGAGCCTCTTTCTGTGTCTGTATCTGTGAGCTACAGAAGCAGCCCAGGCTACACTGCTGAAGAGAAACTTCACTATTGCCCTCTGCTGTTGAGCAATCAGCACTGCAGGTGAACTGATGACAACATCACAGGACAAAGTTTTTCTGCTGCCGAGGACCACTACCAACCATCTGCTCTGTGACTGGGACCTCACCAGTGGACTGCCTGCTTATCTGAAGAACAGCTGTGGTGACAGAGAGGCATGAGAGTGAGCCATTTCTACCGGCTGATAACGAATCAAGGACAGATGAGTGGATTTCAGGGTCAATCAGGAAAAAAAACAAAAACACCTCACAATAATAGAAGGAACTGTTTGCACACTTTACACAGAGTGCACAGTTACAGATATGCAAAGTGAGCACAGTTTCACTTTGCATATCTTTAAACACTGTGCGTTGTCGTTACCTCTTCGTCTTTAGTATTGACATCCACTTTCTGGGAGGTGATGGCCTTGCTGATGTGGTCGATGTTGTTTTCTCTGCAATAGTCGAAGATGTTCCTGTCCTCTTCCCTGAGAGTGACACAGACATTCACAGAGGGGAAAAAGAGAATAAGACAGGGAGGGAGAAAAAAAAAACATTACTCTATGCTGAGAGTGAGCCCTTCATATCAGGTAATGAAACACTTATTAACTTAAATACCTTATTTATTTTGCCTGTTTTTATTGCGATGCATAAGCATTCTCTGAAGTAGAATTAGGGGGAAAGGACATCAGAATTGTAAGGATCACATATATCCAGTCTGTCAGGTTCTGTGATATAATGCTCAAACGTCATGGATTTAAAGTGTGCGGTAAAATCTTTAACCTTGAAACTGGCACTGTTGCCATTTATTTCTCAGAAGCTTTTCCTGCCAACATGGTGCACATAACGTCCAGAGCTATATAGTGGTCCATGCGTGTACGTGTGTACAGGTGTGACTTGCATGTATATGTATTCATATCTAATCTAATTTTTGTGATTGTGTATATTATATAACCCTAAACAAGATAGTTTGTGTGTGTATATATATATATATATATATATATATATATATATATATATATATATATATATATATATATATGCATGTTTGTGTGCTTTATATAGGAGGCCATGTGCCATGTGGCCGTCAGGACAGTCCCGTTTGACCATTGACGAAAGACTGATGAGCTGCAGTATTGATTAGCTGCCAGGGTAGATGGATGGTGGCCACACATCAGGGACACTTGGGGTCACTGTGGCCATCAGACAAGGAAGTGGGTGTGGCTCAGCATGGAGATCCATGAATAAACATAGAGCTGGTAATCGGGAGTATGTAAATGAATGTGCTCATACATAACCTGGCTGTGATAAAAGTATAATGAGTTATTCATGATTCATCACAGGCTGATAAGGAAAACGGCAGAGTGAGAGGGGATGAAGAATGACACGAGTGAAGGAGAGAGAAAGCATGCAGGTAAAAAAGATGAAGAAAGGGAAGTGTAGAGGTTCATTAAAGAACTTTGTATATGCAGTTAGTCTTGATGTTGGTGCTGTATCTCACAGTAAACAGTGAAAGTTGTAGATGGTGATGTTAGTGAGGCAGTGGAAGAACCTGGCAGTGAATCTATGAGCAAACTGTTGGTCCTCAAATGTATTTTGACCATTGGTTGTATTATATCTGTTCGTAGCCTTTAATTCATAACATAAGTACATAGATTATTTAAGGGTGATCCATCACAGTTTAGCATTGCTTTTGAAAGAAAAATTATCACCCCTAATAATTGTGGACCATTGTGGACCAAGTCAAACATCTAACCACTCAAGTGTTAAGCCCACGCCCCACAGTGGCTCCTGTGGGGCAGGACCCAGGTGTTTGCTGTGGGACATTGTGTGGCAGAGCTAGCAGGCGTCACAGTCGAGAACTGGGGGGTTGGCCTTGGGGATGACTGACTTACAGTGTGGGAGTGGTACAGAGGCGGGTATGTGAGGTCTCCGTCACACAATAGAGCACTAAATTCAATTAATATGAATGGCCGGCCTGGTTAAGCGGGAGGGAAAGGCGTAAAGCTCTAAATGAGATTTCACCCTTTCGCTCCCAGTCACCCTGCAGCCCCCCACCATCACCTCCACCACTGCACCCTGCCTCCCACCAGCACTCAATCCAGTCCCCAATGCCAGGAGGTGATTAGAGACAGATATATATAATCAGAGCTGTTGTCTGTGTGTGCGTGCGTCTCATGTCGTTGTTCCCATGGGAGGAGACGCGTGTGAACACTGCATATGTGATGAGCTATGTTTTTGTCATCTGTAATGTTTGTGTTTATTGCTGACTACATTCTATAGCATCATTGGCCCTTACCTTACCTACGTGCTACAGGGAAGATTCACCAATATTATATTTATTGATCTGAATTAAATAAATCAAACCTCTGCAGTTGATCAAAATTTGAGACTGTGGTCATTGTGTTTTCACAATTTTTTAGCCATGCTATAGAATAATTTGAGGTTTCGGTTGTTTTATTCCCTGGTTTTGAAACGTACTGTACATTCTTAGATTGTACAACAGGTATGAATGGCACTTGGTTCCTGGTGTGAATAAACACTAATAATCTCACTCTACATAAGTTTTCAAGAAAAGTCTTACAACATTTTAATAACTGACAAAAATACTCAAGTTTTTATCCGTGGGTGTTTTTTCTGATGAAAACTGTTACAGTGAGGTCTGTGGATTATTAACAAAATCATGAGACTAAATGGAGAAATAAATGTTGCTATATAGAGCTGAGCAATTTGTTCAAAAACTTTATCACAATACAGAATAAAAAAAAAAAAAATCAGTCAATATCGGTGATCATCATGAGAAATGTCAGACAAATAAAGATTGGTTTTGGTGAAGGTAAAAGAAATCAGTTAATATACTGCAATATGTTGTTAAAGAATTATTGCCCAGCCGTATTGCTGTCTGTGTGTGTGTGTGTGTGTGTGTGTGTGTGTGTGTGTGTGTGTGTGTGTGTGTGTGTGTGTGTGTGTGTGTGTGTGTGTGTGTGTGTGTGTGTGTGTGTGTTATGAGCCCACATTTGTGTTTCCAGTCTAGTGTACTGGCAGATATGTCCTTCATCCATCAGCCTAAATTGGCCACAGTAGTGGAGAACACTCATCTACCTGCCCCGAGCTTCACTGATCAACACCATGGCCACACCATCCATCACGCACCAACACACACACGAACAAACGCCTGGGCAATATGTCATCCCATCTCCTATAGGACCCTGGTCAACACTCTCAACATGGCTGAGCTCCGTTTAACTAGGAAAAACAATGAGAACTCAAATAACTCAGAAATGGCTTCCAGCAAAGTGCACGGACAACAAAGCCTCCAGTGTTTATCAGTTTCCTTTTACAAGGTGGGTGAGGAAGATTACAAATGTAGCATTCAAAGCATCCTCAGTCACACGCTGATCAGCTCAGTCAGCCAACAATATTGATAACCAATCCTGCTTTTGTCAATATACACACCACACACACATTCTAAGCTTGAGATGAGCACTGAGCAATGCAATTAACTCTGTGTCTGGTTAACAGGTGCTTAGCTCTTTAATATGGAGTGGGTCTGTGTGAGAGTGTGTGTGTGTGTGTGTGTGGGAGAGGAAATTGAAATGCAGCAGAGCAGTGATTGTGACAGTTCCAGCAGGCTGTGCATGAATTTGGATGCAATTGCCTCGACGTATAGAGGCAAGTGTATGTTTATGTATGCACATGTGTGCATAGGTGCGTGTACATGCCGTGGTAATGATTTCCTCCTTCCTGGTTTCCCTCAGGGCAAAGCTGAAACTGAATATCACCAAAGGGAGCACTGTTCTGGGAAACCTGCTGCACCAGCCTCCCTCTGCTGTACCCAGCCTGTCTTCATCACCACCCTGGACTACCCCCCAAATCGTAACGTAATTAAAAGGGGAGAGACTCTGGCTGGCTCGACCCGAGACCGTGCATACTAATCACACACACACAGCCATTTAGGAGGAAAACCTGCAGGATTCACACATCTCATTCTCATCACCAAAAGAGCTTTTTTCCATTGAAATGAAGATGAGGTCTTTAAGCTTGAGTAAGTCTGCCAGGCAGAAGAAAATGGAGAAATCTTTCATTAACATAAATCAGAACTGTATGACGTCTCCGGACTAACTGCATTTACAGTCTGGTGAATATAATCTGATGCAGCATCAGGATTGGTTAACAATACCAGACTCAGACTTAGTTTACCTTGTGTGTGTGTGTGTGTGTGTTACCTGATCATCTCTTCTTGGTATAGAGAGCTGACTACTGCTCCTCCGAAGCCTTTTCTCCTTTCTGCTCCTTGCGCCCTTTCCTGTCAAATAAAAACATTCAGATATAAGAGCAACATTCTCCTCATACATAGTTAACTTTGGAATGGTAAAATTAGTTAGTCATAGTTAAAGGACTCACAATATACCATATTTCTCCAAGTAAACTAGTTCCCTGGTGTCTGTGACATACCATGACATACCATAAGCATGAAGCCCCACAGCAGTTTAATCACCCTGCCAAAACAGCCCTGTTCAAAATGCTCCGTTTAGTAGTAACTCTTTTTTTTTTTTTTTTTAAGCCACAGGGGCTACTGGGAGCTAAAAGCATTTAGCATTTAGAAAAGTGATAATTTGCAGGCTCTAGCAGGCACATTGCCGTCATATATAACATGTATCCACTGGACAGATAAATCCTCTGAGGCGGGAAGTTTGTGTAGGACTCTGTGCTGCACTGTGGAGCCAAGAATAGAACTTTTTGCGGACATGGCGGACTTCAGGTTTCAGAATACCTTTGCCCTCACCAGCACTCTTGTGTGTTTTACGGACAAAGCGGAGCTCCGCGAGACAACAATTCCAGGAATTTAACGTATTGTGACGTCCCAGTGAGTGCGGAAGTCAACATTGCATGTTTTATCTCCTGTATTAGACTGAGGAGGACCAAAAAAACATGAGTGAGTCATCTTTTTTCACACTTTGCTGACTGATAGGACCTCCAGAGTCCCAAATATAACGATTTAAATGATTAAAAAGTTGATTTTGGATAATATGGGACCTTTAATAAAATTACCACACACCTAGTCTAGTTTGGATTAGTCGTGTAGCCTGTGTTTCTGTCCTACATGGACAGGCACTGGCCAAGCTATTTTGTGTGTGTAATGTAGTACAATAGCGATGAATCTATTCACCATGAAAGGCTTTACCTATAGCATCTCCCTATAGCCTTGACAAAGGGAACACGCAACAGAGATAAAGTTCAAAATGTTGTAATTTTCAGATACTACTCTCTGTGGCTTTAGACATGACCTCACTAGCAATAAATACGCAATAACATGCAGGAGAACAGCATTAAATATATTGCGCCTCAATTTGTGACCGTTGTTAATCTTTTGAGTATTCATGGAATTCCATATTACATTCAGTTCAGCCCAGACTTTATTACCCGGCCTATTCTTCACTGACCAACCTTGACTCACAAAAGAACCCACACAAATCTGATTTGAGAAAATACGGGGGAGTAGGGAGGAACATGACAAGCGAAGCAAAACAACTGTGCATGCACTTTTGGTTCAACCTAATTCACTTCAGAAACTCAGAATATTCGCTGATGCACTGGCCCTGCTCCTCTGCAGTGTAATGTAATAAAAATCCAGTGTCTGCTCAACAATTGAGACAGAGCAGAGGTCACATTCTGGCTATTATTCTCTCCTCTGCTTTTCTGTCTATGTACTTGTACTTACACTATTTTAACTGTGCTTGCAAAAGAATAGCCACAGCCACGCTAAGGTGCTTTGTTAACACTAACACAATTAGCGTCTTTTCAGGGGGGCATTGGTGTATGCTGGGCTTTTTTCTGGCATTGTGCAGCTGTGAGGCAGAGTCAGTGAGTATTGCCCAGAGTGTGGTCGCAGACAATAGGATGTGTCAGGATTGGACATGTGGTTGGTAGCGGCACTGTAAACGTGACATAAATAGAGACAGAGAGCAAAGAAAGAGCAAGGATGGGGGTAATGATAGAGTGAAGGGGTAGAGAAGAAAAGAAGGTGGTGGGGAAATTAACTGAGGACAGGCAGGTATGTCAGAGGTAAAGAACAATGAAAAGAGGGGAGGACAACGGAAAGAAGTGTACTTCTGTGGGTCAGAGATAAATGCATTATATGATGCCATAAGAAAAATCAAATAGGAAACATCTCAATATTACAACAATAATGTGAATATACAGAAAATACATTTTATTTCAGGTTTTGTCTGGCAACAAATTTTGAAGAAATGCAGTGCTTTACACCTATTGTTGCCAGCTGCTGTAAACTTCACTTTACACTGAGATTTAGCCGGCTCAGGCTACTATAGATCATCCTTTGAGAATAGCTCCTTAAAACCTGACACTTAAAACTGAACAGTACTTCCCTTATAATAGCCACAGTGATCATGCACAGAAATTAGTTGGCCTTGTTCAATGAAAGCAGATGTTCTCATTTATTTTTCTTTCATGCTAACTTTGTGCATAACACATTTGTTCTTTTCAGTGTTCCATTAATAACACTCTTCCCAACAACGCAGACATTACAAAGTTGTTGTTGTATATCTCAATGCTTGTGCCTCAAAGGACAACCTGTCCATGGCAGCACATCCCTCCTGGCAGTCCACTGACTCCACACGGGACTGCGTAGAGACAAACTCTCTTGTGTCAATGCACGCGTAGACGCAGACTCAACAGCCATACTCTGGCAGTTTTTTTTTGCATTATTCATATTCCAAAATGTCAGGTATTGAGGAAGACAACAAAACATCCTCATGTATATTTCATGCAACTTGTAGAGAATAAAGAGCCACTAAAAGGGCTGAGACAAAATGACAGCGACACTGACCTCTATTGACAAAAACATGCATTGCATTTGAAAAGAGCAAAAATAACTTAAGCTAAAGATATAAATGAGATAGAGATAAATGTGATACTTTGCATATGCTAATTTGAAATACTAAGTGTCAGAAATTTTGTCATCATATTTTTCTTTATTTAGAAGATGAATTAATTAATGAATAACACTTCATTTGGAAACCACTGAAATACAAAAAAAATCACATCGCCACTATGACTGTTACAACTACTAGTGATATAATTAATAATAATACAAGTGTTAATATTAACAGCACTGCTTTATGATACAACAAACTACAGTATTTCTGCAGTTGCCATAATTAGATTTAACTTTTCAGAGACTGTTCTTATTACCTTTGTGCTGCCTTCAGGGTCTAACACATTGACACAGGAAATGTACTCCTGCATTGCCTGCTCTGCTTCCATATCTCCAAGCTGTTTCCAGGCTTGCCTGTAATAACAAACAATCACAATTATTACCAACACAGTAATTATCACCATAAGTAAAATTGACAGAGGCACTTTTATCTGCACTATACTGTAATGACGTACAATGTCTTTAAATGTGGATGAAAGCTGCAAGATTAAAAAAAAGTGACATTTCAGTATGAATTCTCATTTAAACTGAAATGTGTAAATATGTGAAACTGAAGAGAAAAAATACACTTAACACCTGGTGCATTTGCATTTTCAGTACATATCAAATCAGTTATATTTATATAACCAAAATGTACAAATCACAGTTTGCTTCAGTTATATCTACAACCTTTAGATGATACAACCTCATCTGTCCTTAGACCCTGGGTTTGAGTAAGGAACACCTGCCCCCAAAAAAAATTTAACAGGGAAAAGTTTGTGGAAACTTCAGATAAGAGTCACTGAGGAGTGATCCCTTTTCCAAGATGGACAGACGTGCAATAGACATCATATGTGCAGAGCAGCTCAACAAAAGAAAACATCCATTGTGACAAAAATGAAGGAATGTGATGACAAAGACAAAACAACCCCCAATAACAAAGTGACAAAACTACATACCATTTCCTCTGTCCTTCAAAGTCGAAGAAGCCAGGTTTTTGTGTATTGCACTTTCCCACTTTGACCTGTAAAGCGTAAAAGACTCTGATTAAAGATGTTTGATAACAACATGGCAACATAAAGATGACCTGAGTGATCTTTCAAAAGGCAGTGATGTAACATGGGTGTTGAGTCTTCACTGCATGCGGCTCTCATCTAAAGTCAAATGACGCAAGGTTGTGAGGACTGACCTCAACTTTCATTCAGCCTGACCCTCACCTGTTTATAGCGAGCATACAGGTACAACAGCTGGTCCCTGCTGGCCGTCTGAATCAGATCTCGTACGCGGTCGGCTGCAGACTCAAATTCCATCTCCAGCCCCTCGCCTTCCAGTCGCTCCCCCATCTCCGCGGCGCTGCAGTCAAATTTCCCCAAACCCAGATCCGAGTCGGAGTCTGAGCCTGCTCCGCCGAGGGGCTCCCCTGTATCGGGTCGAGCTGGGTCTGTACCTGAGCCCGTCGCAGTGTCCGGGGAGGACGACGGTGACCCAGAAGCCATTGTTATTGGTGTCTATAGCGTGTCGCCAGATACGACGAGCGCCGTAGATCCGTGTACAAAATATTCAGCGTAAACAAAGACTATCAGTCCGGTTTTATTTGCTCAGTATTTCAGCGGCTATTTCGGTTTTTAAAAGGTTATCACTGAGAAGCAGCGACCGTCGGACTGATTCCACCGTTGGTCCGTCTGCGGTACGATCAACTAAAAGTCCCGACTAAATCACCGTCTAGCGAGAAGGTTCCCGTCACTTTCCTCGTCGGTTTTCGAAGTTCTGTAAGAAAAAGTCTTTAAGCAACAACAACAACAAAAAAAAGCCTCTGCATATATATCTATATATATGTGTATTAATCTCGTACGTAATATTTTTACATTAGCCAACACATTATGTTCGTGTAGTGTTTTGTAGCGCTTTGTTGTTTATGGTAGGCATGGGAACATTTACTTGTCAAACAGTGAGACATCTTTGTCAGTGGTGATTAAAAACAGTTAAACAGTCAAAAAGCTAAGTTTATTGACATTTCTTTGAATATTAACTATATATCCCCAGTTTGTCACATAGTCAATCTTTATCTTGTTTTCTTTTTTCATTTTGTAGCTATAGTTAGATGAAGTTCCATTTTTGTTAATTCCATTGTATTCTGAATACAGTCACAATAAAGACATCATACTATTCTGAATACAGTCACAATAAAGACATCATACTATTCTGAATACAGTCACATTAAAGACATAATATCATATCCTATCTTAGTGTTACAGCTACCAACAACGCCATTGTTTGTAAACTATATAATGTACCCTGTAATTGTTCTTTTTGTAGCGTTAACTGTAACGATTTGTTTGGTCTTCTGAGATCATTTGAATTTTGTAATAAAAACACAATATAATTTAATGTAATACATAACAATTCGTCTAAATATTCAATATTAAACGTGAAGGGATAATATTCTACCGCAGGTAACGTATAGTATTTATTATTATCATGTCTGACTATAGTTTTGTTTATTTATTTAGTTGTTGTTGTTGATTACTTGATCCCTGAAGTAAAATCAGGCACGTGGGTGACAAACAGTATGTAATAGCGCAATTTGGCCACCAGATGTTGCTGTTGGAAAAGCGATGAAGTAGTGTTTTGTTATTCGTCTTTTCTCTGCAATTAGTGTCAGTTCCGACTGCTTTCACACCCCAAAAGCGAAGCTCTACATTTCCTGCCACTCAAACTCACACTATCAACCTTTTAAAGTGTGACTGTAATTACCTTTGCAACTGAACCGCGTAATGGGATAAAAGATCTTCAAAGAGTCAAAGTCCTCTATATTTTTTGTCAGCTAAGCACCACCTATAATAATATGATATCAAAGATTATTATATCTAAATGTATTAAAATCATCCCCTTCATGTATTGACTTTAGAGGAGTTTCACTGCAAAACGAGTGCTATTTTATAACTAATCTATTAACTACTTCAGATTATATTGTATTTTGTTAAAAATGAACAATATAGTTATAAAGAAAATACGGCAACAGATGAAATTACATTTTCAATAAACTGAAATTATCATTTTTTTTTTCAACCATTTTCTTTTTGATCCTGATAATTGTAATAAATTAATCTGGAAACATTTGCCAAACATGTGATGCCTATAGCTGCTTTTCCAGACCAATACTTATAACTCAAGACTGAACTCTGCACAATAAGAATTGTCAATATAAGAGAGATAGAAATAAGTTTTATATAATTGAAAAAAAAGTATTGTTGTAATGATTATTACTGTTGTTATTAATGGTATTAGAGGCTTTGTGATGATGGACACTACTGTATAAGTTTGAGTTAAGAGTATTTTATCCGCTTTTATACACGACGCTAATGTGCAGACACAACAAGCAGTAAAGGCTCATGGTCAGTGGTGTATTTTTATTTAAAGGACAGACGATCGCTGACCGCACTGGCAACACTTTCTTTCACAGGAGGTCCCAACAACGCCCGCCCGCCCGGTGCGGCTCCACTGCGCGCTCTGCTGACGCAACCACGTCAATGTGGCTCAATGCGATGGCGGACTGCAGTGTCCCCAGACCTGCCCACTGTGCCCAGGGAGGGACGGAGCAAAGTCACTGAGCTTTTTCCGCTCTCAACTGCTCCGAGAAACTACCACCTGTTTCAGGAAAGAGAGAGGGGACAGTTGTTGTCGCTGCTGTGGTCCCTCCCGTGGAGTTAGTATGCGGGACGGGATCTGCTCGGAGTGCACCGACCGGGACGAGTCAGAAGTGGAGTGAAGCAGGAGTGCGCTGCGCTGCTGCGCCGCTGACGCACCGCGTGTTCGGAGAGCAAGTTAACTGACAGAAGGGAGAAAAAAAAAAAAAAAAAAAAAGTCGCGTCGACGGGGAAAAGGAAGAGTCGCTCACGGATTTAACGGCGGAGTGAGGAGAAGACTTATTCCGGCAAAATGAAATTCGCGGAACATCTTTCCTCCCACATCACTCCTGAGTGGAGGAAACAGTATTTACTCTATGAGGTAAAGTCAAATGTGTTTTTTTATTTGACAGAAAAGCCTTGTGGATATTTAGTTGGAACGAAACTCCTGTATAATATAAATCATATTGCTGGGAATGAAAAGTGAAAGATAAGAGACAAAATCAGGAAAATAACAGGAAAGTGTTTTTTTTTAATATTATATATTTGGTAGCTTATCTGACTCATGAGAGCAATAAAGGACAGGAAACATAAGGGATGCTCGATTGTTTATGGAGGGGAAATTGACTGCGGTTGTTAAGAGCCAAGGGGAGCATTCATTGTGTAATATTGTTGTGTGTTGAGTTTACAACACATAAATATAAATACAATGAAGAGTTTAGTGAGCAGTGGAGTTGCTTTCACACTGGGGAAAAATATTTTTCTCTTCATTTTTAACAATTCACAGTAAGTGATATAGTGCATTTTGTTATAAATTAGAAATCTCCTACAGGTGTTAATTTCTCATTATCACATTAAAAAAATCACTTTCAAATGTTTGATTTGAATACATACATTGTTTTTTTTTTTCCTCTCAGTATATTTGAAGGGATGTAGTCTGTGAGGGGGTTCTATAGCAGTTAAACCAACAACATTGTCTGAATGTTGCCTTAATTTTTATTATTTGAAAAAAAGAAAAAAAACTGTTAATGGTAATTTCCCTTGCATCTTCAAGTCATAGCTGCAGATATTCAAATTTGCATCTGTAATTATTCATTGGCTTTGACTAGTGAGAACTGATTGTGGACATATTGTTTTTGTTTGAATTCAGATGCAGTTTTTATGTTCAGTTTATATCTTGGATTGAAACAAGGCTTATTCTGTCAGGGTGTGATGTGTTGTGTCTGTGGATTTAGAGGCATCTTTGTGTGCACACATGGTCTTTGTTGGATGGAGTACAGTACTTACGGAGTATTTTATTTTCACACCCCCACTTCTTTCTGGCTCTATGTTAAGAGCTGTATAGTGCAGACATGCAGTGACAGGATAGGCTGCTCCATTCCATTTAGCTGTATGAATTATAGACAAAGAGCCTGTTCTCTTTAAACCCCTGGTAACCTGCATCCTAGACTCAGCAGAAGCTCACTGAGTTGGGTTTTATTTTGGAGACATGATCTGAATATCACAGTTAAATTGGATAATTGCAGCAGCAGCAGACATCTTGATCTTTCCTGTCTTATATGTTGTCATCACCTGTGTCACAAAACCATCGTCAGATTTCAGTGAAAATGTGTTACAGAGATATGCAGTGAGCACACTCGCAAGAAGGCAATTTTACAATAAAATTTTATTTAGATTTAATATTAGCATAATTACACGGCTTTTTCTGGGTTCTTTGTCCTGTATGTACAGACAGACAGACAGACTGCCGCACATTAAGCACAGGGACAGATACATGGCCATACCAGCCATTTTACACCTTCAGTGTTCGCTCACACTCACTGACCTGAGATGGATGATGGCAGATTTTCTCTTTTGTCTGTGTTTATCGGTGCCACAGAATGGAAACGATGATTGTTTTTATTAGTGTTATATTATTATTAGAATCATAATCGTTTTCTATATTGTTTATATCCTTCACTTCGGGTTTTTTTCACTCTGCTTTTTGAGCAGACGTTATCATTCTATATCTTTAATTTCAACTTCATGGAGAATTAACAAAATGGAACATCAACGAATACAACTGTAATCAGTTGTTAATGCATGATTCAAAAATGAACAATGCTTTTGTATCTTAAAAACCTAGGGTATGCAATAATATACTTGTTGCAATCATACAGTCGTTGTTGGATTATTGCACCTCTATCCAAACAGTTTTTTTTTGTTTTTTTTCTCAAATCTGAATAACATGCTGTATAGGGTGAGCAGTGAGGATGGATTTGTGGGTATTTGTGTTTTTGTGGCTGCCTTCAGTCTTTGTCTGACCTCTGTAAACTCCATTACCTCCTGAGTGGGTGGGGCTGGTAGAGATCAAGGCGAGAGCTCACACCTACAGATGATGGACATCTTATTCAAGGCTCTGAAAATGAGTCAAGAGACAAAGACATACATGGCGTTATATTAAGACGACAAAGTCAATTAACTTTGGTGAACTTGGTCACAAAGACCTGGAAAAAAAATGCAAAGCCTGGAAATATTGCTGACAAGCAGTCCAGATATACCAAGGTCCATTCTGCAGACATTCAGTTATTATGGTAAGTCGTAAACATCACAATCAGCCCCTTGTGTGTTTATTCAGCATCAGGTGTTGCAGTGGCCACTGCAGTAGAAAAAACTGCTGCATTGTAATCCAGCTGTCTGTCTATTAAAATACATAATCGCCAGTTATTCCAGGAGCACAGGTCATTTTTATTACCCGTCGTCTGTGCTTCAAAGTGTCTGGATCTGTAGTGAATGCATTAAAGCCCCCTGCATTCACACTAACACTGGTTTATAATTGTATTCCCGCCTTTGTGTGCTCGTTGGATTAATTAACCTATGGCACACATTTTTCCTTCCTTGTTTTTTGAAGGACCCTACTGTGTGGAAATCTGCATGCTGCCTATTCAGATTGGTCAGCTCGTTTCTATGCAGAGGAAGAGGATGCAGCAAAGTCACTGTTGCGGGAAATGCAGAGCTTTGGCAGAGCTTTGGCTCCTAGGCACTTCATGTAGACGTGGAGGCATTGACAAGGCGATTGAGTGATCGAGTAATTAGGTGTTCGCGTTATCCCGTGGGATTGTAGTAATACACCTATATATGCTAAACAGCAGTTTGGTATGGAGGAGTGCAGGTCCCGCAGATTCCAGCAGCTTCCCGCCAAAGGGCAGAGGATGTAGAGGATTTGCCTTAAAATGTATTAACTCTTCTCTAAACTCTCACTGCCAGATTCCTCTCAAATTATCTCCTGTTTTTGTTCAAGGATTTGACATGAACTTGCAAATATGCATTACAATTATGTAGAGTGCACGTAATTAAGTGTGTACTGGAGGTATATGTAGGTGTGATTATGTGTGGGTGAGAATGCAAGGCCACTTATATACATTTACATATGCAGTCTACTCACTTAGACAGAGAGGAGGAGGAGGAGGAGGAGAGTGCATGGGGAGACTTGCATTTGAAATTCAGACTCGCAAAGTGGTATTACAGAATATAGATTCAAAGCAGGTGCCTGTGTGATTTCAGTGAGTGATTACTGTTTGTTCAAAGGTGAACCGCCTTGCATTTCTCTAATCGAGTCATGTTGGTGAAATGTCTTAACAAGCACAGTGAGCTCTGTCTTGTGACAGACAGCCTTAATGAAACGGTGCATTAAATAAACAACATTGCACATCAGCTATAGATTATGCGAGGGTGTGATTTATCAGCATGTTCTACATTATGAAAAATATGTATGCGACAACATGGCAACTGCTGAGAACCCCCACCCCTCCTTCCCTGTTCTATACCTCCCTCCTTCCTTCCATCCTCACCTCATCATTCCTCCCCCACTGGGAGGACATCTGGTCCCCGACCAGACCTGCCCTCTGCTTCCCTCCCTCTACTCCCCTCCCCTCCCCTCAGCATCTCTTCATAACCTCTCTACTCTACTTGCAGGGATCCACTTAAATACAGAGCAAGGGATTCAAGTGATCCACCGCTGGATTACCATTAGACCCTGAGCGATCTTCAGACTGTCCTCAAACATTATGAAAACAACCTCAAGTATACTAAAAGAAGGGTTTTCCAATGTAGCACGCAAACATTTCGCTTAGTTTCCACTCAACATGCCTCAGCTATTGAAGGATTGAATTCCATTGACAGAGTTCAATCAAGTGCATACTCTATGGAGTAATCCTCAATCTGACTCAAAGTGATACAAGTCTGGTACTTGAGTTCCACGTTGTGTCTGTGTGGGAGAGAGTGTGTTATCCTCACATTAATGTATGGTCATTCTAACTGATGGATCCATCAAGCTTGGCTTAGTTATTGTCTACAGGTTTCACCTCCGATTATTGCCAAGCCCAAAGGTTTATCCCCATTCCCCAGAGAGCCACACTGACTCAAATTCTCGTCACTGCCATCACCATGGCGACGCCTCCATCTTAAAGAACGCCTCACTGTCAGAATCTGCATGTTTGTTTCCCACCAATTACATGTAGAGTGTGTGTGATTGGGGGGGGGGGTGTGTTACTCACTAGAGATTACCCAAGACTGGGCTGGGCTCCAGCGCTTTGTGCACACTCAGGTCTCCTGTGATTCTTACCAGACACAGTAGACAAATAGCTGCAATCGCATGAAATGTTTACCTCTTGGATTATAATCTCGTGTCTGTTTTTGTATTTGTTGCATGTGAGAGTTGCAGATGAACCTGTGTATGAACAAGCCAGGCTGCTATTAATACACAGCAGTTTTCCCCCAAGTGGTTTATGCCCACACACAGAATCACCCTGTGTTCTCACTGCCATCGTACAAAAACACCATTCTCCACGATAGAACCTGTAAAGTAGACAGATTAATATGTTCAGAGGGAGCTGTTAATATGTCCCCCAGTAACTGCTCATCCTATTTGTACTTTATTACAACATGAGTTTGGTGATGCATCAGCATATGAAAAATGAAGTCAAGTCATGGAGCAAGTTGTAGGGTAATTGTTGTAAACATAATGATTTAATGATTCATTACTTAAGCAATCTTGAGAAAGTTTATTAGACTTTTCTTTTTATGGCAGGGCTATTAAGTTCCACAGGTTTTTTTTTGTTTTTTTTGATTCAGCTCCAGTCTGTTCTCCGCACTAAAACATTCAGATTAACCAGTGCTCAATTATCTGTCAGTTGTCATTGTCTTCAAGATCAGCCTTACCCCAGAGAAACAACTGCAGCTCTATAAAATTGCACAAATTGATGTCAAACCGTCTGTCCCCCATATCTGTCAGTTTGTCTTTCCCTCCGTCTTCTCCCCCCGTCTGCCACTTTAATTGAACATGTCTGCGCTTTGAACACAGATCATTTCAAAAGTCCAAACAACAATCATTGTCATGTGAAGTCTTGAACTGTTTGCAGCAACTGTGTTCAACCCCTGTTGTGTGTAATCATTTTGTAATCATTATTTCATACATTTGTCTTTCAATACCTGTTTGTAACAAGTGTTGTTACACAAGTGTTTTTAGGAACAGCCAGTCTGTGTGTGTTGCTCAATGTGGTGACAGCTGTGATCATATGGAGAAAGTATTCAGTCGATGGCTCTCAAATGGCATTAGATAGTTTAAGTGCTGCTGTCAAGGCAGATGATGCTGCGTGACTATTGTGTATTGCCTCTTAGACCTCTTTAATCACTTATTGACCTCCGCCAGGATGTATATGTTTTCGCCAGAGTTTGTCTGTTTGTCTGTCTGTCAACAACATAACTCGACAAGACGTAAACGGATTTTGATGACATTTTCAAGAAATGTCCACAGTGGGACCAGGAACAAGTGATTACATTTGGGCGTGATCCGTAGACGCTATCACTATTTTTATCGCTATTCTGTGGGGGGCTGGGCTGGCTTGGCGGAGGTCTGCGCTCTCCGAGTGCTTCTAGTTACTTAGTACTTTAATTACACCATCATCTCTGGATCAAATGTGTGAAAAAATGTTGTCATGTCATGTCGTTATGATCCCTTTTTGCGTCATTGTACCCCTCAGACTAAATTCATTTCATTTACTCCATACAGTGAGTGCTCACTCAATGCTTTTATGATTTTGTGGAAATTATATGACTTCTAATCCTTTTCGAGGAAAAACATGTCTTAATATTTCTCGATTTTATTTTTATGTGGGTCAGTGTTGGCTGATTGATCGGTTGCACAAATTCTAACCAACTGTTGCTTTGTTTTATTAGGCGTTCAAGGAAATGCTGTATGCTGCCCAGGACCAAGCTCCTTCCATAGAAGGTAAGGAGACTCCATGTTAATACAAAGCAAACCCACACAGACACACACATATGCACACGGCAACATAAACATACTTCTGTACTCACTGCCCCCCTTGCCCGTGGCCTGGTTGGGCATCCCCAGAATAACAGCCCTTCATGCTAAAAATAGAAATTCACTTCTAGCATGCTTCTACTCCACAGTCTCTGGTTCTAGTAGACAGCAATTAGTAAATCATTAGCCTCTGTCTATGTTAGCCCTGCTTTGGTTTATGGTCAGATACAAGGAGAAGAGTAAAGGGAATATCAGTTAGTGATGAGAGAATGTGAATAGCCTGACTAGTGGTCAATGTAACTGGCTCGAGCTGGACTTTAGTTTGAGTGGTGCTACTCAATATAACAGTGATAAGGAAGGGCCATGGCTAAAATTAAGCTTTGGCATTAGATTGCAATTGATGTGTGATGAGAGAAAGAATGTAAGGCGTTTATTTTTTTTAATATAGATGCCAGTATGTGGAAGTAAACAACTCTCTTCAGTTGCAGGCTTGAGATACAGTTCAGGATCTGGTGTCATGCAGCTCTTCATATGCGGCAGTGAACATGTGTGTGTGTGTGTGTGTGTGTGTGTGTGTGTGTGTGTGTGTGTGTGTGTGTGTGTGTGTGTGTGTGTGTGTGTGTGTGTGTGTGTGTGTGTGTGTGTGTGTGTGTGTGTGTGTGTGTGTGTGTGTGTGTCTAGAGAGTCTGTGTGAAAAAAGGTCCCCTAAACGTGCTTGTATGTAGTGACACTTCTTTCGAGCAGGTTTAAGTGTCAAAATGTAACACAGTCACAGTGACTCTGCTGTTACGTACATGTATGTATAGCATTAGTAAGCATGTTGACTTCATGTTGGACTGCAGTGAGTGTGAAAACTACACACTCACAAGTTCAAATAATTGTGATCCAAGTGTTTATACTGTGTATAAATGCAAATTGGCATGGTGCAAAAATCACGCTGTGTTTTTTTTCCGTAAGTGTTGCTCAGTCTTAAATAGTCTTTGTAGTATCGCACGTCTTTTTCAGTGATAACACATGAGCTGCCTCTGTTCTGAGAGGTGTCTCCAGAGGCTGTTAGCCACTTTAGTCAGGTTGTACATGGATGATAGATTATTTCCTGTCTCAAGTTTGAGCTGCAGTCATAGGTCAGTGGTTTCCTTCTGCTATAAGATAGGTGAGTGTGTTTTATGAATACGGACAGGATCAATCGATCAGTATAAATTCATACTGTGTCATTAATCTGTTATCAGTGTGACGTTCCAACACGGCCCCACTCAGTCATGTTGATTTGTGTCCTTTTCCACAGTTTTCTTTCACAGTTCAGAATGGAACCAACACACCACAACAAGGAGGTCTATAGCCTAGTCTATAGTCATAAAATCCCAGCTTTCTGCAGCAGTTTTTCTTCAGAAGGGTTTAAACTGGGTCAAAAAGATGTAGAGTTTGTCTACCTTGTATTTGCACTTTGCAAATAACATCATCACAGACAAGCATTCATTATATCGTCACATAAAACAGCCAGAAATCATGTCTCATGTGTCATGTCACCATTACACATACAATTCAATATTTTACACTGTTTTCTTAATATATTAATCTGTTCTTTCAGTCAGAATGTGTCATTATTAGGGTTTGATTCATGACTGCATGTTCTATCTCTCTCTCCCTCTTGCTCTGTTGTGTCTTATTCATTACAAAAAGCAGGGTTTTTGTTATTCAGAGGATGTTTCTCTTGCCTCAGGGAAACTGTTTACTGGGTCAGAACTTCTTGCTCACCCACTCTGCTCCTTCGCTGGCCACTCTGCTGTATCAGAGAAAGCAGTGTTTTGGATAAACACAACCTTGAGCCGCATTTCAAAGCCTGTGCCAGAGCGATTGCATACGAGAATGATCGACTATGGCCAACATTTAAAATATGTGTGTGGGGATGCTGTGGGAATATGGCACACAAAAGTCACTATTTTAAGCACCATTTTATGACACAGTAAACATTCAAAAAGATGGATGTACGTTAATTAAAGAGCATGTTGCACACAGACACACTACAACACGTGAACATTATCATAGCTCTGGTCTTCATCTGACCCTTCACTCATTGTTAATAATCTTTTGTTCCCTCCTTTCCTTGCCTGCATTGGTCCTTTAAGTAATTATAATTAAAACATGCTGGTCCCTGTTATACGAAGAGCCAATGGAAGACAACAGCAGCCCACTGGCCTCTGCTTCCCCTTGTTGCAACCATTACAATGAGTTATGCCACAATCTAATTCAATTACCCTGTGGATTATTCCAGAGATCTGAGGACAATGGGCTCATATAGACACACAGCTTTATGAGGCACCTGTGTGTGTGTGTGTGTGTGTGTGTGTGTGTGTGTGTGTGTGTGTGTGTGTGTGTGTGTGTGTGTGTGTGTGTGTGTGTGTGTGTGTGTGTGTGTGTGTGTGTGTATCATAGTACTTCGATTACTGTTTACAGGCCGGACATGTCATATGTGACTGTATTTATATTGTAAAGCACTTTACTTGCACGAGGGTGAGCTTTTACAGTCAGAGTCATTCATGTGCTGCTGCTTCATTCACTCACCCACTCAGTCATTCATTCATTGTGTATTTGATGTTGTTGCTCTGTAAATGGTCAGTCTATTACTGTGATGGTATCTGTGCGGAGCTGGGGCAAGGAGGAGCCATGAGAAGATGTTAGTGACAGCACTGTTAGTCACACAGAGGATAAGGGCAGGGCTTGTGTCTGTGTACTATTACATACACACACACATGCACACACACATGCACACACACACACTGTCCGAAGAGGGGGATGGTCTGACCTAAACCTCAGAGAACCCGCTAATGGATTTTTCTCTGAATCACGAGGTCTGGATATCGGATATGAATGAATGAATCTGATGCCCCTCGAAAAACTATTATGAATGGACGATTCCTCAGGTGACACTATAAAGTCTTTGTTACACTCTAAACAGTTGTGAAAAACTAAAGTAAATGCATACCTTATTTTGCTTATTGTCTTGTGGCTTGGCAAACAGTGGCCATATCCCTTTAGGGCTGTTCATGTTTTATGCAGTTAAATCAATAATGTTGTAAAAGCTGCAGTGAGGAAATAAAATGCTTGCAGTATTTCATCGTGTCGTGAAGAGTTGCTTTATCATCTTTTTTTTCCAAAAGAAATGTCAAGGTATTTGACTACAAATTTGGGTGGCTTTTATTTTTGTTCATTTATTTTTCAATAAAGGGAAGTATTTTATTGTGTTAAAATAGGGTGACTGTTTACGACTTGATATAATTATATGAACAGTCTGTTTCAATGCATATGTATGCATATGTGTATCGGTGTACCTTTGCGTAAGTCTATGTGAGTGATTATAAACATCCTGATGTATCTGACATGAGGTATAGCCACTCTCAGGTCATGTCATGTTTGTGTGGCCCAAAAATAGAGCAATTACTTCAAAGAAGAGTATGAAACCACCACTAAATATTGACTAAATATCACCGTAACGTTATCAATACATTGCAAAACAACTGACTAGAAAGAAAGTAATCCAACAAAAAACTACTTCCCTGTAACAATGGATGGAGGAAATAAATATTTCTCTTAAACCAGAACATAATGGCAACCATAATGTCACCATGACCACCTGCTCTCCACTGTATACAACCTGTCACTGTTTTTTTTTTCTCCCACACTTCCCTTGATGCTTAATTGTCCCACCTCTTTCAGTTTTTATAGCTTTGATTACAAGCGAATAAACACAACAGTAAACCTGCACACTGTGGCACATTTTTCTGCTCAGTCAGCAATTCCTTTTAGCTCCCACCACATCTTAATGAATTTTTTTTTTTTTTTTGCTCATGTGCGTGAGCCGTCGTACCTGATTTGATAACGGACGCATGAATCACACCCACAAATCACTTCATCCGGCACCTATTCTGCTCTTTTCTATTGTTGGCCACGTCACATTGCTTACCCGCCATTTTGTCTGCTGTTGTTGACGAACACGATGAGAGGCTAGTTGAAGGCTGCCAGCCTGTGTAATACAGTGCTGATTGTTATTCTGCCGGTGTGTATGATGGAACAGCAGCTGTTATTACGGGTGTTCGTCCCCCTTGGAGTCCGTCTTTGTCCTGCCATATTGATTTGGATTTTTTTTTTTCAAAAGTACTGATGATCTTTTTCCTTGCGTTTAAGATAATGCCTGTAAAAAAGAAACAATAAAATGTTTTATTATATGCATTGTATTATAAGTATGAACAACGTTGAATACATCTATGCGTTGTCTCTTTATCCAGTGGAGCTCAAGCATACATGAACAACACAGAGGAGAGCTTGGCAGGGAAGCACTGTGTGCGGTGAGAGGAAGACAGACAGATTTAGACAGCACGAGTCAAGCCAGTGTTCAGAGGGTGATAGGAGCAAGAAAAAGGAAGAGAGATAAAAGGATATACAGACAGACAGGTAGACAGGCAGGAGGGTTCAGCAGGACAGTAGCGTGGCAGCCAGGATCTCCCACCACTCTGCATTATTGATGTGCTCTTTGACAATCGGCTGCTGCTGCTGCCTGCTTCCGAGCACTAATTGCTGGGTTTTTGTGGGGGTTGGTTCCTTTTTTTTTGGTCCTTAACCCTCGTAACCCCTATAGCACATAGACAATGTTAAACCATCTAAACACCTAAAATAGAGCAACAGTGATTATTTAAAAGCAGGGAGCAGTTTATTGAGACGTCTTAGGAAGACAAATGTTATTTTAGACAACATACTTGTGTCAGTGCCTGTTGCTCTGCTCCATATCACTTGTATTTCTGGTATACTGGATATAAGTAAAGATGCTTGAGCCACTTCCTTGGAGTTTAATTGCCCGCAATATGTCAAATAATTCTAAATCAGGACATTTATTGAGCACACACAGTTGCATCCACAATCAAACGTACACGCAATTTCAGCTTCAAGAATGAATTTAAACTGATCTGAAATGGAGGGAGGTGGCTGTGGATTTTGGAATTGGTCCTTTGATGAGGCTTCTAAGGGTATTAGAGCAGAGGGAAGCAGGGGGTCAGGGTCAATACAAACTAAGGATCAGTTTTCCAAGGTCATGGACTAATCGAACTGAGATAATGAACGGTGAAAAGGGTGATAGAGGAGTGGGATGAAGAATGACAGCCAGCTGTCCTCACTTTCACTATTTGATGTGATGATCACTGATGGAATGGAGAACATTAAAAACAAAGAGGAGGTTGGGAAAAACAATGATAAACCTCACTGACCAACCCAAAACAGAAAGAGGGATCTCACTGACAGACAGTAGACAAACAGACTGAGTGGGCCGTCCCTGGGCTCATCTCCAATACATGTTGCCCTGCATTAGCACTGCAGCCACCCACAATAGAAAGACAGAGAGTGAAAGAGAACCTTAATAGATGAAAGTCTTCTATCCATCCATACATTATTCATTGGTGAATTAGATCTTGCTTGAATGAAGTTGAGAAGAAGAGGGAAAAGGAAGAGGGGGAGAGAGAGAAACGTATGGGATGATTGAGAGAAAGAGATCTAGAGAGTAGATTAATGTTGTGGTTTTAGGAAAAAAAAAAAAGGGGTGAGGATGTGGCACCAGAAGAGGAGGTATATTTAGATTTGGGACATTTGATAGCAATCTGGGAGGATATGATTCCCAGCAATGCAAATGTAGTGTTTGCTAAAAGGGGTAAAGTGATTTGAGCTGTTGAGAAAAGATGGCAAATAGAAGTAGTAGAAGCACTTGGGGGGGGGGGGGTTGTAACATCAGGGAGAGGGGTGAAGGAGAGGTGAGTGGTCACATCCATACTACTATGTTTTCATTTTTAAACAGCGGTTAAGATAAAAAATAATCTGCTTCGCGTCAAGTGTTTCTGCTCGTTATCAGCAGTAATCTGTGTCCATACTAACACGCCTGCAAGTGTAAAGTACATCACATGTCCATTCATGTACACTGGGCATGAGCGTGTTGGTGTAAACAAAGAGCAGATTCTCTTCTCTGCAGTTGGTTTCAGAAAATATTACAAAGTAGAAACAACAATGGTGAAAAGTTCTAACAAAGATGTCTGTTTCGAGACTGAAACTGAAAGTAAGCGTCAAGGCGAGTTATTGCTACCAATTAAGAGGAGAATGTGGGTAACTGTCATCTTTCCAAAGGTCTCCATTTTGTTCGTACTTCGTACTTTTTGGTGCTCTAAAATGCTGAGGTAGTGTGGACGAGTTATTCAGTCAATGACTTGTTGTTACTGTATACATATATACTATATACTGTATATAGTAGTACGTCTCAACATCAATGAGGTCTGAACACAGTGCCACTTAAATGAAGATGACACTGTAAACGCTACACCTTCAAAGACAACGTTAAGACACTTATCTTAAATGTGTTCCTCCGACAGAGCCTTAACTTGAATGTTAATGTGATCTTGGAGAGCTTTAGTAAACAGAGACGACACTAATGATCTGGCTGTTTGCCAGGTGCACAACCAGAGAACATACATAGAGCACATGTAGTGATCTGAGAACAATCTCAAGCATGGGAGGCATGTGAATGCAATGAGATCAGTCTCTGTTGATTAGAGATCAGCTGTCGCCATCTCAGGGGTTTGGTGCATTTGCTTAGCATTAGCAGGGCTTCCAAACCATAATCCGGCCCCTGATACAAGGTAAATTACTGTTTTTAATCTGCAAAGAGAAGCCTAATAAGCAGCTTTGGATGTCAGCCAGTGGCTCAGGCCAGGCTCTGCTGATTGGATATGATGATCAGTCATAGCTGACCGTATGTTATGATCTAGCATGGATTAAGACACGGCTATTCTGACAGGACAGAACAGTTTTCTTTGTTTGATTGTATTGTTTGGCTAAAATCGATTGATTTTGGATACCTTGCACACACCCACATGGCTCCTGTGCTACCATCAAAATGAAAGGTCACCAGTTTGGATGGATGGATCAGATCAGACACATGTGACCTTGTCTCAGCTGTGTGTGTTTTTACGTTTTTATCTTCCTTAAGCCGTCGCTCTTACTGCAAAGAGGTTGCCCTCTCTCTCTCGCTCTCTCTCTCTCACACACACACACACACACACGCACACGCACACACACACACACACACACACACACACACACACACACACACACACACACACACACACACACACACACACACACACACACACACACACACACACATTGATGTTTGTAGAGACGCTCACATACATGTGCACACACACAGACACATATGGAGCTGCGGGCTACAGGGTGTGGGTGTGATTGTGAGCTATAGATGATGACAGCAGGGCCATATGCTGATGTATTTCTGTTTTTTTTCCTCTCTTGTGCTGCTTTTAAGGTACATGAATTATGCAGTGTCCACTCTAATATTTGCTGTAAACTGTGGGGAAATAAGAAAACATTTATTACAATGCAAACCTAACTCTATAACACAACAAGATATTTTCAGTGTCACCTTTTGTTTCTTTAGCTTTTTCCCCAGTTATTTAAATTAGCTCTATGCTCTGTAATGGTAAATGGTAAACCTATGCTCTGTGACAGAGAAGTCATTTTATATATTTGTTTATGTAATTATTAGGCATCACACATTAATAAACATTGTGCATGTAAATGAATCAGATTTTGGCTAATATCCATATGCACAGTAGTACCTATATTAACTGCAGCCACAAATATTATTATTATAATAACATTCACTATGTACATGTGGGTTTATTTTGCACATTGTTTATCTAGTTCTAACACATATTGTGCATGGTGGTTAAATGTCTTCACAGTTTGTCCTGATCCAGTTTTTCACATGTGTTGTAAATGTGGAAAACCTGCAGCACTCACTTGCACACAGTGGGAAATTGCTCTACAGTGTGCTGCCTTTAAACAACAGAGTATTTTCACTGAAGGCAGTTTATCTTAATGGCACTTTGTGCCGTCTCCTCTTATAGTAGCTCTTGTTGTTTGAGGTGTAGAATTACTGCTTGGTTTTTTTTGTTTGATGTATTCCTTTAGTGGAGGTGGTGCAGTTCCATGTAGGGTTTTATACATCATACACACAAGCCTGATTTTTTTATTATTTTTTTTTAATTATCAAAGCAACAGTTTATCATTGGTTTCTACTGTGGATTATGTTGTTATTAATGGACATTAGTATGAATGTGGATGGGTTTGCGCTGCGTTTGTTAGAATAACAATGTGCTGCTTCGCCTCGGCCAGAACAGATTGTATTGAAAATGTGCCGCTCATACGAAGCTCATATGAGATTGTCCTCTCATCCCTATGTTGCTGTATTGTCTCTCTCACCTGATTGTCAACACAATCACAGGCACTGCACCTGGCAGCAGAGAGCTCTGTTTCAGATTTGATATTTGATGGAAATGTTTTTCCAGCAGCAGAGTTTGACTTTAAATTGAGTCTGGTCTAATGGGGGTCGGGGTCAGTGTATATGATTGTATCTGCAGGTGTGTCTGTGTGGGAAGTAGGTAACAGAGGTGGTGTATGTATTTTTATTTGGTACGGTCTCAATTTAAGCTGAGCAGTTTATTTTTTTTTTTTCAAATCAAAATTGCAATTTAAAACAATCAGAAGTGTTGTTTTTGTTTGAAGTTCTGAGCAAATTCAAGTTAGTACAAACGTGGGAAACGATTCATATCTTTAAAGATGCAGTGTGTAATATTCAAAGGTTTGTTAGCATTAATGAGGCTTGCTTTACAGAGAACAGAATGTTTCTACAGCAACTTAAAAGGCCAAATCAGCCACAGTGAGCATTTTATGTTCTGTAGTGGAAACGTACTACACAAATGAAGAAGGACAAAATCCTCTCCTCCTTCTTACACACTGTACTTTTAGGTTTTCACGCGTGCTGTTGAAACGTTGGTTAAATATTTTTGATGGGGTCTGGTGTTTACTACATTGCTGAATAATAGAGCTGAAACGATTAATCGATGAATCGATTATTAATTGATTACTAAATTAATCGCCAACTATTTTGATAATCGATAATCAGTTTGAAGCTTTTTTCATAATTAAAACAAGATTTCTGATCGTTTTAGCTTCTTAAATGTGAATATTTTCTTGGTATCTTTGCTCCACATAACAAAAAAATCATTAAAACTGAATCATGTTGGTTTGTGGACAAAACAAGACATTCAAGAACATCGTCATTTCCAGGTTTGACAAACACTGATCAAAGTTTTTTAACATTTTCTGACATTGTATGGACCAAACGATTCATCGAGAAAATAATAGACATACTCATCGATTACAAAAATAATCGTTAGTTGCAGCTCTACTGAATAATGAAGTGAAGTTTGAATGTACCACAGATAAAATTGCAATGGCAATATCTGTCCGAAAAATTGCAATTAGATATTTTTCGTTCTGCCCTAGTCTGTATTTCATCATCATTTTAGTTGCGGGCTAAATGAGAGAGAGACTCAGAGAAAGGCAAAAGTGTGGCAGGGGCGATTCGGGGGAAGTGAGAACTTGACGGATAAAATGAGGGAGGAAGCATGAAAGAAAGGAGAGAGGTGACATTGGTGGTAATTGGAGCAAAGGAAGCTAAAACCTCAGGGAGTCTCCTCTCCAATACATTACTATCACTCACAAAAGATGTGGGAAAAATACTGAGACAGCGAGGAGGTGAGTGTCCACTCAAGGTCTTTCATTTGCTTATTCAACGTCCTTTTCAGATATACTTGCCAACGATGGCAGCAATAACTAGCAGTAATTTATTTTTAATACAATTGAGGTTATAGAGGATATTTCTCTCAAGGGGCAGAAATATAATATTGGTCCAGATATAATTTCTCCTCTTATTTACACTACACTATATCACACTCTTCTAATCCAGGGACAAGATGGGAGAAAGAAGCATATTAATAATTTACAGCAATTGTTCCCTCCTGGACAGGCTGTCTGTTTTTATATTAAATGTTGAATTATTAACAGTGTGTGAGATTGAAAAGCTTGCAAATCTACCTTCAGATGCTCGTGAGTCTTCAACTATTGTCCCCTCTCCTTACTGGCAGCCAAACAAACAGCAAAAAGCACTCGGTTTTCTTTATTACTCTTACTTCATTTTGATCTTGATCTTGCGAGACATTTCAGATGATGCATTGGTGTTATGACTGAGTGCTGAAGAGGACAGTTTAGTTTGTTTATGTCCTCCATTGTCACCACAAAACAACAGAACCTTAAAATCAGTTTCAATTATCACCCACAGCTTCACTGTAGAGTTGCACTGTGAGGTCATCTAAAACAAATAGTCGCTTAATGTAACTACTTTGGGGTATATTTTTAATGTAAACATTCATGTATTTAATGATGCACCAGGATACTTGTTTGCAGAATTAGAATTAGAATTCTGTGAAAATGTCTTCAATAACGAAACAAATGGTATGGTATGGAAACTCCGGGTCAAAGTCGTAAAAGGGACTGCGGCGGGAAGTTGTGACAAAGTTATTTTTAAACATTTTTAAACATTTTTAAAACAAGGTTTTGATAATGAGTAGCAGTGCATTCACCTTTCCAGAGGGGGAGCTGTGCTTCTGAGAGCTGGTGTGCTAATTATGTCACTTCCAGGTATTTGCCAATCACAAGACATTTGGGAAAGCTCTCGTTGGCTGGCAATCACAACACAGTCTGTCTTCTGGGGGTGAGATTTTGGTCTGAAACAGTGCGACTGACGAGAGCTTCAGTGAGGAGAGATTTCTATCAGCTCATTTACAGCAACTAGGAGGTTTTTGACCATAATAACAAGTTAATGTATGTAAGTAGACCTCCATAACTAACATATATGTGCAACAGGACCACTCTATGTGAGCTTTAAAATATCTCTAAATGAATCAATGTAAAACCTAAATTGAATCAGAATTGAGGCAATTCAGTAAATCAGTAAATCTTATACATTTCTGTCAGCGTCACCGTGTCAGGACTGTTGCTCATCATTCTCAATTATTCCTCTTAAGCAGCCCTACTACCATGTGCCAGCCTCAGGGAGTATGCATCATTCATATCTCTCTCAACATGTGTCTAATCTATTCACGATGTGCATTAATAATAACCAAAAGTACCAGTTCTGTCCGGGGTTGAGATCTGTGTGTCTGTTGCATTTGTACAGCATCATGTCTGTGTCTGATGGTATGCTCTGACTTCCTTCAGTCACTTAAAGAGGAATCCTCTTGACTTACAAATGGCCATTTTATAGCATCACACTCCTTAGTGGTTTTTCAGCAGAAACAACAGTTTTGCATGTTGTCCTCAGGGCAAACTGAATGACTTCTTCTCGACAAGTGCCATCTGATAATTAGGGCTCAAAATCACCCGATTAGTATGCAGCTCAATCGCGCAGAGAACAGCTCATTGTTCCCCGCGGCAGGAGCTGCAGCCATTTGTTAGAAGATTACTGGAAATTCTTGTTAATGTTTTTATGAGAATCAATTGTATGCACAGTCATTTAAATTGTTGCCTTGTTAATCTCAGAAGCATTTGTTTTAATGTAGCCAGCAGGTCTGCTTGCAGATTTGGTTAGGCCTCTTTTTAGGATGCGTGGTAATGTTTGTCAAAGCGTGAAATCCCTCGATGGTCGCGGGAGTGGAGCTTTGTGTTCACTGATTGCAATGTCGTCTGTACTTTTCCATGAAAACACACAAACCCGAGCTGAACCGTCTCCATCATTGTTACCATGGCACCAAAGAAAGTCACCAGAGTCACTTGAGCCTTGTTTTACTCCGGTGACATTCAGGACCCAAACACAGTAAACGTAGAACATGTGGAACAAAGGGCTGTGGCGTTAGGTTTTATTACTGTTCTGTGAAAAACACTAACATACGCAATAAATCATTATCTCAGTGGGAACCAGTGTCTCCTATCTGTGTATGACCTGTATATGAAGAAGGATTACTTCCATATAAGTGAAAATATATATGGTATAGACAAAGAAAAAGAGAAATATCTGTTTACCAGTGCATGTTGCTGTAACTATTGGCCCATGGAGGGAGACACAATTCTGGCGACAATGAGCATTTGTTGAAAAGAAAGGATTGTGGAAACTTGTTCCCACTCAAAATGTTCTTAATTAACAGAAAAACACACCTTAATCTCATTATTTCTCTGTGGAATTTAAAGCAGAAACCAATATCGCATTGGGAAAGCAATTATCATTTAACCAGTAATAACTCAGCTCCAATTCCGGCCCCTATATTTTTCAAAACTCCCAACTGCTAATTTTAATGAATTGTTTTATTGCTTTCTTAATTACATATTTTTTGAATCTATGTTCTTCTTGCCCAAGTAAATCACGTTAATGATATGACTCTCAAGTACGGCACCACAAGGTTAGTGCGCTCCTAATCCGATTGAGCCAGGAAATTGGTCCTAATCATATCAGGTATTGGATTCCTCCCTGCCAGGATGGTAAAAGTAGAACGGGTGAGTGTGACGCCTCATTCATAAGTTAGAGGTGCTGTATTACAACAAAGAAATGGAAATAAGAGATGTGGGAAAATTAAAATAGAAGAAAAATACATTCAACTTTAATCTGAATTAACTTTTTGGTAGCACAGCTATGACCGTGATACTATTTCCTAGGTAAATATGAATTGGTAAATTATGCTTAAATTAAAGGCAGTATGTTAGGTTGTGTCAATGCTAAGCAAAATCTGTCTTCTTTAAAAGCATGTGTGAAACTCGGGAAAATAAAATTCAACTTTCTGAGATTCTGCAGGTTCTCCACCGTTTTTCCTACTCCTATTATATCTTTATTTATGTGTTCTTCTTCTATTTTTCCCCATGCATGTATTCACACAAAAAAAAGTGTTTACCTAATGTGATATGTTGTATTTATGATATAGATGTTTCCTGACTGGAATGTGAACCCTGTCTGCCTGAGGAGTTTCCAGACACTGCAAAATGTGTTAACCATATCTGAGGAAAATGCCTCTTCTCATGTCTGCTATGTGTGCGCGTCAGCGGAATGTTTTTCTTTTTATATGTCAGTTTATTTTGTGCTCAAAGTGAAGCTGCAGAGTACGACTCTTATCGAGAGGCTGCAGCTGCTGTTGGGAGAATATCGCGGGCAGTGTGGAGGGACTTCACACAAATACAAACACACAACATAAACATACACACACCTGTTTGTTTGTTTTGAGAACCTGGCAAAGACAATCTGTCCTAAACGAGCACGACTAACTAGCAGGATGTTATATTCACCTGCAATATGATAGAAGGGATTCTCCTGAGAATGGAGGAACACCTCGTTATGTTGTGCACTAATAAAGCTGCACATGAAAACACATTTCTATAATCTAATCTAGAAGGCAAGATGATGGGTTTTAATCCAGCTGTTATAAATGTGTATGTGTGTTGGTGCAGGTGTTTGACTTTGTGCCATCTAACATTTAAATGTTGGGTGTTGCCTCTATAGTTTGAGAAGAGAATCCAAACAGCAATATTGCTTAAGTCTTTCATGATATACGATGACATCTCAGGCTATGGTGTATTTCAGGCTCTGGCAGCATCCATGCCGTCAGTGTCCTGGCTATAGTGTTACCTCTCTGGCCTCTTCTGTTAATGGCATGGCCACCTTGTAGGTTAATGGATACTGAATTTTGTTCACCGCTACAGTGCGGCTCTGCTGCATCTGCTATGGTTACAATAGCAGGGACCTGGGCTCTTATTCTGCTTAGATTAATAGCCCCAGGTTGGACTATTGACACAACACTTATCTTGTTTTTATGACTCCAGCAGGTTCTAGCACTAAACCTTTGAGGCACACGTGCTCAGTCACACACACACACAAACAGTCACTGCACACACAGACACGCACCTCACTGACGCTACGTACTGTTCAGTTACAGTTAGATTTGCCGCTTACCTCTTGTAACTTGATGTTTTCAGTACAATGCAAATGGGTTCATGCTCGAGATGAAGTGAAAAGCTGATTACACTGAGGATCAGCCTGCAAAGAGACAGACAGACTGTTTTCATGAAATTGCAAATTACAACAGACCAGCAGTGCAGGACTAGGAAAGGGTTACTACATTGCATTTTATACACAAATGTCTTCACAAATTATGTTTTTTTAAAACTACTGAAAATGTTTTTTACTCTAACCATTACATCATCACACTGAAATGTATAAATATTATCTATCAAAGAATTTCCAATTCCAGGCATGTACTTATTTATTATAATGCAATATGTTCTCCATGTAGCAGTCAACAGGTCAAATGTAAACACATTTTAAAAGGTTTTAATTTACTTTTCGGTAACACTTGATATTAAGGAACACATATTCACCTTTAACTAGGTGCTTACTAACATATATAAGTAGAACACGAGCCCTTTATTAATAATCATTAAGCACATATTACCTGCATTAGGGTGAATATGTGTTCCCTAATGTAAAGTGTTACGAACTTGTCTTATTTGTTAAAGTCTTAATTATTGGTCATAAAATATTCAAAGGCAATTTGGCAAAGTTATTCAATTATACAATATATGATATAATAATGTTCATGCTATGAATTTACAATAAATAAAATGTATGGTAAACAGTCTGTATTTATATAGTGCTTTTCAAGTCTTGTTGACAAGTCAATTAATGCTTTACACCCACGCAATTTGGGGTTAAGTGTTTCGTACAGGGACACATCAGCATGTAGACGAGCAGAGCCCGAGATTGAACCCACAACTTTAGTTGAAAGATCACTCACTCTACCACTGAACCACCACCACACCAAGTCCTATGTGTCGACTGGAACTTTGGAAGTTTGGTGCAGTTACATTCTATGACATCTTTCTAATCATGACAGAATAGACAATAGACTCAATCCCACCACCACCACATTTAGTTAATTGTTGTGGCAATAAGAAAACATTCGCAATTGCATTTGGGTTTTTTTCTTACTTAACTTAATTTATATAATTATTAATCATCCAGTTAATTGATATTGTCTTAATAATATCAATTATGTTGCCTTAGTTGAATTATCGTATTACAGGAACATTGTATGTGCAATGACAATAAAGAGATTCTGATACCTTCCAACATAATGACATTCCCAGCCTCAGTGATACTTTGTGTTTACTGCAAAAAAAGAAAATATCAGTATTATTCAGACATGCTGGCACTAAGAAAATGGACACTGAAGTCACAGACTGATTTTTGTATAGGTTTATATTAAGCATATAAGTGTCACTGTCCGTGGGCTATGCTTACAGTTCAGTAGTTCTTAGAAAGCCGCAGCTATAAACAGATGAACGAGAGAGACACAAAGTTGTTCAGAGCAGGTAACGCAGAGTCAGCGCACCGGTAGTGTTTATGTTATTATAATGCACCTTTGTAGCAGATCAAAGCTGAAGAGAATGAGCACGAGCAGATGAGATGTCCCTGTGGGCTCCACTTCCTCTGTGCCTGCAAGTTCAAACACAAAGAGTGAACACAATCATCACAGGAAGAGCCAGCCACAGTTAGGCTAACAGATTACAATGCCGAGGCTTATGTTTGGTGAAATTGTTTGAATGGGAGACAGTGACAGGAGAGAGAAGTGAAAAGTGTGTGAGCCTCTGCTCAGGTTTCTGTCTTGATAGGCGTATGTTCTCTTACACACATGCATGCACACACTCACTGATCTCTCCAGTAAGAACGCCGGGTTATAATAATACGCTCTAATAGAAACGTGTTTTCACCTGTCAGAGCCTAATAGCTTTTGAATCACACCAGTAAAAAATTGACATATTTCACTATGTCTTTACAAAAGTGTATGTCTTTACACTTCACACATTAGTGATATCGGGCCTCATTCAAAAACAGTGCTTAAACAAATATGTTTGACACACAAATCTTCAATAAGTACCTAAATGTATTTAAACATATGAACGAATGTAGACGCACTCCCTTTTATCTAAATTGATATATGCTGGAATAAAATCAGCCAGTGGCCAGTGGTGATTTTGCGTTTGCACTTGTTTTCTGAGTTAGAACATTTCTGCACACATATTAGTAAATGAGGCACAAGGCTTTTTTCCTCTGGGATCGATTCGTTTAAAATTCATGGCGTGATTTCTAAAGAGTGAGGGAGAAAATGTAGGAAGAAGCAGACGAGAAAAGCACTTGTCCTCCGGATAGTTGAACAACAGGAACATAGAGACGGAGTGTTTACATACTGCATGTGGAATATAACTGAATTTAGCAGTGACTGTTTTGTGGAGAAGCTAATGGGGATTCATTACAGGGGAAAAGTTCACTTAATTCATTTATGTGAAATAAAGCTGTTGGAAGTATTGACCAGGAGCTGCTTCTCATAACAGAATAATTAAGAAACAAGTGAAGTCTGTAGATTCTTAGTCATGATTAATTACGACTGTATTGCAGGTCTTTCATCAGGTTTTTTTTTTTTACCTCTCAGAAAATCGGGCCTATATTCTGAGGCGGTTAGCCGAGATAATCGCTCCCCACTAATCAGTGGGCTGCTTGACATCAGTCATGATTGGCTAAGGTGGGAGTTGATGTTTACAATTGGTTGATGGTGGTTAGATACAAGCCGCCTGGTTGCCTGGATACAGCCGTCCCTCACAGTGTTAGTGGCCTTGGCAAAGTGACGGACAGCATAAGTGCTGTGCAGAGAATGTGTTGATTCTGCTGAGAATCTCTTCATCTGTGTGTGGTACGGATCTATAGCAATGTCTGTAGCTATTCAACTCTCCCATAGATAGATAGATAGATAGATAGATAGATAGATAGATAGATAGATAGATAGATAGATAGATAGATAGATAGATAGATAGATAGATAGATAGATAGATAGATAGATAGATAGATAGATAGATAGATAGATAGATAGATAGATAGATAGATAGATAGATAGATAGATAGATAGATAGATAGAATGAAAAGCAGTAAGACACAGTCCTGCAGTTAGGCCTGCACCATGAGCTGCTTTTTCAGTGTTGCATACTCTGGCTGTGCTCCAGACTCTGAGCTCAGCAGACTGACTGATAAAGAGGTAACAAATACACATACACAACCACTCTCTCTCTCTCTGACACACACACACACACGCTGCATTATGTATTTTGGCAAATATAAAGTGTCTTTCTAAGATCTGTTCAGGTTGCTTTGAAATGAACAACACCGATAATGGAAATAGATATAGATTGTTAGATTCAGTATTCTACGAAGCTAAGCTGTCTAAGATGTTGTAGTTCTACAGATTAAGACAAATAACTTTGGAGAAGCAGCATTTAGTGTACACTCCAAAGGGGTCCTTCTACAAGGGCTGAGGTTCTACCTGGAACAATTTGCTTCTGAAAAACCCTTTCTTCATGAAAGGGTTTTTCAAGGGTTCTTGGTAACACTAATGGTTCCAGTAAGAACCATTTTGATCCGGAGAACCCTTTAAAACCCCTTTTCCGAATAAAGGATTTTAAAAGGGCTCTTGGTGGAACCCTCCAAAAGGGCTCCAGGTGGAACCTTTATAAAAAAGATTCTACCTGGAGCCAAACAGGGTTCTCCTATGACGACAAGCCGAAGAACCTTATATGGTTCTACTTAGCACTTTAATTTCTAAGAGTGAAAGTGGTCCTGTCAAAAAGACCTGAGAACGTCCTTTACATTATTTTAAAGTGTTAAGCTCTACCCTTTTAGCTGCTTGTGTTGTATTTCACTGCTAATTCTATTGCTGTGTTTTTCAGTTTTACTGTGTTGGGCTTTTCTAACTACACTAATCATTGCAGTTCAGAATGAATGGCTCTGTACAAATAACATTTGATTGATCGATTGAAAACCTGCTCAGGTGCATTTGAGAAAAACAACAACAAAGGAACATAAAGCGAGCGAGTGAGAGAGGTTTAAGGCAGAGCTTTGCTGTCGTTTATCTGTGAACACAAAGTAGATCAACTCGTTAAAACGAACGCGCTCGTGGTCAGTTGAGCGGCCAGCAGAGCATAAACAGACAGCCGGACTGTATTTAAGCAGGACAGTTACGAGCTGCTTGAACACCTGATGTGAGTCGGATCGGTGAACCTCACCAGGCATCAAGGATCAACACCTCAGTTACCTCAGTCCCTCCCTCCCTGTGTGTGTCTCTCAAGGCCAGTGATATTCTCCTGTTGTACCTTTGCCTCAGTTGCCTTGACAACTGTTCTCTCGCAGGGCGGAGTACCACTCACTTTCTCCGTGATGGTGCAATAAGTGCTACAATTATGCAAATAGTGTTCAACAAAAGTGTTTTGCAGCTCAGACTGAAAAAAAATGCTCTTTTAGCTCGTACTTTCTGTGTTGCTGCATTTCTGCACGCCACCAATCATGTCTTTGTTTTACGATTTTATTCTTTCATACAATATTTCAAGGAAGGAGATAGATGAGTGCGTAAATTGATAAATGAGTGACTCTATATGCAAATGACACAGTGTTGTACTTGAGACATGGAATGATATAAAGGAATATTTATGCACTGGTGAAGAAGAGGTGTGACCAAAAACAGCATCTTCTTCACTCAGTAATTATCCAGCATTGTGTGATCAATGACAGCAGCTGTAATTTTGTGATCTGGCATGTTAGCAAAACACTTTTAATAGTACTTTAATTGTATATTGCAGCTTGCTGACGAAGTCTTGTTGTGACAAATTTCTGAAACGTATTTATGAGTGGAATAAATTCTCAGCTGCTGCTGTTCTGCTTTTATCTGTTCACAGCCAAACTCTTATTGTTTCCACAATCCTGTTAGTTGTGATTTAGTTACGGCTGAACTTTTGTTATTGCTTTCAATAACAAGCCTGTCCCTCAGAGACAGACTCACTGGGACTGAGACGTTTACACCGTGCAGTGGTGCAGCAGAGTTTGCGTTTGGCACGAGCTCATTGCATTTGTGAAGCTTCTAGTGTTTCCCTGGAGAGTAAAGGTTCTGATCCTGGTGCATCAGTATGCTGCCATTCTTCTCCCTGTTGTTACTGTTGTCTCGCTGAATGAGCAGCTGTGGAATCTGCTTTAAATGCACAGTTCAGTTTAGTAACATTAATATGGTCTTTTTCCCCAGATTTGTTTGCTTTGCTTGTTTTCAACTTAATATGGTATAAGGTATTTCCAACTGATTGGGGATGTGTTTGGTCTGGTGTTTGGTCTGATGTGCATGCAGAGATCTGCAGAAAAAGGGGTAGAGTGTCATTCTGGTTATTTTAATTTACTATACGTGACGTTACAGACAGGGAAGCATGCAGTCTTATTTATTGCAGTGAAAGTCAGAGGTTTGTTGCCAAAAGAGTTGAGGCACATTGAAGTTTCATTAGTTTGCCTCTGTTTGTGGAGACACTGATGTTGACTAAATCAATATAATTTTTATAATAAGTGTCAATTTGCATAGACAGAACTATCAATAATACAATAAATGACTGACATCCTATACCATTTGCTTTTTGTTTCCAATTGCAGTTTCCATGTGAAAATGGTTTATTCAGCCCTGTAGACAAGTAATGGCACATGTGGAATCTCATGATTAAGCTGTTTGCTCGGTCTGTAAATCACATTTAGTTTCCACGGCTACAGCTCTGCATGCAAATCTATCTTAATACAGTCTGTAATTTTGGATTTAAAATGTAGCTATAAGTGCTCTATTATGGATACTGGATAGGGATGCACAATTTAGATTAGCGGCATTATAGTATCAGCCGATATTGGATTTAAAATGTATTATCAGATATCGGCAAACAGATCTGCTGATATGACTAATGACTACAACAGTAGGCTAAAGGCCACATTATACTTCTCCGACTGCGTATGCGTTATCCGTCTGCGTCACCACGGAGACGCCTCGAGCATTTATACTTCTGCGTCGTGGTGACGGACACTCGCTGCAATTTCCCGCCCGATCAGTAGGGGTCGCTGCGCAAGGTTGTTGTGCTTCTGGCTACAGTGAGCAATGGCGTCCGAGAAAGAAAGAGAGAGAAAGACTGTTGTTGTTGAAAAAGTGGCCGTTTCTCACTTTTCTGTGTCACGGAACGCAGTTTTAAGATAATTTGAGGCGAGAAATTGGCCATTTAGAGTCTAAACATGTGCTGTGTGTGTTAAGATATGACGTATTTATAGTTCGGCAGCGGCGTTATCGGCGGGGATCAGCTCCGCCTCTGTCAGGACGCCCGGAGCGCACTGAGAGCCGGCACAGAGCAGCTTAGCTCGGCCTGTCCTGAGGACCAATCGCAGCTCTTGCCGTCTCCGTAGTCCCTTGACGGAGTGACGGACACTTAAAAAATATTCCGTGCACCCGGAGACGACGCAGAGGCTCTTCGACAGGTTCTGCGTCGACGCAGAGGACTCTGCGTAGCTACGCAGAGCACTTTACGCAGGAGTATAAATTGGGCTTAAGTAAGCCGCTACCTCCTTAACTTCTACGCTAATTATGGATATAATTACGAACTTACAAACATTACATGTGCTGGCACGTGTGTGTGTATGTGTGTGTGTGTGTGTGTGTGTGTGCGTGCGTGCGTGCGTGCGTGCGTTTGTATAGTGGCAAATGTTTTTTTAATGTGCTCTTTTGAACTCTGGGGCAGTACTGGTCTTTTGTTGTCTGTCTGCCACACACGCACTTGCACGTGCATGCACGCACACACACACACACACACACACACACACACACACACACACACACACACAATACGACGCCCTTCAAACCCCCATAACTCCCCCAACACCCATTGCCCCTCTTCATCTCCCATCCTCCAGCCATCCTCCAATCACAGCCATTGACACTTTCATCTGTTGAAGGAGTGAAGTATGTGTGTGTGTGGTGTGGACAACAGCACGAATATAAACATATATTTAACATTATATATAACATTTGACCTTCCATCATTGTGTTGTTGTCATTCATTGTTTGACTGGCTCATCGTGAGAAACGATGTTGCTGCTGCTTGTAGATGGAAGATGCTGGATTTGTGCAATACCGCTAAAATGTGATATCTGGATTCTTATAAATACAATGATTCTTCTACCTTTTTAATAAAAAAACAAATTGAAGGGTTATGACTTTGCAAATGCATCTCGTTCAGCCTTTTGTCGCGTACAAAAGGCCACAGTGTGAACTGCTTATTGTCGTGAAAGAGGTAAATGGTGTCTGTTGTCGAACAGGTCTGCTGCTGCATAATGTGAGATGGACTGTTTTCTGGTCCATGTCAGACGTTCTTTTGTAATTCAGCAAAATCAGCGTCTCTTTTTTTTTTGAGCTCCTCATTTTGTCGAGTTCTCCTCCCGTCTGTCGCTGTGGGATCAGTTTTGCCCTTTGTGTCCCTTTAACTGTCATTAGAATACTAATAACCACAGAGGACCTGAGGTCTGTGGTGATAAAGGTCACCACAGACAGGACACTGCAGGAGCACACACCAAAATAAATTACAAAAAGAAAAAAAAAAAAAAAATTATTGCTTTTCTCTGTTTCATAATTCATTGAAATGTCCCGATTTTAAAGTCTTTTTTTTCACATTTTTGAGGATTTTAAATAATAAGTCCAAGACTGTCTATGTATAAAAGACTATAAATGACTGCTTTTCTGCTGCTCTCTGTTTATGTGTGTAATTAGAACATAACACGGGTGTACAGATTTCCTTGTTAAGGATTTTCCAGAGGGACAAACGGGACATAATAGAATTCTTTAGATAGACATACAGCTGTATCCATGGTAATTCAAACAGGGCACTGCACCCATTACCCAGGCCGTCCTTTCAGGAATGTATACACACATATAACATGTAACACACAGGGCCTTGATAAGCATTGGAAGACTAATTCATCCTCCTTTAAGACTTAAAACAGAGTCAAATAAAGGTGGATGGAGACTGAAAGAGCTTCAAAAACCCTGTAATGATTCACTGTGATTGCATGGTAAAGGCATGCTTCTTGGGGTAAAGGAATTTGTGTATGTATGCAATTCCATCGCTAATAAGTAATTCTTCCATTATAGAATGTCATAGGACATAAACCTGCAGTTTATGCTTTCTCAACAATATTGTCCCCTCGCTTAACAGATGTCTTGTTTGTCGCTCGCTCTGTTTTTTTTTTGGCATCCATTCATCTCCTGCTGGCCCCAAGGCCAAAGTCCACTCAGTTGTAATCATTCCTCTTTAGCGCGCCGGCCCACGTAGGACCTTTGCACTGTCACTGCTACTGCTGATACTTAGAAAACACTCCAGCAGTTTGGAATCCAAGAAGGCTACACACGCTGACAGACAGCTCAAGTACGAGATTCAGTTGTCTGACGGTGTGAAGATGAATATAATTATAAATAAAGTGAACGTGCTTTCAGATAAAGATACGAGTAATTATTGCCAGGAATCCGTGTTTGCCTGAAGCAGCATACAGACAACGACAGCAGCTAAACTGCATGGATGAGTGTTTCCTTTATAGCTCTCAGGCTGTAACACGAGAGCTGAATCATTTGAAGTGTAATTACAGTTGGTGTCAGAGAGAGGGAGACACTGTTAGTATATGTTCACAGGCAGTAGTGGTGGTATGTTTATCATTTATATGATGAACATACAAGGATTACATGACATTTCCGTGGACGAGGTCTCTTCTGTTCAGCTGTTCAACATGTTTCACAATAACACACACACACACACACACCTGATAAGTGGCTAAAAGCAAAGAAAGCCCCAGCGATGACGCTGTGAGCCAACTGTAGCTTTGAAATATTAACAGACGTATGCTGTGTGGCAGAATATTAGCTCCTCTATTAGCGTAAAAATAAATAGATGGACTTTATACCGAGGAGTAGAGCTGCAACTAACGATTATTTTCGTAATCCATAAATCTGTCGATTATTTTCTCGATGAATCAATGAATCAGTTGGTCCATAAAATGTCAGAAAATGTTAAAAAACGTTGATCAGTGTTTGTCAAACCTGGAAATGACGATGTTCTCGAATGTCTTGTTTTGTCCACAAACCAAAATGATTCAGTTCTAATGATTTCTTTGTTATGTGGAGTAAAGAAGCAAAGGAAATATTCGCATTTAAGAAGCTAAAACAATCAGAAATCTTGTTTTAATCATGAAAAAAGCTTCAAACCGATTAACTATTATCAAAATAGATTAGATAGATTAATAATCGATTCATCGATTAATCGTTTCAGCTCTACCAAGGAGTATGGCTGTCTGGCCTGATGCACCACTCAGTCTAAACTAACCAGATTATTACACAAATGATTGACGATTGATTTATTTCTGAAATGCAATTCATATTTGTACTTATGTGCAAACGAAAATTATACAGTCAGGTCCATAAATATTGGGACATCGATACAATTCTCTTCTTTTTGGCTCTATACGCCACTACAATGGATTTGAAATGAAACGAACAAGATGTGCTTTTTTGTTATCAATGTTTTTAATTATTTCAGAAAATAAGACGTCAGAGCTACACACACACACACCTATGAATACGTGAAATATAAATATATTAATTTCTGCACTGATTCATTCATTGTTCGCCCCTGACATTGAACAACAACCTTATCTTCAACATATTCACAATAACAATTCAAAGTCCTATACTGTCCTATTGTAGTTAATTACTTTGTAAATAGGAAATGGTTTGTATTTATATAGAGTTTTCGAGTCTCTCAAAAGGTTTTACAGTTTTTGCCACTCACCCATTCACACACTGCACCTCCTGTGGTCCGTTCACGTGCTTCCGGCACAGCCATCAGGAGCAAGGGACACGTTGGCATGTAATGTGCAGAGCTGGGAATCAAACCCTCAAACTTCCGGTTGAAAGATGACTCACTTCACTACCGCTGAGCCTCCGTCGTCTGTACAATTGGATCAAATGTTTCAACAGACATTCTGAAAGGCAACACAAGGGTTAAAATTAAAATAATGTTGATCGATATAATAAATTAAGCATGAGCCATATGTGGCAGGCAGTATTTTTTTCAAATCAGTGATTTATTTTATCCTCGTGCCCACCATGTAATTAACTGGGTGTAATGAATTACCTCCACTCTTGTATAGCTCTCACCTCAGTGCACAGCCAGCAGCAACAGCAGCAGCAACAGCAACAGCAGCAGCAGCAGGGCTGGTACCTGTAGATCCAACATGGCCCCTGCTGCCACATCCATCACAATAAAGGTGTTTGTGTTGAGTGAAGCTCTGCTCTGTGGCATTTTAGGGTCCTTGAAGGACATTTAAAGCCTGCGGTAATGAATAACCCATCAGCAAGGCAGGGGTCTCCCAGCCACCATTGGGGCCCTGCATGTCACATCCATCATGTGCTGGGGTTCAGCTCGGCACAAAGGGAGGGGGGGGGGGGGGTCACTCAGCCAAAGAAGTGGGGTCCAGGTGTATGGATGCTTATTTGAAGTCTTAGGACTAAGGTTCGAGGTCTAATTTGCAGCAGAATAGGGTTTGAATTTGTGTTTGTTAAATTTAAAAGATGAGGAAAATATAAGAATGTCGATGGGGGTGTGAAATCTCTTGGGAGTGAGAGGTTGCCCTGGTCTGGGGGGGTTTTAAGAGACACACAGTGCTGCAAATCCCAGAGGACACTCCTCCATCAGCCCACCCCTCATGCTTTTATTACTGCCCTGATTAAAACCCCCCTCCACACACTAATGTAGCTGTTATATATGATCTCTCTCACTCTTGCTCAGGTATTGACAGTCCCCTGTGATCTGTCACATGACAAGATCCCATGGTGACAAGGACACATACTTATTAGCATAGCTTGAAGGCATTGTTTCTGTCTCTATAAATCTATGCTTTTTTGTTATCAATGTTTTTAATTATTTCAGAAAAGACGTCAGAGCTACACACACACCTATGAATACGTGAAATATAAATCTATTCATTTCTGCACTGATTCATTCATTGTTCACCCCTGACATTGAACAACAACATTATCTTCACCATATTAACAATAGCAATTCAAAGTACTGTCAATTATTCAGTCAATTATCGTGAGCATCAATGTTCGAGTGACCAAATATGGAAATGTTTTTGGAGCTCGTCTTCAAAGACAAAACATTCCCTTAACCTTGAATATATTTATTTATGTCTATTTTGTTGTAATTATACAAAGCTATGGCAACAGTTACATCACATGAGGTATGGAGACAAAATATGGAGCTTTCTTCCTCCTTTATCAGTGATGTTATTTTCTGAAATACAGCTCAGGCCAGACAGGAGGATTTTATACACACACACACACACACACACACCGACACACACGCACACACTCCCAGCAGGGCCTTCAATATAAAAGGCTTTTCATGTTACTGTGCCAACAAGTGTTGACTGTGCTATGTTAAGGGTGAGTGTCAATCTAAAGGGCAGCATGTTGCCAAATCCATCGTCTCTCTCTCTCTCTCTCTCTGTCTGACTCATATTCACCACTATTTTGACAGTTGCCGTTGAGCAAAATATATTTTTTCCCATCTTTTCCCATTTGATGCTTTGCTTTTGGACCGGTGAAATATAAAAAAAATTAAAATGGCAACAATATTTCTTTAAACAACAACAATTTAGTGTTTAGTTGTGTTAAGTGAGAGAGTCAGATTATGTTATTCAGACCCATCATTTTGTTCATCCTTTTATAGCTTTGTTTTTTTGTTAGTTTTTTGTCTGTTTTTAAAGATCTGATTAAGAATGTTTATTGTTCTACACCATTTTTCAGTACAGTTGTTCCAAAGATTAACTCTGTTTGTTGTGATACATTGAAGTTTTAGGTTAGGCTTTTTGGCATTGTGTTGCTCGTAGATTGCATATTCCTATCCTCATTTGAAACAAACCTTGACACTGTTTATTATATTATATTATCGGCACAATGTATTATTGGAAATCGGATTTGCTGATATGACTAATGACAAAAATAGCAGGCTAAAAAAGCTGCTTTCTCCTTGACTTCTATGCTAGCGCCCCCTACCTATTATATTTTTTGATGCTTATTTATTTTGCACAATAAAGATTTTCTCTTTCCACATCTGCTGCGACATGAGTATGAAAAATATTATGTTAATTTCACTACAGAAGAGACTGAATGACTTCTGCAGTTGGGCAAAAGGAAAGACGTTTATCGGTATCCTATCAGTTATCGGCCCAAGCTCTCCTGATATCGGCATATCGGATATCCGCAAAAAGTCCAGTACTGTTAAGTCCAATAGCTATTTCATAGCTGTTGTTTTTTTTAACTCTGTACATGATTTGAACTGACATCCTCTCCTCTGAACAGGAACATCCATCTATTCGCCTACAATGCCTTTTTATTCGGTCATCTGTCATGGCCTAACACTTTTCAGTCTCGACTCCCAGTCAGTTGATGTGTGCTGCTCTTTTCCACCGCTCAGTGAGATGTACAGCCTGGCCTAATCAGAGATCAGAGTATTGATTACGAGCTGCACAGAAAAAGGCTGTTGCTTGCCATGCAATACAGAGGTACTGAGTAGGCCTAATCAACACCTATTGATTATTTCCTGCTGACTGCTTCCTTCTGGTAAGCAGCTTTATGTTCAGCATGCCTGCTGCGAATTGTCCGTGTTTTCTGTTGTTTTGTCGCCGTGGAGATGTAATGTAATGTAGTCAAGACTTAACACGAGAATAAATTGGCTATAAATGAGTTACTGTGAAGCTGCATTTTATCAAATAATCAACACAAATGCATTCAATCATGTTGCGATCATAGAGCCATGTCCAGATATGATTTAGCACACCCGGACACACACACACACACACACACATGGACGGAAGGAACACCTGCTCATTCACATGCAGGCACACAATCAAATAGCGATGTGAAAGCAATTGGCTGCAGCAGAGGAGAAGCCAACTCCCAGAGTCGGTTGCTAATGGCTACAGGATCCTGGGGAGCAGGGGAGAGATGTCGATAATGACAATGTCACTCCCAGCCAACCAGATCTCAAAAATGGGACAAGACACACACACACTTACTCAGATGGAAATGCAAGTCTGCTGGCTGGTGCATTTATGTATAACACACGCACACACACACAGACGCACAGACACACAGACAAGAGCAATTTTCTAGGTGGCTGTGTGTTATTATAGTTGTCTGAAAGTGACTGTGTTTCAGAGGGCCATTTTAGCCCGAGGTGCACTGGTTGAACCCACCTACTGCAGCTACTATAGTTGTCTTATTTATATATTTATATAGTTATAACTATGCTATACTATCATTAATTAATAATATAATATATTATATTATAATTATTACCATGTGTTTTGATGTTTATTTACATTTTAAGATCAATTTGGACCCTTTTTTGTTATCACTTTCACATCGTTGTGTAAACGAATGTTCCTCTCGTGTATTATGGATGCTGTGGTGGTACGACAGTTCATTTCCCTCTTCAATCCATCAGCCCCGCTAAGTATTTCCATCCTCAACAAATCAGCTGACATTAAGCATTTTGTCCTCGCTTTCTACAAAGATTTTAATCTCAGTATGTGCATTATTCTGCAGAACGATAATCTCATTTTTTTTTCTCAGACAGACTGAGCGGAGATCTTCTCTGTTGTATGTTCCTTGTGTAACAGCAGACCAACATGATGGAGTGGATGATGTAAGGTCATGCAAAAAATACAGGTCGTCCTCTCTGACTTGACTTGACACACACTCAAATCTCTCTGCTTTATTATAGAGAAATTAAATGAGCGAAGTCCAATATATTGGATATTGCATCATTCCACCATCATCTTTAATCATCGTCAAATTTATAGAATGCAGCCGTTCATATTATATCAGTAGTTATATCAGTATAAGTAGAGCCACATAAGGTTCTTCGGCTTGTCCTCATAGGAAAAACCCTTTTTGGCTCACGTAGCTTGGTGGAACCCAACACTTTTAAAACCCTTTATTAAGGAAAGGGGTTTTAAAGGGTTCCCTGGATCAACCAAGAACCCTTGAAAAACCCTTTCTTTGGGAAAGGGTTTTTCAGAAGCAAATGGTTCCAGGTAGAACCTCAGCCCTTGTAGAAGGACCCTTTTGGAACCCTTATTTTTAAGAGTGTACGTCAATGCTACATGTAGTGCAATGCAGCAGAAAACAAGACCCTGATATTTTCCTCTGTGGCTTCTCAGTTCAGTCACGGCCCTGCTATTTTCTGAATGAATGCAGTGAGTCTCTAGGATGTCGCCCATATTCCTTCCACATGGTTACATATGGATCAACAGGACACGCTCAGTGAGGAGGAAAGAACAAAGAGAATGGTGAGGGGAGCTAACCGTACATACTTCTTCAAGAAGACTGGAAGATGAATCTACAGCCAGTAAAAAAAAAAAAAAACCTTAGCTGTAAAATGACACCAGCAGCACTTTCATCCATTTCTGATGAACTCTTTCCTCCGCAGACTGAATGATGATTAATATCAGCCATGGCTGTGTTCACACAGAGCGCAGAAGATAAACCTTATTGTGATCCTAATGAGGCATGACCATGTAGAGCAGCCCTGACTAATAGGGTTAAACTGTCAGTCGGCAATCCACAATGCAGACTGAATTACTGCTCACATCGTTCATACGATGCTGTTCGTGTAGTTTTCTGCGCTTTGAACTCTCAGACGAGGCAGAATAAAACATTTAAAACATATTTCTGATACAGAAAGATCTTCATTCGTTTCCCTCATTGTGCCTGTAGCTTCAACATTAGTCAAACAAGTAGATGTATTTGTTTATGTTCATCTAAATAAAGGTACTGTATGTAATACTTTTTTTTTTTTTTTTACACTAAGCTGATGAGACCCTCCTCCCTTGACTCTCCTTCCACCCTCTCGTCTCCCTCGCCCCCCGCCCCCGTTCCACATTTATCCTCTTTCCCTCTTGCACAACCTCCTTAATTTTTAAATCAGGTTTTGCTTCATAAAACCTTTATTTTTTTCCTGCTCATTGAATCAGTGAATCATCTTCCAAAAGCAGCCTGGCATTTATGCCATAGTATGTTCCATTTTATAACGTTGTGTAATTTGTGGGAGTGACACATCTAAAAATAACTGGAACCTCTTGTGCCAAAAGGTTACAATGCACCTGTGGAAGGCACTAGTTCACAGACAGATGGTCTCGCTGGTTTTAACACAGATATTTCATTCACTAACTCGTGTCTTTCATGTTATTATGGAGCTATAACATTGCTGGTGTAGCGGCACTGAGGGGGAAACTGAACAAAGCCAACACACTTAATTTGTGTTTTACCAGTTCCTTTTGATTCAGCTAATCCACAACAGAGGTGCGATAATGGACTCATTGGCTATTCATTTGGCTAAATCTTATTGACAGCACTTTAATGTTCGTTTCAGAGGAGATGAATATCAAAGTGGCGCCATAAACAAATCCATAAATACATGCTTTTACTTCCTGTTTTGTGCACTTGCAGGTTGCAGCACACTGGCTCCCCAATGGCAGATAATGGAAGAAATAATAATTATTGTGAGGGAACTGTACTGTTATAGTCGGATGTGGTGAAGTTACACCATAGTTGTATTTCAGAATGCAGATTTGTAAGAGTGATTTGAGAGTGTGTATTTAAAGGTGTTTATGTTCATGTATACGTTAAGGGTTTGAAATCCATCTATTGAGTCCCGTGTTCACTTGCATAGATTGTTTGGCTTGTGCATGAGTTAATTTCACTCAGAGGATTAGACTGCAGTATTGGTAAACTAGTATTGGTATTGGTAACGGAGAAAATAACCCTAATACATGAGTGTTTAGAGAAATTTTGGTTGATATTTTTTTCAAAATTACAGGATGTACTCGAATTTAGTTTTTCAACAATATTCACTGCATTAGTATCTTTAAAGCAGTGTTTTAGTCCAAAAAATAATCATAATGAAAATAATTTGTGTTCACATTATTAGTATATAAAATCAAACATGTTAATTCTACATAACTCATAACAACACTGACTGTTTGAATCATACCTGATATCTTTGGATTAGATTTAATGTTGAGTCATGTGTCTGTGCAGCGTGTACACACTGAGACACTGATACTTAAACACATGCTTCCGCAGGAGTAAAGTCTGTGTTCAGATATTGCAGACTGTGAAACATGATATTTACAATAAAAAATCCCATTTAAAAGCCTTTCGCCGAAGTAGCTCAGCATGAGAAATGTGACACATGCTAATCAGAACAGACCAGACAGTGTGGACTAAACCACAGGCTTCATTTGATTTGCTTCTTCTTGTCTAATACACTTATACAAGTCATTCCTGGCAGATAGATTCATCTTAAAGTTCTTTTCAGTTGGTAGAGATTTGGAAAGGGAGAGGTGTGGTGCAACATGCAACTTTCAGGTGAACATTTGCAATTATGAGATGAACTTTTCACTCTATCATCTGTTTGCCTTTTCCTTCAGTTCATATCTGTAGAGAGATGCAGGGAGTCAGAAAGACTCAGAGAAACTATCCTGGTCTTCAAGGACTCGTGAGAGAGGTCAAGGTCAAATTTTTCCTCGCTCTGACTGGCAAAGATAAAAGTTCACAGTAGCAGCTTTGTAAAATAATACGAATCTAGAGAGGAAGGGAAGGACCGTCACTGAACTACTAATCACGTCTCTTCCTGTATTTCCTTTTTGTTTTCCAAGAACATCATGGACAAAGTAGTAATTATGTGGAAAACAATTGACCCACTTAATGTTTGTTCTCAGAAACTTTGCCTGTTAGTGTCCTTCTTTCACTTCACTGTCTAAACAATTTTGGTTTTACGGAAGAATTCCCCCTTAGGTAATTGCTACACAGGCTGCACAGTTAAAACGATTGCTTCTATACATGACTGTTGTCCCTCTCTTTTAGATAAAAGCATAGACTTGATTGATGTCTCTGGTCTCAATCATGTAGCCACTGGTTGTGATGTGAGGTTTTGCAACACAGGTTTAGAAGATGGACTCTTAATCTGAAAAACTGAAATACTACATCCGCTTTTATTATGATCGTAGTCTCAATACAGCGTGAATTGGAGTCAAAGTAATGATAAAGCAGGTTGTGCTTTTGATGTGATGTCATGTATGGTGTCCTGCCAGTTCTTGCGCTCTAATTTAAATATGTTCACTCCTGCTTTTAAAAAACCCAGATGTCAACAGACAAATGGTTTAAAGCCTGGAGGCAGAAATGTAAAACCAGTAGTTTACGTCACAGTGTGTTGGCACTTGTGTAGAAGTGAAATCAAATCGGTTTTATTTGCGTGCTGCAAACTCATAGCATGTGTTATCTCAGTGCAATTTGTATTCTAAGGCCGATACCTTACAGTATTATCAAGAAAAATAATGTGTCAGTAGAAAGAAAAACAAGAGGATGAAATCTGGGTGAAGAAGATGAAAACATGCACAGGCAGAAATTATAGACAGTGCACTGTAGTTGTTCACCATGCAGCATCATGCAGTACACGTCAGTCACATCATCTCACCATCAACTTATGTGACATGGTTTTCACCCTGTGTACAACACGTCTTTTCTGTTGCTTTTACTCATCTGTTCTTTTCTCTTTTATCGTCTCCTATACTCTATATCACTCTCCTGAAAAAGACTCAGTCTCTTGTGATCTCTCTTTTTCTCCCCCTCTCATGTCGTTCTCCAGCATGTCTAGATGCTGTGTGTTTTCCCTCGGCTCCCCGGGATCTTCTCACACCCCATCTGGCCTCTTACTTGTACTCTTTCCCTCGCACTTGGCTGCTGATGGTATACCCATCACACATGCTACACACACACACACACACACACACACACCTAATAAATTAACACTTCTCAGAATGTGTTGAACATTCTCTCTATCTTATAATTTTCTCTTAGGTTGATGGGCCTTTTTTGATGTCTTTAGTTTGCAGTCTTGCTGTAAATAAAAATAGTACAAACAATAGAAGTGGGGGCTACAGCAGCTACAGTAGTTCCTGATCCTGCCTCCGGTCCTCACAGGCAGACAGTCTAACCCAGTGAGTGTGCATTCCTAATGCTCCCCTGGCCTCGATGAGAGAGATGATTGGTAGAATTAATTGTGGCCAGAGGGCCAAATGGGAATAAGTGAGAGAAAAAAAAAAAGAGATGCAAGGAGGGGGTGAGGGGGGTACATGGCTGGTTTTTAGTGTTGTGTGTGTGTGTGTAAAGCATGTTAGGGTTGTTTTATGCTCTCACTCTGTTTTTTTTAAGTCAATCCTGTTTAATTTTATGGCTTAGTTTGTCTTTCTTTTCATTTCTGATTTACACCTGTGTGCTTGCAGGGAAGAGATAAGTGAAGTAATACAGCAACAATCATAATGTAATGGTCTCCTCCGCTCCCAAGACAGCAATGCTATCATGACATGGTTTATATCCATTAAAAAAAAGCCATTAAATGAGATAAATAGGTCTTAAAATAGGTACATGTGTGTGTGTGCATGTTTGTTTTTCGAGGATGTGAAGCACTGGATGCTTTGTCCTCTCGCCCTCTCTATCCTGGCTCCACTGTAATGACAGATGATATCGGAGCTCCTAACTCAGAGGAAACCAGACACCAGAGTCTTCCCCTCTTCTCAGCACCTCTCTACCTTCACTGTCTGTCCCAAAATCACAAAGAAAACAGGTGATGCAGATAATAAAAGTGGACCGCAGATACATTAAAGGCTGCATTTAAAGATTAAAAAACAAAATATTTACTTGTGAAAAGACTGTGATACAGTTCTAGGTCATGAGTACTGTAGTGTGGTTGTTGTCCTCAGTGAATCTTTGTCACTGTCAACAGCTTAGAGGGTGTCCATGAAGTTTTTATGTGCTGGTATTATGTGTTCATGTCATAGAATTGTTGAATAAGACGTTTGGGTGGTATGTGTGTGTGTGTCTTTGTGGCTTTGTGGCTTTGTGAGGACCACAAATTGTAAAAACCATACGTAGTTAGGACATTTTGGCTGTTGAGACCTGGTTTTAGGGTTAAGGTTACAATTGAGTTTAGGGTTAAAGCACTTTGTTGTGATGGTTAAGGTGAAGGAAAGGGGCTAGGGAATGCATCACATCTATGATGGTCCTCACTATGAATGAAGAGCAAACATGTGTGTGTGTGTGTTTTGGGGAGTGGGGGTTAGAGTAGTAGGGTTGTTGGGAAGCTGTCTCATCATTTATTTATACAATCTACAGAAGAAGGGGTTAGTAGAGGGAGGGGGGACTGCCTTCTACAAGCCAGCATGGGGAATACTGCAGGTCAAGAGTTGTTTTTCTACCTAGCAGCACAATTCTTTGTCTGAGAAAGTGAAACCACTGAATAAATACAACACGACTACTCTCTTCTCATGGCGTTTTGTACTAGTGTGTGTGTGTCGTTATCTTGATCACAGATCCCTTCGGATCCCATGATGCTCCTGCATCTCTTGTTGATTTTTGGTTGAGCTTTTTGTGCTAGTTGAGTGAACATTTCTTTGTTTTATTTTTGAGTAGAAAAGTAGACATTTTGTGCTCCTCACTGTTAAAAACATAAAGGCAAACAAAGTCGATTTGAACAATCATCAGCTATTATTATTTTATTGTTGTTTGAAATTCCATAGAGTGGCAAAAGATTCCGAAATTAAAACTAAAAAACAAATAAATTATGTTGTTCGATTGTAAAAGTCACCACACATATTTTGGGGGCAAAGAGAGGGGTCAGCTATTTTTGTTTATGTTATCTTGATGAGTGTGAAGTTACTTGTATTTTGAATGAATTGATTGAACAACCAGTTTGGGCATGACAAAACAAAGTATAGACCTTAATGCTGGTGTCACATACTCAAGTCCTGGTTGTGATTTAGTGTAGGCTAGTTGAATGTCCCTAAATTTAATCAAACCACACATTGATTGTGTCTGTGCACCAACAACTGCCTTGGCCAGAGGTGGTGTTATGTTTACAGGTTGTTGTTGTTGTTGTTGTTAAACACATGAAATGTAAGTAACTAGGGGAGGAAACATCATCAAATGTGCCACAAAGACAACTGAGTAGAATGTTGTGGTCAAGGTCAATGTCAATTGTATCCCATAAAACAAGAATTCAATCTCATAAATGTAAATATTCGCATAAACGCATCAGTTCTCTCTCTGTGGATCTTTAAAAGCTAAAGGGAATATTGACGGTCAAAGTGTCACACGTTCCAAAGCACAAAGAGTGAATACACACTCAATAGAATGAACACATGCACACTTACGCACAATGGCTGGAAGAAAGAGTCAGGGTCCTCTGTGTAATCTGGATGGGATCACAAGCACTGGACACCTGTAAGAAGTAGAAGCAGAGTAGTCAGTGAACCTGTTCATCAAAACAGAGAAACATGTTGCTTTATAAAGAAATACAAATATGCACTTACCTTTTCAGTGAAGGAGTGCAATTATTTGCCTGAATGGTCAGTTGGTTGTAGAGTGTTAAATTCAGGAGAATAGTGAAGCTTTTTGAGGTCTCAGTTCCCATCATGGTGAAACTCTTGTCTACTTTTGAATCTCTTTGGTTGAACGCTGTTGGATTCCAGGAAACCATCTCTGTTATCGTCTTCCCAGACAGGTGATAATGAGAAGCCTTACTGTGCTGCTGAAAGAGAAACTGTCAGATTTACATGAAAGCCTGTGATATAGATTCAGTTTAAGATAGAGACAATAGAAATTCATTTGCATACTTAAGTTTTCTTATGGTTTTTTTTGTACACGCTGTAATGAATATGGCACATTGAGTCTCTTTTGTGCTGATGCTGGATGAAGGTGAACTCACTGTGTGGTGGGCTGAGCATAAAGAATTGTTTCAGCAGGTGCAGAGTTTCAGATTCACCTTTGTTCTTACACACACACACACACACATACATCACACCTGATGCACTGAACTATAAGAACAAAGCTAATGTGTGCATGACTAATACGTGTGTGTGTATATACACATACACAGCTACACTAGTGTGCTCAGCAGTGCACCAGGTCAGTAGGAAACAAAGAGGATGAGTGTGCAGGGCCATTTCATAACCCCCCACATCTACCTGCAAACTGCCCCCACATCCTCACTTTCATCCAACACAACTCCACTCCCACTGACACACTCACTCCCTCAGTCTGTATCCCAGTCTGTATCCCAGTCTGTATGCAGTGGTGGAAAAATACCAGAGGATTTTTATCTTCATCTGTTTAAAAACAAATCACTATTTCATTATTTTCTGCAGATGAAGTGTCTGGCATATAAAAGACCAAAATGATGAAGTTAAAATGAAGATAAAGCCAATACAATATTTGTTTTTTCCACTTATCAATTTAAATGTAAACCCACAATTTCAAAGATTTTTGTTGTTTTATATAATCTTTCAGCTTTTTTGGTAGGAGGAATATTTTTTTTTTTTTTAATTTTAACCATAACTGACTGTTTATTTTAAATCTAATGTTTGAGTCGTAGGAAGAAAACACACTAGACTGACTTCTCGTCTTTTCCCTCCTGCAACTCTTTGTCACCACTCTATAATGCTGTTTCTTGGAAATATTGAACAGGGAGCATAACCTTTTATTTTGAAAGACAACACATCTCCGTGGCATCCCTGTAGCTCTAACTGAAGCAGTGTATATGATTATTATTATTTAATATTAGCCATTGTGTTTGACCAGCCAGGTGCTCAGTCATTCAGCTGACCTGATGCCAGGTGATTGGTCAGTCTGTCAGCTTTACATAGATTCATTCAGCTTTTGTCATTACTATCACGCTACTTTAATAGACTTTAAAACATTTCATGTGTGTGTATTTTAATGTATGTCAGCTGAAAAGGAAATGCAGCAGACGAGATGGAAGGAAGTTATTGATCTGATCGTAACTCTGAATGATTGCACATGTACAGACTCATCCTTACATCAGGGCTTTACAAAGATTGGTGGAGTTAGTCAGTGCAACTGTCGTGTCATGAAAACATACTAGACACTCCTTGTTAGACATAGTAGGATGGCCTTTACATACCAGAAAGGATGCTGTTCTTCATTTGTAAGCTGTCAATTATTACACTCATGCAAACATACATATGGGTGGTATGTTTAATTCCTGCCAATAAACACAGCTTAATATTTCACCTCGGCCTTAAATTGATTATTGACAACATCATTTATCGCAAGGAGATTTTTTGTTGTCAAATGTTCTACATTTATACACTTCCTTCACGTCACACAATGACTTTTTTCATACATCCACTAGCCTTGTTCCTTAGATCAACATTTTTGTTTAAAACTGAGGCAAAGTTTTTAACTCAATGTAAAAAATCAGACTACAGCTGCAACGATTATTCCATAAATCAATGATTAATCGATTACTAAATCACTTTGATAACTTCTTTGATAATCGATCAGTTATCAGTTTGAGCTTTCTGATTTTGTAGCTTCTTAAATGTGAAAATGTTCTCCATAAAACAAGGAATTCCTTTAGTTTATGAACACAACAGTTATTTATCATTTTGACATGCTGCAATAATCATGATTTCTGTGTCTCTTGTGTTTGTTTGTTTATGCAGTCACAGATGACGACACGGTGAAGAGATACTACGCCAAGTTCGAGGAGAGGTTTTTCCAGACCTGCGAGAAGGAGCTCCTGAAAATCAACACATTCTATTCAGGTATTTATTCATTCCAGATAATATCAAATACGTTTCAGATCCTCTCTGTTACAAGGTGATTGTCAGTGGACAGTCATTGAGATGCATAATAATAGTTTTTGAACCACTGTTCAAAGATTGTGATGACTTCTCGTATATTTAATTTACCCTGCACTGATGTAAGAGAGATTTGTTGCTTATTCCAGTGTCAAATAACATAATAATAATAATTATTTCCCTGAAGTAGCCAGTATTTAGTTACGTTGAGGTGTGTTGGGAGCCTGTGTGTATGTTTGAGGACATACAGGAGTATGGGTGCAGTGTAACTTTAGAGGGAAGTCATCGTCACCCTCTTAAAATACTTGTTTTCTTTTTTCTGTTTTTCAGGAATCACACAAAACTTCACACACTTGACATAAGCCATTATCTTAAAGGGGTAAAATCACATGATCTGATCAACTGAGGATGTAGGCGACTTAGGCGATTATTTTAACAGTGTGACGTCATAATATATTCTGGTATTCTGCGAGCAGAGCATTGCATTCTGGTCTTAAAGCTCAGCTCTGAGGGGAGCCTGTGTATTTAAAGACAGTTCTTCCTCTAGAGGTTGTTTGTGTAACTGCAGGTTCTCTCAGGTCATCAGAGGTCCAAGGCTGACTGGCAAGATTACTCTGTTAGTGATGATGAGTAGTGCTGCAGATAAACAGGGTATAAATAACGTCAGGCCTTGTTGAGGTTGAAGAGGAGGTTGATTTACTGAAGTACTGTGGAAACTTTGATCCTCCATTTTTTTTTATTCTTGATTTATATGCTAGAAGATTGGTTTGCTACTGTAGAGGTTGTGTCTTAACCCACAGCATTATATCAGTGTCTTGTCCCTGAGCAAGTAGTTTAGCATTATGATCACAGAAAAATATTATTACAATCACAAAAACATTGTTATTTTTTTACATATGAGCAAACAAAAGTATGTGCTTAATCAGTGTATTCACTCACTCACTCATTTTCTACTGCTATATCCTCCACATGAGGGTCGCTGGTGCCAATCTCAGCTGGCAGCTGTCAGTCCATCACAGGGAGACAAACAACCATTCACTCTCACACCTACACCTACGGTCAAAGAGTGACCAATTTGCAGAACCCACTCAATTTATTTGCATGTTGATTTTTAAAACACTTTTTAATGTAATTTGTTGACTTCACATCCTGAGGGTTAGATCCACCTGTAGCCTGTTCACTGTTTCACAGCACAGGTCGGGAGGCCTGTTAGCAAGGCGTTGCAGTAGTCGAGGCAGAAGATGACCAAAGCTAGGTCATCGCCGGCTCTCCAGTATCATTTAAACTGCTCTCACAGGGCTCTCTTTTCCACATGGGTCTTTTATTTTTTTGGCCGCCAGTGTGTGTTATATGTGTTTTGGGGATTTAGCTCTGACAAGTGAGCAGATGAGAGATTGTCAGATGTGTCGGGTGCGGTGTACTGCAAACTCACACTGTCTGTTTCACCCTATTGTCCTCTCCAACTCGACTTGTGCACACACTCAACATGGCACAGCAACTAACCCGAGAGGTTACATTTTGATTGGCCATAACAATAGTGAACAATATACTTAATTTGTGGACTGACAGTAAGTGCTGAGTAGGGAGGGATAAGAGGGTTAACTAGCACCATTCTGTGCCATAATAAACTGGATCCAATTTTCTGTCTGTATTAATAAAAGATCAGCAGAGCAAACAATAACTGGTCTTTTTGGATATATTCAGGTAGACATTTTATCACAGTGAGTGAGTCACTGTCTCCTCAGCAAATTGAAGGTCTGAGGTTACATTTTGTATCTGAAAACATCAGTGTCTCCTTCCTGTGCTCAGGCGTCTTGTTTTTCCAAGAAATTACAAAGATGTATCTGACAGGCTGATCTATGAGCAGCGTGTGTGTGTGTGTGGTTTGGAAAAGCTGTTATGATTGAGTGAGAGCAAGTGGAGAGCTGGAGAAACTGACTTTACATGAGAGACTCGCCTCCACGCAGCTTTTCTCCATCTCTCTCTCTCTGAAAGGGTTCACTGACCTCTCAAAGCCATCCTCCTGTGCTGCGCTGAAAGCCAGCTTGCTGGACAACACTTTCATCACTGTGGGTTAAACACACACCAAAAAAAAGTTTCTGCACACCACGGCTCTCACCCTCTGTGTTCCTGAAAGCAGAGGAAGAACAATGGACTCTTTTCAATTCTCCATTAAACCCACATCACTGGAAATCTGAACCACCAACACCTGTCTTTTTCAGCTTCATTAACCTCACACAGATGGACAATCCAGCCCTGTCCCCTGCTGTGAAATGACACTGCACTCCCAGAGTGCCAGATTTAATCTGAATTAGACAGTCTGATTTTTTGTTGCTGTTCTCCTGTTGCATCATTACAACAGACATTATGAGTCCAAACGAAGGATAACAGGAGTTTAGATGTCAAAGAACATACATGGCGTTCCTGTTAGGGCTGTAGTGTGATATACTGTATGGGAATATTGTATATGTGTGGGTGGGTGTGCGTTCAAGCAGCACAGCGTGAAGGTCACCACCACTGCTTTGAGGAAACCTGGGAAACCACGACTGAAGGCTCTGACAGTCTGGGGAAAAGGAGCTGAGAAAAGCTTCACACCATGTCAGATCTAGTTTGTTATCAGACGCACAGAACTGCAAGGAAATATCAGTGTTTCTAACGTGACTCCAAGTCTGTTTGTTTAATGGCTTCCACTCCAGATGGAGGATAACATGCAACTGCAAACATACCATACGTACAAGTATGGTTTTCTGAGTGGTTTAAAAAAAGAAAAAGTGGAAGAGAGCTAATCTGTGTCAGAAAAGTAGGTAGAACTGCAAGAGAGGTTAATGAAATGCTGATTATTCCCCTCTCTTTTTTCATGGGTCCTCACATCAGTTCAGCCTAACAGAGGATTTTTTTTTTTTAACTGTCACCTTTTTGAAGCTTGTTACAGAAAGTTGTCCTCAAGAAATTGGATATCAAACTAAAGAGCCGACATCTCTTAGCAGCGGTTTGTCAGACCAAAGTGAAGGGTCGTCTTTCCTCCCATGGGCATAATGGTCAGACAACCAAAACACATGTCCAACAGAATGAGGGACTGTTGGATTATCAATGTAAACGTACAGTGTGCAGGATTGAGCAACACGCATTGTTTTACGATTTGACTCATCTTATTAATCCTCGTTTATTTGTAATGTATTTTACTATACTTTCTCTGAATTCTATCAATTGTTTCAAATAATAGATCAACTAACTGAGATAGACTATAAAGAAATACAACCACTAATGATATGTCACTTCATTTAGATCTTGAGTGGTTAAAAAAAGGCCCTAAACCTCATTTTCTTTTTTTTTTCTTTTCCCTGTAGAAAAGCTTGCTGAGGCCCAGAGGCGTTTTGCCACGCTGCAGAATGAGCTTCAGTCTTCACTGGACGCTCAGCGTGAAAGCAACGCACCGCCTGGCCTCCGCAAACGCAAGACGGTGTTCCACCTGTCACAGGAGGAGCGCTGCAAACACCACAATATCAAGGACCTGAAGCTAGCCTTCAGCGAGTTCTACCTCAGCCTCATCCTTCTCCAGAACTACCAGGTGTCACAAGCACAAACGCACATTTTGACACTTGCAGTTTAAATTACCAGGCCTTTCAATAAAATAATAATGTGGTCTTTTTTTCACCTGCAGAACCTGAACTTCACTGGTTTTCGTAAGATCCTGAAGAAACATGACAAGATCCTGGACACTCCTCGCGGGGCCGACTGGCGCGTGGCTCACGTGGAGGTGGCGCCGTTCTACACCTGCAAAAAGATCACACAGCTCATCTCTGAGACAGAGGTGCGCGCTTACGCATGCACAAACATACACACAGTATTATGTTACCAAATGAGACTGGTGAACAATGCACAACGATGCACTAAATCTATACCACTGTTGCTACTTGTTTGTTGCTTGCGTGTCCAGACCCTCGTCACCACAGAGCTGGAGGGAGGAGATCGTCAGAGAGCCATGAAGAGACTGAGAGTTCCTCCACTGGGGGCAGCTCAGGTCAGACATGCTGCTCATGTTTGCCGTCCCTCACTAATATCTGTTTATAAACATGATTTGTTACGGTCACGATCAACCCTCGCCTCTAAGTAACTGATGTACTTGTCCATTCTGTGGTCATGAAAGTGAAAGCTCCCTCATGTGAAGCCCTTCAAATCTATCACAAGACATAATTACTATGATAAACAAAAGTATTATCATTATACCCTTTATTAAATTCCTTTAAAGTCTGAACAGGCAATGGTGTTGGGCTGAACATAAGTTGAAAACAAAATATGAGAAGCCTCCCATCATGAGACATAGTGAAACAGGAAAGAAGATGGGAAGAGACAACGTGAGAGGAACCGTGAGAGGCTTTGGTATTGATTTTCTAAGTGCCTTTCCATTGGTGCACGCACAGGATATATTTCAGAAATAACAGAGGCTCGTGGCACTTTATCCCCTACGTTATATCTACTGTCATATAACCGTCATTAATTACCGTCATGTCTGACTTGAATTGTGTTATTGTGAACATTGATCTCTCCATTTCATCCAGACAGGTGTATAACACATGTAGTTTTTACCTGAAGTGTTATAAGTGTTATAATTATTAGTATTGTATTTATAATGTTTTTCTGTATTTATCTACACCTCACTCAGCCTGCTTTGGCCTGGACGACCTTTCGTGTTGGTCTCTTCTGCGGCTTCTTTATCATTCTTGCCATCGCCTTTGTTCTCACTGGTAAGTCACAGGAACATTTGTTCATTCATCATTTTTTCATGTGCTTTTGAGGATACAAGATAACATTCAGTCGTGTTTTAGATTAATTGGAGCGTGTCGAGCAGGCTGTCACTGTTTGACCTCAGATGTGCTGTCAGACAGTCAAAACTCTACAGTTTCATATTAAAAGACATATTTACTGTGTTCCATCAGGTGCTGTTTTCATCCGTTACGAGAACATGTGGCCTCTGGTGCGAATCTATCGGGGCGGCTTTCTGTTGATCCAGTTCCTCTTCCTGTTGGGCATTAACACGTATGGATGGAGGCAGGCAGGAGTCAACCATGTCCTCATCTTTGAGATCAATCCCCGTAACAACCTCTCCCACCAACACCTGTTTGAGGTTAGAATGAAGACACACAATGGAAACAGTTGCTCTATGGAAGTGAATTCACATTGAATATGGTGCATTTCCAAGAATGAGGTTGTTTAGTTATTATTATTACAAATCTTACTGAGTTTACCTATACAAATAATTTGCACAGCATTGTTAAGTTTACCTGGTGATCATGTGTTAAAAGAGCTGCACTTTGATGGGAGTCTGTTGTGTTTCCTCTCTCTGTGCTTCAGATCGCTGGTTTCCTGGGTGTGCTGTGGTGTCTCAGCATCCTCTCTTGTCTCTACTCCGAGTACACGTACCTCCCCATGCAGGTCAACCCGCTCATCCTTTATGGCTTCATGTTGCTTTTCCTTATCAACCCGTTCAAGACCTGCTACTACAAATCGCGTTTCTGGCTCCTCAAGCTGCTGGTCAGTCCAACTATTGACTTTGTTCTTCCAGACGTTTCCTGCAGTCGTTTGCTTTGTGTGGATGGATGAGAGAAACAGTTACACACAGGCTAATGTTGACAAATGTGAGGCATCAGTAAGTAATGTTTTAGATGGACAACATTGTAAAGGAAGTGCGTGTAAAAATAAAATGAGAAAATAGCTATATTTACTATTAAAATCATTCTGATTATAAATTACAACGTCCCCGTTTGTATGGGCATAAAAAGACGTAAATAATCCACTTAGGACATTCATCAAGTGATTAATTGACGTTAAACACAGAGATAGTAAGAGAAGAAGCCTCACTTCCACCTGTATTGCCACTGCTTGCTCTCAGATCCTCCTCCTGTTGCTGTGCACAATCGTTTATTGTTATTTTGGTGTTGTGTTTCTAAAGCAACACCAAATGTGATCGAAAGAGAATGAAGTTTGAGTTTGTGTGTCAGACAGTGTGCGTGTGTGTGTGTGTGTGTGTGTGTGGGTGTGTGTGTGTGTGTGTGTGTGTGTGTGTGTGTGTGTGTGTGTGTGTGTGTGTGTGTGTGTGTGTGTGTGCGAGAGCCTGTCATCATAATGATCATGTATGATTCAGATATCAATCTCAGGTTTCATGTGAACAAAACCCTCCCATGTTCTGCTGTTCTTTGTCTAATCTGTGCTACCAGTCTGTGTGTGTGTGTGTGTGTGTGGAGGAGGGTGCAGTGAGACAGAGGGCAGGAGGGTGGAGAGATAATAGAATGCAGCCTCGTCTCAGGGGATGTGGAGGCTGTGACTGTGCAATCATTACGGGCATAGATCTATCAGTATGTTGATGCCCTGAGCTCCTCTGTCCCTCCTCCTCCTCTTCTCCTCACTCTTTCGCTCCCCTCCTTCATTCTTCCCCAGCAGCAACAGCAACAGCAGCCCCTCCTTCTTCCCTCATCTCATTTTTTTTGTCCTTCTCTTCACTGCTCCCTAAGGTCCACATGAGCACTCAGTCAGCCCTCCTCCACTGGTTTGTCTCCATAATCAGCCGAAGTCATGAAAAGATCAGTGCAATCAAAAATCTGCACATAATTAGAGCTGGTATGAGTTGGTTTTCGTGATTGTCAAACCTCATAGAAAAATGGGATATATTTCAAGCTGTGCTATAGCACGTATCCATGGCAGGCGCACTACTTTCCTGTGACAATAAACACGCAACGTAGAGGACACATTTTTCATTATAGGACAAACTGCAGAGCAAGCACCTGGATTACTGGTGTTTGCTCAAGATATGAAAAAGCTAACCACCTGAGTGCAACAGGCCTAACCTTGAGTCTTCCACGCGGAGCAGATATGAGCAAGATGGCTGCATGATCAATACAAACTTTGATTGACGGGTTAAGAGAAACATATATAATGCTTGTGTTTGTATAAGATCAATATGTGACATTTGCAGTAGAGGCAGAGCATGTGCAGGTTTTTCCATCTGAGACTGTACATGGAAGAATGTGTACAATCACCTCTGAATGTCACATGCAGCCTGAGGGTGAATATGGAGAGAGTGGAGTGGGGTTGTATCATTTTACAAAGTGTGGTCAATAACTGAGCTCCTGCCAAAAGTCACATCCTAAATAACCTACCCACATTCGCCCCAGTACGCTGCCAAGTCGTTTCATGTGCTTGTGGTTCTACGCCAGTGAGGAGTGACACAGATAAACACAGACACAAAGACTGACTCATTAGTGTCCTGTTGTGCGCTGATAAGGGAGACTGCAGCTCTAATCCTTTTGTGTTCTACCGATTATTAATAGAGGTTGTTTCCTGCATGGTGCATCTCCACTGAAGTACTGTGACAATTACACACTAATTAATTGTTGATTGACTCAGTCACAGAGCCAGAATTTCCTGGGTTTACTCGTATAAATCAGAAATTAAATGAAATTAAGGTATTAGGATTAATCTTGTGTCAGAGAAATCAGATGAGATGTTTTCTGAAAGGTAACAGTTTTTATATAGAATCTTTCTTTCCATTATTTGTCTGTGTCCAGTTTCGCGTGTTCACGGCGCCATTTCACCGCGTGGAGTTTGCGGACTTCTGGCTGGCTGATCAGTTGAATTCTCTGGTGGTCGTTCTGATGGACCTGGAGTATCTCATCTGCTTCTACATCTTTGAGCTACAGTGGAGCAACAGTAAAGGCCTGCTGCCCATTTTTAAAGGTGAGACATTAGATCCAAGGTCACAGTGTCGTGACCTAAAACCTCCTGTGCACCTGTGACTGTTGTTTCCCGCTTTCCCTTGTCCACATTAAGTGAAAATACTTAAACACCATTTCTGGTCCCACCTCATCAAGATGAAATTAATAAAAATGATAATAATATTTTCCTTTTCTGGAAAACTGTCTCTTGCACCCTCATACTGTAGAAACAACAAGCCTAGCCACGGCAAAACCAGGGACATTTTTACTTATTATTATGGCCATTTGAATATTATGGCACTCCTCAAACTGCTTTAGGGGGAATTTTAGCCTGAAAAATGTACACCTTCTGGGAGCCAAGAGACAGAATCATCACATTTACATAGCACAACCCACTCCTGGTCTAAGCTGTCAGAGAAAAACCACACCTCTCTGTATGAGCTACTTTTCATCACAGCAACTGGACCGCAGATACTATTTTATGAGCTACACTGCTACACAGAACAACACATATACAATATATAAAAAAACGTACATAATAAACTCTTAACATTTGAAATGAAATAACTTAAAAAATACATAGCAAGGGGAGTGGTTTATTCTGTTATCATTTACTGTCCTAACATGATTGTAGTCATATTTTTTTCAGTCACATTGTTTTGGACTACATAACACAGCTATAATATAGTTAATGCATTTTTCTGAGGTACAAAATCAAATTCAGTTTAGGGCAGCATCTAGCTTTTAATCCCTGTATGTGACTTTGAATGAACACTAATTTAATGTAGATTAACAACGTTAATGAAAACTCACCCCGTCAGAAGACAGAAGGTTGATAAGAGGTTCTGGGACGTCATGTCGTCATCTCAGAAGTAACTACTGTGTCTGTTCCTCAAGGTGTCCAGTTAGGTCATGTTCTCTTTCGGCCACTAAATAATCCATCTGTTTGTTGTACGTAAGCTCTATAAATGCTAAAGCTAACATGTCCTCTCTCATAGCAAAAGTGAGATCAGTGTCCGCATGACCAGAAGCCTCTGTCTTTGTTAAGAAGTACAGCCACGATTTAGTTCTTCTGCATTTTTTCCTTGTCCATCGTCATTCAACGGTGAACAGACAGCAGCTTCTTGAAGCAGCAGTGAGCCAGTCTGCATATTAAGTAGTCATGTGTTTTCTCTGTGAGGGATACAAAACAAAATCACCACACCTTAACTAGGAGTCGATTCACAGCGATCAAACAACCCTAATTCAAATACAAAGTTTATGGTTTTAAGATGCGCAATTTTGTGAAGCATGTAGTGGCTTCTTCCAAACTTCAACTTCCAAAATTTTGAAAAAAGACAATCCCTCATTTTGAATAAATAAATCTTTCTGTGTTGTGTACTTGGTTAGTGCTGGGTCCACTTCTTGCTTCTTTAGCTCCTGGCGGTCATTGCATGTTAAGTTCACACCTACTGTGACTGGGTTTGTTAAGATTAAAAAAGTAGAAAATGTTAAGGAACATTTATTATTGTAATACATAAAAAAAAAAACATCACAGATACATGTATTGATCATAAATACCTGAATTTGTCTGAATGTTTGCAGGTAATTGTTCATTCTTCATCTGTTGAATCACATCACAATGTGCAGATGAAGACAGTGACAACGTTGACAGTGTGCCAGAGAGTTTCCTGTCAGAAAATGTGACATGAACAAGGTTTTAATGGCTGTCACTGACTCTATCAACACTGACATCAATTAATTAATGTGGAGTTAATGGAATGGAAATGTTTGGCCACACAGAGGTCACCATGTGACTTTAATTATGATGAGCTTTTCCTTGTGGAGGGGAATAACCTGGAAAAGAGAACCAGAACACAATATTATTATCATAATATAAGGCAACATAATTATATTACAGTACTGTTCTGCTTTTATTTCAGACCCCAATGACTACGTTTGCCACAGCTACTCTTACGGTCTGCGTGCCATCATCCAGTGCCTGCCTGCCTGGTGCCGCTTCATCCAATGTCTGAGGCGTTACCGTGACACCAAGAGGGCCTTCCCTCACCTGGTGAATGCTGGGAAATATTCGACCACCTTCTTCGTCGTCACGTTTGCTGCGCTCTACGCCACACACCGAGGTAAAAAATATATCTACACTGAGATATGTAATTAATGTGTTTTTTCCAGCTGAGATGAGATAGTATCAGTTCAGTTTTCAGTGCAATAACATCTAAGCTTAATATCAGGTATGAACCTGAGAATCAACAAACTGCAATCGAACAGCATCTGTGTTCCAGCAGTATGTCAACAACAACACAGGCTTTTGAAATGTTCTATCTCAATATAACATGTGTGTTCAGAAAGCAGCCATGACCTTGAGGCCAAATGCGAGAATCTTATTTTCCTTGACAGCACTGAGAGCTTCATAATGGAAATGGTGAAAAAAATCTGTCAAACACAAGTGTGGAAATAAAAGGTTGTGCATTCAGGCATTCAGTCTGAGGTGGGAGTGGGGGGAGAGGTAGCAAACAGAGAAAGAAAGAAAGAAATGCAAGAAGAGAGAGGAGAAAAGGAAAAAGGAGCAAGGTGAAAGTAAAGGAAAGGAGAAAACTGAGTGCAGATACCATTAAAAGTCAAGTCACTCTCTCTGACAGTTTCACAATTAGCCTGCAATTATTCAGATTCAGACGCCGTATCACAAAGGAGTTGGTGTTCAAAGACACCGCAGCGGGCGATAGAGACATCACTCCAGCGTTCAGCCTTTGTGTTTCACTTCTGCATCTCAGATATTTCTCCACACATTTCTAATTTCAAAGCAGTTTATTTTCCATCCTCTCATATATGTAAACTCTTTTCCAGATATCAGATCACATATTTATTCACCAGCTAAATGTCAGCTGTGAAACTTTATCTTCACCCCTTTTGCAGGGCTAAATGTTATTTCCCAGCTTGACTTTATTCTTTTCCGATAAAATATTCAAATCAATAGACTTGCTTCCCAAACTGTCAGTGATACTGAATGAATCAGGAAGAGACAGACAGACAGACAGACAGACAGATGACTGGACAGACTGGTGCTTTCCTCCTCATCTCAGGAGGAAAAGTTGTCTATTAAATCATATCCTCCTTTCTCCTCTGGTCTGAAGCGCGTAGACCCTTAGACTAATGGCCTGTCTTCATGTGTTATTCTGTGTGAAGCTGTGTTTCATCCTGCATGATAATGGAGGCCGAGACCAATCACTGGTTAAGTGAAAGGGGAGGGTGGGAGCCACACACACACACACACTCCTACACACAGATGCGTTCATAGATTGTAAATGGTTGAGGAAATTGTCTTTTGGGAGATATATGAAGCATTTCCCACAGAAATTGTTGTTCTGGTAAATTGAAAACCCTCTAATGAATGGCACTGCTGTATCTATATGTATGTATATCTTGTATATCTTGTATTCAAATATGGGATTAATACATAAACAGGTATCACTGGTACTATACTATATAACAGTCTGTGTGGACACAGGGCAGAAGATTTCTCAGCATCCGCCAGAGAAAGACATCTGCATTAGCGTCATGTTCACACCGCTGGGTCCAGCTGTTAAAGGTGGCAGGAGTGTCACTCAGTATCTGGCAGGCTTCCCAGTGAGTGTGCACATGTACTATGTGTCACCTTCATTGCAAACCCCCCGATCACGGCTCTCACTTCACAGCGTCTGTGTGCGCTCACCGCTGAGCCACCTCACACATTCCTGGAACTGCCAGGACATTTATCGCCGGGAAAGGCAAAAATAATCAAACCATAAATTCAGCCAATAAACCGAGTGGAGGACGACGTCGTGTTCACCGATTATAAATCCGTTAAATTACAGGTCTCTCTGTACTTCCTGTTGTATGTATGATGCAGTTTTGGAGTAATGTGCAAATGAGCAGATTTCTCCCGTCAGACTGGATTTCACTCCATTGCTGTGAATAAATGATCAAGTTGATCAAGAGAAGAGGATTTCCTGATGTAAGCAAAATCCCAAAGCCCTGTATGATATATTGTTATTTCTTATAATAAGAATAAACCAGTCTTTACTCAAAAGGCGCAATACAGGAACTACTATTTCTTACAGTGACATGAGGTATAATGCCGTTTTAGATACAGGGGAGTTAGAGGCCTAATGATGATGACCATGGGATTTTATCTATGGTGAACAGGATATTGCATAGGAGAGAACAGCACTGATAGAGAAATGTTGTTTGAAGGAGGTGGCAAATTACAAAATGTGGGATTAAGCATGAGGAAAAATGTTGAGATGCCCGTCGAATCAAAGCTACGCTGGATTTAAAGACATCCTTCTGTGTGAAATCAGCATCAAAAACTCCTGCTACAATAACACAAACGAAAGAGGAACATTGCCCTGCTGGTGAGAGGCAGACTGTGGTCATGAGTGGCGGGAATAAATGGAGCCATGCTGCAGCGAAGGATCAACAATTTCAGAGCTGATAGAGCTCAGAGGGGGAGGTTAAAGTGAGTGGGAACATGAAGAGTAACCGAGAAAACCAGGAGAGGAGAGGAAAGGAGAGGAGAGTGTAATTTTCAGCCCGGGGCTGAACACATGTCCGTCGGACTCTGCTGGAATAGAGATGAGCCCAAAGCTGACAGCTTTTATAACTTGATTTCATGTACTGACGCCCCCAGTCGTTATCAGGAGAGGAATAGCAACACACACCCTCAGTCAAACACACGCTCATAAACCCGTGAAGATAAAAGACCCTGCATGAGTCAAATGTTATTCTCTGCCTGCTTGAACTCTAATTCACCCCTGCTGAGGCCAAACAGACTCCTGCTGCAGCAAATAGGCCGCGTTCCATTTAGCTCAGAAGTCTGACCTGAGAATGATGTCACACCTGAGTGGACAAAGTTCCAGTACAAGTCCTAAGCTTTATTTAGTGGGGTTTGCTTGAGCCAGGTAAGCCAACATCAGCAATAATACTTGGCAACCAGGTTCCTATTGGATGATACCAGCTGTCAATCAAACTGTATCATCTGTTTTCCTCTAAAGTGGAACATAAATCTGACATCACGTGCTATTCAGTAAGAACTGAAACTTGGAATTGAGGCCATTAACTCCTTGGGAAAATGTGTAGTGGATATTTTTGGGGGGACCACTGGTTCACCCCGAGTGGTTATCGACTATATCCTCATTTCTTGGTTGGCCGAAGAATTGACTTGGAGGACAACATCCATTCTATATACATTCTATGTTGTTTTCGTTTCCACTTTCAGCTTTTCATGGGCACGTTCCTCCATTTTCACTCAGTCTTGACATAAAACTAATCAGATAAAACACTGCTATACAGAGGATTGCAGATAGAGTCACTTAAGCGCTGATAGGCTTAATCAGCGTTGGGTGAAGTCATTGAGCAATAGCTTGAATATATCAGACATTGATTTAAATTGAATTACTCTCTGTAGCTCTAAACTACAAACTAGTAACTACACATTGTAGGCAAATTTAAGGGAGAAATAATTGTTGTAGTAGTTTAAGGTATAAGGTAAAGTAGCAGAAAATGGAGATACCTCTTACTTCAACTACTGTACTTAGAGTGTCTGAGTAAATAAACGTAGTTACCTTTCTCTGTGGCAGAGAGGTCTCCAGGTACAGATTATTCCTAATCACTTTATTGATTGGTTTGGTTGCCAACAGATGAGAAATTACACTGATAGCAGGGACTGCTTGTTGTTGTAAACTTGTTTCCACCAGTGCGGCGTGGGCCACTGAAGTGCTCTAACTTTAACCGCCTTTAACCTCTTTGGTTTGCGTGTGTGTGTGTGTGTGTGTGTGTGAGACCACTGTCACTGTTAACCTCTGCTCAGCGTCCAATCAATGTCCATGTCACTGTGTTTTAACCCCGTAATGGCCCCGTGGTTAACCAGCCTGGTGGGGGAAAAACATCAACCCTCACAGAAACTGAAGGGTTAAATACTATGTCACTTCAGAGGATGGGGCTATACGGGGACATCAGATAGATATTCCCAGTTAAAAGAGTCTATTGTACTTAGTGTGGCCATAGGGACCACTTCCATCCTATCGCTCAGCTAAAGAAGCACACAGCACAATGGGCGCAAGCAGTTAACAGAGCAGCAGCAATAATTCTCTGTTAGAAATGTCCCCACTCTGCTCCCCGGCGTCTCGTTGGCTGGCAGCAGGAAGAAGCTGTGACGATGACGAATGGGAGAGTGGCCAGCCGCTGTCTGGTCTCTGCTGTCTGTGTCTGTCTGAAACGCTGTGTTAGGCCCAACAGCTCCTGATTTATCATGCCTCAGGAACAAGCAACACGCGCGGCGGTGAACCTGCGTGGACACACAGGCGCTGCAGAACACTGCTCATGATGCACACTGACATCACACAGCACATGAAACAAATGTAGACAAACTCAGAGCTTGTTAAACAGTCATCAGCAGATCTTCATGAACATGCACCGAGCATCTCTGGTTTGTTTAATGGTTTCATCTGTTTATGATGAGGGGGCGGCATTAGTGTTACCAAGAACCCTTTCTTCGGGAAAGGGTTTTTCAGAAGTAAATGGTTCCAGGTAGAACCTCAGCCCTTGTAGAAGAACCCTTTTGGAACCCTTTTTTCTAAGACTATACAATAGTACATAAACTTAAAGGTGCATTATGTAATAAAACTAAAGCAACTGGCTGTAAATTCCTCCTAATATGTCACAGAGACTCAGGAATAATGTTCATATAACAAACTGAACTCACCAAAAACAACAGTACAGCCAAAATATTTGCATTAATAAAAAATATTTTGCAGACCGCACATCGCACATGTTTTGAAATCATGTTTTGGCATGTGGCGCCACCTACCGCCGTCTACCAATCATTGCAGTCAGTAGAGTCTCAGCTGCCGAGCAACCACGGGTTGTCAGTTACGTCTGAGCGAAAACGAAACCTAAAAGACCTTGATATTTTGAATTTGAGTGTAGTAACCGTTTTTGGCCACATTCTTACATATGGCGCCTTTAAGGTGTCCAGCTGTAAGTGAAGCATTTACAGTTGCTCAGTCTACAAAGTGCAGAGTCTTCGTTTGAGTATTTGATATATGCATCTGACGTATTATCTGCTGTTCTATGTGCTTTTGTAGCCGCAACAGAATTAGTTAATGAACCAGTAAGCACAGCTTGGATAAGTCAGTTAATTTTGCAGGACAGGACAGTTTCAACAGTCACAACAGATTTTAAGTAATTTATCAAGAAAAGCCCATTAACCTTCCCTTCGTGGGCCCAATTTAAATCACTCCTGTCAAAGCTTTCCCTCCAGTCCCTCCTCAAACCACAACTCCCCCTGAAAATTCATACTATTTACCAAAATCCAGTGGTCCCAAACTCTCCTCAGCTCTGGTTGCAGATCCACAATCAGTTTGGACTCGACAAGCCCTCAACTTCGGCCCCACTCGTTTCTCCATCCTCTTCTGATCTCACTCACTGAAAACATACATACATTCATCATAACATAACATACACACAGGTTCTATTGGCATTATCTTATACACTTTTGATTTGTTGCAACAAGAAGAAATGTGTGAAAACAGTGCACTTGGTCATCTCAGTTCCTTTGTGTTACCATAATAAATACCTCTCCTCCAAATGAAATATTTCAACTGTGTGACTGAAACTGTTGCTTTAGTTGAGTCTTTAAAGTTCAGCTGGTCTCTCTTCACTCTGGTGATTTAATACTGTCATCCTGTGTTTGATGGAACATGTTATGAGTGGGAATTAAATTGTCAATGTAAAATTTGCCCACAGGACATTCAAATACAACATAGCTCCTGCATTCCTGACGAGGGGGCTCCCTCTAGTGGTCAAAGCATTATTGGAAAAGTTGCACAATGGTTGGTCGTGATGAAAACAGAACGCCACCTGACATCAGTTTGTGTTTGTGTTGTTTTGTTTTCAGAGCAAGGACACACAGATGCCGACACGTTCTTCTACATGCTCATCGTGTTCTCGACCATCAGCTCCCTGTACACACTGATCTGGGATCTGCGTATGGACTGGGGTCTGTTTGACCGTGGAGCGGGAGAAAACACCTTCCTCAGAGAGGAGATCGTCTATCCACACAAGGTAAATTAGTCTGATAGAAATCTGAAGAGCAAACACACACATATTTGTGCAGCTAACCTTCTTCTCAGGACACTGTACTGACTTCTGTTCATTTGGACATTCTAAACAAAGCATTATCCCTAACCTTAACCATAATTACAATTGATATCTTCATCCTACACTTAACCAGTTCCTCAGAAATTAGGTTCTGCTTTATTAGGACCAGGTATTAGGTCTCCATGAGGATTACTGGTCCTGATAAGGTCAGTGTTGATACCAGAAAAGGTCCTGAAGCTACCACGCTTCCTTTCAGGACTTTAGGGCATTGACTTCTATTAATTTGGAAAACCCAAACAAAGCATTAACCCCAACATTAATTAGAACCATATACCTAACCTTACATTTAACCTAACAACAATTCACATCTTAGCCATAACCATAACTTCTCAGAAATGAGGTCCGGCCACATTAGAACCAGATTTGACCTAATGAGTCCTGAAAAACTCAGTGTTTTTAAAAACAGTACAGACACACACAGACATAATTAAATGACGAGCATAAACTTAACCTGAACCACAAATCTACATCTTAATCCTTTGACCAATTATCAATCCCATCTCCTCTCACAGGCTTACTACTACTGTGCCATCATAGAAGACGTGATCCTGCGTTTTGCCTGGACGATCCAGCTCTCTCTGATCACAACGACCAAGATCCACTCTGTGGGCGACATCGTAGCCACCGTGCTGGCCCCGCTCGAGGTCTTCAGGTGGATTGCTTGCTCACTTTTTGTCCCCAACATACTGACACACATGTGGTGGTGTTCTACACTCTTAGACATAAAAGTGCTAAGTAGATCCATTTAAGGTTCTTCGGCGTGTCCTCATAGGAGAACCTTTTTTGGCTCCAGGTAGAACCTTTATTCAGGAAAGGGGTTTTAAAGTGTTCTCTGGATCAAAATGGTTCTTACTGGAATCATTATTGCTACCAAGAACCCTTCAGAAGCAAATGGTTCCAGGTAGAACCTCAGCCCTTCTAGAAGGACCCTTTTGGAACCCTTCTTTCTAATAGTGTACGGGCCGAGGACAGCAGGCATTTTTGATAGATCACAGTAGGAAAATCACAAGTGTAAATAATCAAAGTGATAAAGGATGAGTTCCATTTAGCCTCCTCACTTTCAGGGTGCAGGATGAACAGAATGCTTTCCCTGCTAAAACATGCATAAAATGGCTGCTGTTCAAACAGTTCACTGACTCAAATTGCCTGATGATCCCATGAGCACCAACAGCTGTGCTTGTGTTTGTCCTCCTCACCTAATTTGTCTGCAGGCGTTTCGTGTGGAACTTCTTCCGCCTGGAGAACGAGCACCTGAACAACTGTGGCGAGTTTCGTGCGGTGAGGGATATTTCTGTGGCGCCGCTCAACGCTGACGACCAGACGCTGCTGGAGCAGATGATGGACCATGACGATGGGGTTCGCAACCGCTCTGGCAAAAAGACTTGGAAGAGGTCCCACAGCCTGACACTCCGACGCCCCCTGCTGTCCTCCTCACAGTAAGGAAAAACACAGACACTGACTTCTACACTTGGACATTTATATTTCATTGAAAAAGTATTTAGAATATTTTAGAATTAAGTCCTGGATTATAATTTATCAAGATGGAGGCACGGACGTATTGTTTTACATTAGGAATATTAGGAAATAATATGTATCTAAGATGAACAAACTATTTATATTGTTAATTCATGTTAATTCACGTTAAACCATAGCATTTATGGTTGCATGAAAGTCTAATTTAATTTAAGTCTGAGTTTACTTTAGAAAGATGTTTCTAGATTATATTAATTTCTGAAATATTCTTTTTCCAGATTGAAAAAGGACACAAAGGTGCTTATCGAAGACACGGATGATGAGGCCTTCAGCTGAGTCCACAACGTCAATGCGTACCTGCCACACACACACACACACACACACACACACACACACACACACACACACACACACATGTATACACACACAGACATACTATACTTATACGGACCTCAGTCACTAACATTCAACCTCAACCTTCTCTCCTCTGTAGTTCTTTCTAAGTGTAGTGATCCTGACCCTTAATGTAAACCTTTAAATCAGCAAAGACTGTCAGTCTGGATTTACCTCAGCTTTTCATGGTCTTTATAAGTATAAGTATATACACACACTGTACATTACACACACACACACACCTGCTGAAGCACAAACACTGTAATACTTGTCACAGTTCAGACGAGAGCTACCACCACAGAGACAGACAGATGGACGTCATCGGAAAACTTCTGCTACTCAGACCACACTGCCCTGAGATTACCCTCTTATTTTCTAACCGATGTTTTACTATTTGTTGTTTACCTTGCAATATTTCTGTTTGGTTAGATTTAGTTTTTCTGTACACACAGGCTGGCTACACGCGACTGTTTACACGCCTTTTTAAACTACTCTAGGATCAACAGGGAAACAACGAAGTCAATCAAAGGACTAAATACGAATCGATAGAAGCCTGAGGAAGGGCTCGACACATCACAGCATATCAAAACAAATCAACTGGTTTCCACTTGTTGATTCTTTTTATACTCCATCCTTTTTTCCCCTTCCTTTTTTTTCTGCTGAGTTGTAATAATAATAATAATGTGTACAATCACAGTCCTTGCAGAAGCACTTGCAGGAAAAGTGCATTTTAATACGCAAAGCACGAGAACAGTTTTGATTCAAGCATTTCTAGTCTGTGAAGTTGACGCTACACTTCATAAATATTCATATTTGATGTGCATTATTACTCGATTGTAGTTGTTCGGTACCTCTACATGTGTTCTTTATACTAGTGAGACTAGTTTGAGCATCCACAAGATGATTGTTGATGTTTTTTTTTATAACCTTCGGAATGTTTTTTCTTAGTTGTACTTGTGCCAAATGTTTTGATAAGCTTGTTGTCAGACCTCCATTTAACCCCAACCCTGAAATTAGACAAAAAAGATGACATTTATCCTGTCGGGTCATCTTAAAGTGCCCCCACAGTCTGTTATATATATGTGCATTGCTAATCTTTGCATTAACTACCAAAGCTTTGTTTTTATGAATGTGTCTGTCGCCACACGCTCTATAGTGAGTCACATGTAACCGATCAAAATCAGGCTATTTTAGCAGTCGACCTCTGTCTTGTAGGAAAAGAAGTAGAATTACTAGTATTTCTCTAGATGTGTGTGAACTATAGAATGATAAGATTTTGAGTCCTCGGTGTAATGTATATGCCAGAGGCATCAACTGTGCAGTAAGTATCATTTGGGGCAGTTTGTAGTGATGTAGGACACTTTTTTTCAACTATTTAGGTAGATTCAGCCAAATTGAAAACATTTTAGGCTTCATTACAATCGAGTCACCTATTTGTTTTGTGTGACAACCCCAGTGATATGTCTGAAATAAGTATATAAATATAAGAGTACTGCTAGGTTGTAGTCAGATCTGGCAACATCACATCAGCTGAATGAAAGGTTCTTACACAGTAAATATGTGACATGTCTGTCTTACAGCTCTTGTCTGACTTTGGGCTCCTGAATAAGGGAACTAAAGGCAGGTCTCTCTTTGTTTTGTTTTTTACTATCTTTAAACAATCCCATAATCGTAGATAAGAACCAGGAAAATGTGCTGTACATCTGACGAACACTCTTCAACCTTCGTGTTATTCTCAAAGCATCAGCTCACATTTTAGGAGAGCTGTATGTTATAAAACTCTAATTCTAAGCCTGTGGCTTTTAGAGAAACGACACCAGCCTCACTGCTGGTACGTGTGTTTCACTTTATCGTCTCGCTTCAGTCTCTGCTCTGCTGTTCCTCCCTGTGGCGACACCGAGTAACCATTAGTCAGTCGTAAGACGAAGCCAAGAAAGCTACAGAAGAGTCCCGTTTCTCTCATGTACAGTATGTGTGTGTTTTTGTTTCAAACCGAATCGACTAAGACTGTACAGTTTATGTGTGGAAATGTGAAGTGAAAACATAGAAAGCAGAAATGTTGTATCTGATTATATTTAGAAGACGGGTAGCTTCCCTGTCTAATGAAGTACACTAGACACATCTCATAAACGTATTCAGACATTAGACATGCACACACACACACAGCTCACATTGACTCCATGTCAGAGCGCACAACACTAGTGCAGATAGTTTTGTAAAAAGCTTCTGTCGTCTTGCCTGCATGCTGCTTTTTATTTGACATTGTACATAGATCTTAATTTATTTGACATGATGTGTATATTAGTGGTCATTACGTAGCTACTGCCACAATGTTCGATTTCATGCGTTGCCATTATGTTGCTCCGAGGAAAAGCAGTATTTTGTAGATGAGGAGGAGCCCTGATGTTTATCGTTGAAGATTGCTGCACTTTCACGTGTAAATCTGTTGAAAGTGCGTTTATATAAAAGTAGAACGTGATTGTTTGTGTCTTGTTGGTGATTCCTTCTTATTTCAAGGTTTCATCGTTATGGGGTTGGGGGGGGGGGGCTATTTCCTGTGTCCAGAAGCTGTAATCCTGTTTGTACATTTGTGAATGTGCATGAAGATATAGTGTACGTTACATCTGTTGTTGTAAACTGCCCCCTGCAGACAGAAGCACTTTGACATACTGTAGTCAGGAGCAGGAACTGACCCCAGTCCAGTGAGAGGACCCGCAACCAGATACTGTTCAGCTGATCCCACATCAGCCTCTTCTCTCTCATGAGCAGCATTTTTGGGATGCTTCTCTGCGAGGAAACAAAACGGTTATTTTGTAAAGTTCGTGTTCAATGAGATGATGATTTTGATGAGTCCCAACACCTTCTTCCTCATTGGTGATTTTTTGTTCCTACTGCTTGCTGAAATCCCACTGATGTTAAAGTGTTTGATGTGTGCCTCCTCCTGCTCTCCCTCCCTTTCCCGCCATCTTTCGATGTTGATTGTACCTTCTCTCTAATCTAGCTGAACGTTAATAGTACCTGTAGTTTGGTAGATGGATGTTCCACTTTAATAAGATACAAAAAAAAAAGATAAGCTGAAGAAATATATTGTGGCTTAATGTGATTTCCAGAGACATGAAGAGAGGAAAATGTCTTACCGTCTGAACCATCCTCCCCGAGTCCCTTTTACATAGTAGTTTGTACATGTCGAGTGTATAACACTGTTCTACGATGGTTTTCCTGATGTATTTGTATTTCTGTAAACACTTTGGTGATCCTGTCATATCTGGGTTTTATAAACCACGATTATTTTTAAAACTCGGTCTGCCTCTTGCCTCTTATTGTTCTAAACTTTATCTGTTGTCACCTATTCTTTTTTTATACCACCTCCAAGCCGAGCGGCTTTGCTGCGAGACTGTCTGAAAATATAGAAGCACACAGACAAATGCAAGAGTAGACCTCGCTCTCCATCACGTTACCCTTTTGATCGATGGCATTCCCGTTTCTTCTTGTGAATTGTCTTTACTAGATTTCTCTATGGTTTACACTTAAAACCTGCTTCTTAAAGTTTTAGAAATAGAAGGGATGATTTCAATTAAAGTTGAGTGGAAAGTAAAAAGGAATGGAAAACTATGCCCTTGAACAGGAGCATAATCATTTACCAGACTCTGGGGCATGCAGCCTGGTGGTGGATGGCAGCATTGTAGCTCCTGGTGAGAATTAATCTGAGAAAAGTCAGAATTTCTATAAATGTTTGGGGATAAGAGGATTTCCCCCATCCCTTTCATTCCTGAACAGCGTCTGGCACCAATGTGTTCAACCTGCTAAACAGAATGAATGAATCTGCCTGAAAAGCTTCCTGGCAGAGGATGCACCCGCAAGGTTACAGGAGAATACAGCAAACTTTTCTGGAAAATCATGTTCACAAAATGAAAATGGAACCCCCCGTTTGATAAGAAAAGGCTTGGAAATGTGTCACACACTAGCTTTCTCAAGAGACTAAATACAACGTAAATCTAAGCCAAATCTCATCATGAATGAGACGACCTGAAAATACATAGTAAAAAAAAACCATCTGAACACAGGTGAATATTAGCTAGTGTCACTGAAAGCTCATAGAAGCTACAAACAGACTCACTGAGCTTTTTAACTAAAATATGCACAAAATGCAAAGAAAGTACACAAACCAAGTACTAGTATGGTGATAAGCAAGGAGTCATTTTCTTAATCTGGTTTTGTCGATGAAATTCTCTTAGCTCAAGGTAACATAATGCCCCACATTGTTTTGATGGATCAATAATCCAGAATCCAAAGATATCTGGTTTACACCAACATAAATGCGAGGAAAAACACCACATCTGGACACTTCAAGAGCCAAAACAAGCACATTTTCAACATCTGTGCCATCAAAAGTGTCATGTTATGACCTGAACTACGGTAAGTTTGAAAACAATGATTTCACATTTTTTGACTCACCAACTGTTTCGTTATCTACTCCACAAAACTGAAGTATCGGGTAAGGGAGCAGCAGTTCAACTGCGAGTCCAGTTTCTAAAAAAAACAGCAACAACCTGGGAGTCGACATCTAAGAAGGTCACAACTAGGTTGTTTATTTTATGATAACTGATACAGGATAAATGTTATACATTCTATTTTAACACTGATATTCTGTTTTTATTTTCAATGTCAGTATGCAAAAAAAGACAATGCAAAGTAAACATTTGGTGAAATCATGAATATGATACATAAATTGACTGCTTCATCAATATTAAATCAATTAAATTTTAAGGACTCCTCATTACCCCGGTGATAACTTGTTTCGCCACAACACAAAAAAATGAAAAAGATACAAAAAAAAAAAGAAGAACTGCAAACATCAAGAGTTGGCTGACGGCAAACACGGTAAAGAACCAAATGATCTTCAGATGTATCCATCAACTCAAGTAGATGCATATATAAAAATACAGGATCCCTGTTGTGTGTGTGCGTGTATACATATATATATATATATATATATATATATATATATGTATATGTATATAAATATATACATATGTATGCACATACAGTAATGATGCAATTACTAGAGTTGAGCCTGTACTGGGCATACTAACAGACAAAATGAAGAGCATGATACACATACATACACACGTTTACCATTATCTCTCCATATAAACACACATAAATCAACAAACAGGCAAAAGGCTCTCTGGCTTTAGAAGCTAAAAACTACACTTGACTTAAAAAAGAAAAAAGAAAAACAGACATTCACATTTCTGAAACATATTTCATTATCTCATAACCTCTCACCTGATCATCCATCTCTGTCCATCAGTCAGAACAACCGTTCTTGTTGCTTTTGCGCCACCAGAGAAGCCAGAATGATAAGGATGATGATCTGTTTGTGCTGTCCGTGTCCAGCTCATCCCTGTTAATCAGGGTCACACTCACTGATAACTGCACTGTCTGTGTTGGTCCTTTGCTCCACATCATCGTCCCTCTCACTGTGCACCCATTCACAGCCTCCCCGTGTTTTTCTGCTAGTTTCTTCATTCATGATTGAAAACGAGGGAATGACATGTTGTGGAGGGAGGTGGACAAGTGTAACTGCAGCTGTATACGTCTGTGTTTAGTGTATGAATGTCCTTTAAGTCCATGCATTTGCCTGCGTGTGTTTGTAATGCATGTCCGTCTCCAAGGGGGGGCATACATCTATGGTGAAGCCGGGGCTTTGCTACCACTGTAATGAACTTGGTATCTGTTGACCATTTGCCCCTTTACCTCAATGGACAGGCAGACCGTCTTGCAGGGGATCATGTCCTCCTCCTCCTCTCCCATCAGCCAGTTCTGCACCGAGCGTTCAGCGGAGGCTGTAACGTGATTGGCCAGCCAGCCCTGGTGCCACTTGTCAAAGCGGTCGTGCTGGCTCGCTGCCACTCTGTGCTGTGACTGTGGAGAAAGAAAAACATATTCTCAGAGCTATTGGAGACTCAACAGGATTTACAGAAACGCAAAATGACTTTTCAAATGACACCCATAAGCACCAGGAAGCAGTTTCATACATTTTCAAAACGTAGATTAATATAAAATAAATGAATGCAGACTCCCAGTACCTTCCTGGCCTTGACCAGTGCTCCTCTGCGGTACATGTAATCCTCAGAGTTCATGACAAACACCATCTTGTGAGTGTTGAGTTTGAAGCGGCAGTCCAAACTCCCAGCGTTTTCCACACCCAGTTTGCGGTGCCACTCTCTCCTGCAGCGCATCGCCTCCACCTGCCGCACCTGCCAGCGACGGAAACGCCGCAGGTTCCTGCACAAATAGATACATGATGAGATGTTTATCAGATCATTTCAATTATTTTAATACACTGTTCATCTGACAACACTGAAGTGAAGTGGTACTAGTCGGTACTGTCCCATTTTCTGGTACTGTACATTTTTGCTGTGGAACTTAGCACAGAGGTGTGGCACCTATAGGCCAGGGTGAAGCTAGACACACTGCAGCATGCCATTTGGACAACAGAACTGTCACTTCTGGGCAATAACAGAAATGGAATGGGGAGAAAGACCAAGCATTATTTTGTGAGAATTCAAGGTTGTTTTAGTTTCTTTTTAAAAAATAACATCAGTGTCATTGATGTGCTACACTATGTCACGCTGGTATGATGTCGTGTTTTTATCCCAAGCCAAAACAGGGTTTACCTTTCCAAATCATACTGTGGTGAGCTGATCTATAGGGGGACGAGGGATTCACTTTACACCACATCCACTAATAAGCCTATTTATAGCATATATATTATGGAATTTATCTTCAAATGGTGATAAATGTGGATTCAACCACATGGTTGTCACATATGCGGTCAAATTCACATCCTGTAGACATGTAGAAGAAAATTAAAATTGTAAAACGTTTCATCAAACTTTCACTGAGCTCTGTTGAAAATTCAATTACCATAAACCAACAAAATCATTTACAAATGGGCATAATAAGTGCAGGGGTGTTTTATGTACAACTCAAAATGAGAAAAATATTTGCTCTGATCTACACATTCACCGACACACACAATCATTAATGTAAAGCTGTCATACCTGGGCAGAAACACAGGCTTGAAGAAGTAGCCGTCTGCTTGTGAACACAGACTGGACTCTGTTCCTACAAACTGCTCCATGTAACTCGACAGGCACTGAGGGAGCAAAGTTCCATCAATTAGATCATTCATTTCAAGCTGGCAGTCAGAAAAAAAGTTATTTACAGTTTGTAAACATGTTTACCTGTACATCCAACGGGTCATCAGCCTGGGCCTCCTCAGTGTCCAGCAGCTCAACGGCCATTGTCACATGACCTTTGTTTTGGGCAAACATTACCTGACGATACAAAAGCAAAAAAATAAGACACTACAAACAACACACTGTAGCACATTTGACTCACAAGACAGTAAAGAATCCTGTTCATCTGACTGTATAACAAGTTTCACTTTCATGTCACACATTACTCACAGATCAGGTCCCATATTATACCCTATTTTTCCAAGTTAAACTAGTTCCCTGGTGTCCTAATGAACAGGTCTGGGACATGAAAAATGTAAAACGAAACTTAAGGGACAGGAAATGACATCAGCCACAGAGGCTACTGGGAGCTAACAGCAGTTAGCATTCGGAAAAAGATGTATCCACCACGAAGTTTGTGTATATCTGTGCTGCACTGTGGAGCCAAGAATAAAACTTTTGGCGGACTTCCAGTTTTCGGTTGCCATTGCCCTCGCCTGCACTCTCGTGTGTTTTGGGTATTGGGATGTCCCAATGAGTGCGGAAAGTTGATTTAGCATAATATGGGACCTTTAAGTAAATGTCTACAGCATTAATCATCTTCAGAAAATAAAAAGAGAATGAGTTCTAACATGAAAAAGTAAAGCACCTGCCATTTTCTAAAACCCAACATTGTTATTCCTGAAACCGTGAAACCGTTATTAGTCTTGTGCTTTGCTTTTATTGAAACATAAAATATTGTGAGAAATGCTAGCATCCTCTAACTGACCTCTAACTGTGTACACTGTATGAACTGCAGAGAAAATGGTGGATCATAGCCAAGGATATTCTTCAAACAACAGCAAAATGTCAGGGCCAAATATAAAATTTAGTTCTACATTCACCAGGAATTAACGCTCACCTTGAAACAATTCTCCTCGGCCATGACTCGCTCAGATTTCCACTGGTAGCTCGTCTCCCAAGCAGCTCTGACACACTGTGAGGAAAGGTTCCCTCCTGCTGCCCCGCGCTTCCTCTCAGCAAGGTAAAGATCAACCACCTGCAGACAAACCTCGTCGCTCACCAGGTGCTGCAGCTGAGGGATACGAATTAGGACAGTGAGAAACAGCAGCAGAAGGGAAATGTCGAAGAAGACATTGGGAAAAAAAGGGTCAAATCTTACTAACCTGCCGAATGATGTTGTGGATGACCTTGTCAATGGTAAAGCCGATGTAGGCATGGATGGTGAACATCTCTCTCAGTGTGTCTTCATACTGTGTGGAGTCCAAATTACCATCCAGCAGACTGCGCACCATGTCCAGGAAGGCTGGGTAATACTCCTCTAACTCCACCTCACCTGTGGAAGAAAATGGATGTCAACGATTAATGGAGCTATAGAAAGAGTCAGTGTGGAGACACCCTGTAGCATAAATAAAGTACATATTCCAAAAAGAAAAGGGGACGACATGTGGATATAAATAATTAAAACACCTGTCTGATATTTGCAGGAGAGAACAAACATTTTGTGGTTCCAGGTTCCAAAGCGCAAGTTTCCTTGCCACATATTAAAATACCATAAATCAAATATGTTTGGTTTTTCAGCTGCTGGTCACTAAACAAATACTCAAAATAACATTATGATGCCAAACCATCTTACAGAGAAACAATGTTGTTTTATCTGGGGCAAACAGTTTAGAATAATAGCTGATCTGAAATCGATTGCATGTATTCAGCACGCTCATTTTTAAAATGACTCGAATGACCTTGATTTACAATTTGGCTCAGAACATGACAGTGTGCCATTTCAAATGCTGATAAGGCAACCACGATTCCAGGCATAATTCATAATTCAGAAGAGCTGACACTGGAAAACTGTTCTGAACCAGTGATAATTAATAAAAGCTAATTCAAGCTTTTTGCCTAGAGCCAATGTGCTAAAATAAACACAATACTTCTGCTGTTTAGTCAGATAAGACAAAACTCAAATTAAGTTCCTACAACCTGCTATTATATAATTTCCATGACAGACAGTGGTTGAACTTACTGGGCTGTTTGAGGCGAAGCTCCATTGCGAGGTCACATGCTTTTTCTCTCCGTCCCTCTGCCACCAGCAACCTCTCTCTGCTCTGCTCAGCTCGGTGATCCAGCAGCTGCCGCTCAGCTTGTCGGTAAACCCGCAGCAGCCGTGTACACAGAGTCTGGTGCAGCCGCAAGAAGAAATACCAGTTGTTGTTGACAAAAAAAAGGTTGTAGACACCGTCCAGCTCCTTCTGGTGCTCTGCTTCCGGGTCGCGGAGGTCCACTTTCTCACCTACTGCAACTGAACCTGTCTCAATAGGAGCAGATCCTGGGGTGGATGCGGCAGTCCCTGCAGGCTGACTCATGCTACAAGAGCTGGTGGAGGTCTCCGTTTCTGCAGGTTGGGATGGGCTGCATCGCCTTCGCCTGGACTCGCCATTGAGCTGCTGCTGGGGATGGGTCTGGGTTGGAGTCTGATCGGGCTGGGTTTGTGCCTGACTACCTGTGGCTGCTGCTACTGCTCCTGCGATGTTACTAGAACTTCCATTTCCTCCTGCTGCTGCAGCTACTGCTCTACCTCTGTCTGCCCTCTCTCTGTCTGCTCTGTCTGCTCTGTCTCTGTCTGCTTTTTCTGCCCTCTCTCTGTCTGCTCGTACTCTGTCTGCTCTGTCTCTGTCTGCTCTGTCTGCTCTCTCTCTGTCTGCTCTGTCTCTGTCTGCTCTGTCTCTGTCTGCTCTGTCTCTGTCTGCTCTGTCTCTGTCTGCTCTGTCTCTGTCTGCTCTGTCTCTGTCTGCTCTGTCTCTGTCTGCTCTGTCTCCGTCTGCCCTCTCTCTTTCTGCTCTGTCTCTGTCTGCCCCGTCTCTGTCAGCCCTGTCTCGGTCTGCTCTGTCGATTCTGTCTGCTCTCTCTCCTGGCTCCTCAGGCTCAACCTCCTCATCTGTCCAGTCTTCAGTATCACTGAGCTCGCCACGGCGGGAGAAGAACAGGTCGGGGACAAAGTGCTGGATGATGCGCTTGATGTGGTCTTTGTCATCTTTGTGGATGGTAGGTTGACGTTTAACATGATAGATGATAAGTGAGGCAGCGTCCTCCAAAATCTGTTTGTCCTCGTATGTAAAAACCATGTGAGGCTCACTGGCAGGGGCTACACCAGAACCATTACGTCCCTGCTGGCCAACTCCGCTTTCCTCTGTGCTCTGCTCCTGACGCTGAAAAACACACAAATATATGTATTCATGAGGGAAGTTTAGAAGGACTTTGTTAAAGTTAAATATGTGAACATCACTAATTCCAAGTATGGGTTAGTTTCAAGGTGGACCACAGTTTGAAAAAGTCAACTAAAAACTTCCATCATACTGTTCCTATATATTAGTTCTTTTTTTTTTTAATTACATAGAGTACAAAGTTTCAAACGATATTTCGTTGTATGGTACCTGTACTGTATAATGACAATAAAGCTCTTGTAATCCTTGTTATTGAGACAGAAAGCACAGGAATCACCAGTGGTCTTGTGTAATGTAGAGTAGAAGCATTCTTTCATTCTTAGTAGCACCAGCACTGGATTAATCCACCATAATCGTACACTGCTACCGTTATAGCAATATCTCAATATCATGAAACTTCTGATATTTTCGCTACCAACAGCTTAACGGCTCTGTTTTCTTTCATACTTGCTCTGCAGCATTGAGCCATATCACATGGTGGTGCATCAGATCAGGTATCAACAGTTAAACTGTAGATAAATCAAACTTCAGATTCTTGTTATGTAAACTGATTTGTCACGTCAAGCGAGCTCAACTTTAAAAAAAAAAAAAAAACAAATAAGGGAAAAGATTCATTTAATAAATAATGTCTATCATCTTGATTATCACACATCCCTGATCACCAGAAAGATGTTAATTTATTTAAAGTCTGGCTTTTGTTTGTTCAGCTCTGGGTCTGAACGCTTTCTTTGAATATGTGAATGAGTCGTTTTTCAAGTTAAAAACGGGTGTTGGATTGTTAACAATTAATTAAACAAATTATTTTCTCAAGAGTTGTACTACAGGCAGCCCACATTATCACTTCCTGTTGTATAGGCTCAGGTGTTAAGCCTGTAGATACAAAGACAGGTCTTACCTCATCATAGACACTCTCGATCTCATTAAGAAGGCTCTTAGACCTCAGAGCTTTCATGTCATTCTGTTTGAAGTTGACTCCTTGGTGATCAAGGGACTTCAGGTAGGCCTTCTCATACTGCTCCCTCCATATCTTATTGAAACCTTGTTGTGCCTCTCTCCATTCGTCTTCCTTGGCTTTCAATCTGTTGATAATAACACAATGTTTGATACAGATGCATCACAAATCACAGCCATGTTCATGGATTTGTCATATAAATATGTAAGGAACTGCACTTGCTTGGCAGTTTTAATTTGTGTGAATTACAGTGTCACGATGAAAGGAAACTTGAATAATACAGAATCCATTTGTAGTAGAAGGGCCCGTCATCTCAAATCATATTTCCTTGTACCTAGTTCTGCAGACCATTTTTTTCAGAGGTTTTGGCTAGTATTTAATTCTGATCTAATTCTGTGCCCTTACCTCTTGAGTACCACTGGCACAGCTGTGGCAGGACTCCGCTTCAGGCCCTCAATGATCTCGGGGGCTTTGTCACCATAAATCCGATACACAGCACGGCGCTGGATGACCTCAGAAGTGCCCCCCAGGCAGTCATCTAATCGGAATCTCTCTTGGTCCTCTGGTGAAAGACGGGACAGCTTCTTCTGGACACTCTCTAGCACTCTGATAGTGGCCAAGTTTGTCTCCAGAACCACATCCAACTACAAGTGGAGATTTAAGGACAAATCATAAAGACAGGATGTGTCATGTGTCAAAAGAGCAGGGTCAGAACAGATACAAATGAGTAGTTTGTGGCATTCTCTCAGAATTGTTATGATGCATGTACCTCAAATCTTTCATCCTCACAGCGATGCAGCTGCTCCTCATATGGAGTCTTCTTTGAGCTGACGAAGGTGGAATCCTCTGACCAGGAGGGGAATGACACCCAGGTGTCATTCAACACCTACATACATACAGATGGACAGAAATCTCATTGATTTACTACTGAAATACATCTACTGCTTCACTTCCTCAGCCACATTCCTGACTGTAGCCTTTGGCCAGAAGAAGGTGTGGTCAAGTGGGTACCCACTTTATGTGATTATTTTTGATGAGAAAAAGTACAGAAAAAAAAAACATTGAACAATGGAAGGGTTGCTTTGAGCTTTTGACCCATAGTAGTTGTACGGGGAATGTTTTGTTTGTATTACTGACATATTGATAATCATAAGTGAGCACAAAACACAAGCACGAAGGCGACATGAAGCACATTCCTGCCAATGATTTCACACTAGTCCACTGAACTGGAGGAGGCGATAAAATACAAGACAAGCAGCATTGCACAAACAAAAGTTATTGATGTTGAAAAGATGGATGCTAACAGTGTATGGTTCAAGCCATCATGTTTGTAAGCCCTTATGAATACATATAATGTACTTTTCTCTCACAATATTTCTGTGTTTTTAGTAAAAATGTAAGTGGGTGTACCTCCTTGCATAGGGCGGTGCGTCCACTGCATTTAGGTTGCTGGTAGGTCTTGGGGAGTGCTCGGTAGCTGGATCCCAGGCGCTTGCAGGAGGCATAATCCACCTCCCTGCCCCCTCCCCCCTCCATGTAGCGATCCGACAGCCCTGACACAACATGAGAGAGCTCTTTGTCCCCCAGAAATGACTTGAACTGTGCGTACAGTTCGGGAAACTTCCTGGATGGAGATGCAATCATAAATGACAGATAAATCAGAAGAGCAGCTCACAAAATCATTGTGCAAGTAAGGATGCAATTGGGTTATACATTTGTGCAGTATGTTTTGACAGTAGTCTACGTATCAGTTCTATGTGGATGCGACTTCAGAAACTCTTAAATGTACCTGAAAGTGTTTTCCCCAAAAAAAATCTTAAATATGCAGCTATACCATAAAGTCTCCTGAACAAGAACAGATGCTCTTAACTTTTCTTATTTTACCAACTCATTTCACACATGTATCTTTCCATCCACTCACCCCAGGAAAGGAGTAACAAGCTGTAGCAGTTCTGCTCCAGAAACTACTTCCTGGTTAAACAAGGCGATGCAGCGCAGGAAGTTCTCATACACTTCCTGACTTTTAAACAGGCGACGAACCTGAATGATGGGTGGGGTGACAAAGAAATTAAACTTATCATATTAGAAGACCTGACAAAATAGGTTTAGATTGTAATAGAAGGGGGGTGCAGTGTCAGTGAGTTAAAGGAAAAGGGTGTTGAAAAGGGAACTCTAATATTACAATAAAGGAAAATAATGCCTCACCTTATCAAAGAAGGAGAATTCTCTTAAAACTCCATGTTTGCCAACTGAAGCAAAGGACTGATCTTTGGTACAGGAATACTTCATTTTTTTCTATACACAAATGAAAGCATAACTTAATAGGATCACATTTAAACATGTATATTGTAAATAACGTATTTGGGATGATGCTAAAGGAACTGCGTGAAGAGCAGAACCTTGAGATCATTGCCATGTTTTTGTCTATTAGCACTATGCTCATGGTAGGTAGAATTTACCTTCAGCAGTGGAGACATGTGCTGCAATAAGATGGGTCTGGGCCTCTTTTTGTTCTGTTTAGATATTGTGTCCTCTTCTTCTGGTCTCTTTAGCTGCTCCTTCCCCCCTGTCAGCGAGCTCCCTGTGAACTACAAGACAAGGAGCGCACACACAAGTTCAGGAAAATGTAATATCATACCATTATACTAGAATAGGTGTGCAAAAAACTATTATTTTTAATTGATTCCCAAATAACCATTTGTTATATAAAATGTCAGCAACAGCTTATACACTTAGGCTTCCTTTACACCAAGCATTGTTTGTGACCAGATTGCAATTGGAAAGTACCAGAACATGTGCAAGTACAGGTGTAAATACACCAGAGAACGGATTGTTATGTGATCTGTCAAACCACTTCAGGTGGTGGTTGGAGACACAATGTGGCCACACTGAGCACAAGTGTAGGTGCTCCGATGCATCTCTGCTTGTTGTGGGTGAAGCGGAGACCCTTGGTGGCTCTGAGCACAGCTAACATGACGGCAGTGACAAAACTGCATTGTCTCCTCTGCTGTAGTGAGTTTTCCACTTGTCAAAGATGGAGGGGGGGGGATTGATGTGGACAGCAGAGACGCATGTTAATGCCAGGTGTAAAGGCATGTGGTGAAGAGATATCCGATCCCTATCTGATCACAGAAAACGATTTGAAAAGGTGTAAAAGGCCTTAATGTTGCAAACTGCCTTACTAATGAATCATTACAATCACATTGTGGCCAATTAGTTTATGTCAAATTGCATCAAATCATTTCTGTTCCAATTACTTCTGGTCTGTGATGATTGATTCACGCAATTTAAGGTACCCCTCTTAAATAAATAATTGTTTTGCACTATACTATTAAGTACAAACATTGTCAGCATAACATTTCTGATCAGTAGCACAAATACAAAATGGCAATAGCTACTGCTTGAATTGCTTAGAGAGAGGGCAACCTCAGTCCTGTTGTGTATTTGCTTTGGTTGTTTGGAAAGGGGAACATTATCCGTCTTTCTTTTGTTGCTTGACCTACCAGTGATCTCTTGGCATCAGGCAGGAATTGTCCAAACTCAGCGAGCAGATCTTCCTGTCCCTTAAAGAGGCTGGCAACTTTAGAAAAAACCTCATCTTCCGTCATCCCACTGCTTCCCCTGCTGCCTCGACTCTCCTTAACCTCCAGCTGCTCTTTCTGAAGGGTAGTAGTGACAAAAAAAGACTTCAAAAACAAGGCAAATTACATTCAGTGACCTTCAAGAGTGATCCCCTGTGGAAAATTGACGTTAGACAGTAATGCTGTAAGTATGAACTTTGAATTCATTCTAAATCAAAACAAGAATTCACACCATTTTGGTGAAACGCTACAATAACAGTTTGTGACAACCCACTCAGTATCTGACACCTACATTTCATATATTATACCTAAAAACCATCATCACATTTTCACTCTGCAGTACCTGATATGTATGAAGAATCTCTAGAAAGGCTCTGTAGATCTCTGGGTGATCCAGAAAGCGATTTTTGATTTTGTTTACATAGCTGATGGCACTGTCAAACTCTACTGGGCTCGTTTCAGCAGCAGGCGGGGATACCGACGAGGTGGTGGCGTGATTCTGACTCTCTCTGCTCGTCAGGGGAAGAGAAAGTCTGCTGGGAGGCTCTGGAGGTCCTGCTGAGGTTGAGGAAGGTAGGGACTCTGATGAAGCAGCCTTGACTTCACTAGTGCGGGCAGGTCCAGCATCAACGTGTGTGGCAGAGGCACTACTTGAGGTTGCAGGCACCGCAGAGGTGGTGAGACTCTTCCCCTGCTGGCCTGGAGATACCTGCATAGATGAAAAGACAGTAGGACGATGTTGAAGTACATGATTAGAAGAGCACTCAAGATTTAAAGAAGAAATATGGCTAGTAAATACAGACGTAAATGAAAGAGATGGGCAATGTACAAGAAAAAAATACATGAACACAACTAGCTTTGAGAGTTGTGTCCTAAACCATGCCCTTGTTCCCCTTTACATAATTACTCCATGAATAAGACTCACATTTCTCATCTACAACAACTTGTATATTACGCTGACTGATAAAACTCTAAATGAATTAAAACGACATATCTCCTTCACCAGCAGACCTTTTTAGAATCAGTCAAATTTTATTTCAGCTTACACGCTGATATTTTATAAAACCAAACAAAACGGCCAAAAGTCCATAAGTGAACATGACTGTAATTAGAGAGTGATTATGTTTCCCTTAAATTTCAGACTAAGAAGCTTCACATTTTTCTGGTGAATTTTCCAAAGACTTTATAAATACAATCTTCAGCAATATTAGTGAAATGCGTTCACCCAAGAAGCTGTTTTCAATTGTCATAAAATCACAAAAAAGACAGAAATACTTTTTTTTTTTTTTTTTAACTGAGGATGTGCAAACTTTATTACTAGAAGATACACCCAAAATCATATTCTGTGACAAAATTCTAAATTCAACACATCAAATCAAAATGGTTTTGATTTAACACACCTGGTGGTGCTCATTCGTCATGTCACTCTCTTTCAAAACAAGAAAAAGGTCACAGATTTGATTTGTAGCAGTTAATTGGTTGCCAATACTTGAAATAAAACCAATGATTTGTATTGCATGTGAAACTGACAGAACTAAAATTAGCTTGTGCATTTTCCCTCACTTATTGTCAATTGTTTGGGGCATCAGTTATAAATTGCAGGACATCAAATATTTCATCAATCAGTTGTAGTGTCAGATAGCAGAAAAGAGTATATATAAATCAAACTGTCTGACCCTGATCATCCATAGAATTTACATATGGCATATGAACAGGATGTCAAAAAGTTAAATCAGCAACATTTATTACACTGGGAGCTTTCTGCTCTATCTTAAAGACAAACAGTGGGAATCCATTGAACAGTGCCTGTGTTCTTAAATTGTTACTGCAACCATAACTCCTGAACTTTCTTTGTCTATTTACTTGTACTTTTATATTTCAATGTTTGCTTTGTAACTGTTATCTCCCTGATTTAATTAACTATGCTGTATGCTGCTGCCTTTCTTGACCAGGTCACCCTTGTGAAATAGGTCTTGATCTCTCTAAATAAAGGTTAAAAAAGTAAATACAATACAAATACAAGAATCATTTTTGGCTTCACCATTTGTGTGTCTGTGTATTTTTAAGTAACAAAATAAAAATGTGAAGCAGCTTCCTCTGATAACTTGTTTACCTGTTTCCACTTAGGATATAAATGGTCTTAAGTTAAATAATAAACATTCTGTTGAGTTTTGTGAAGACAAGACATTTGTAGTAAGGGACCTGCTAAAAGCTATGTCTGTTTAAATATAAATTAAACACTAGTTTTGAGAATGATTCCAGTTCAGAGGAGAGGAGAATATCTCACCTGTGTAGAGAACGGTGATTGGAGAAAAGCCATCCCATTCTTGGGGACCTCTATCCGATACCCTGGCGGTAGGAAGGCATTGAAGCCCAACACTAAGTCTGGGTGTCCATAGAAGAGTTGAGACACACGGTTTATCACCCCTGGTGTGTCGATGCTATTGAGGAGAACAGAGAGAAACAGACATTTTAGCAATAAACTTATCAAGAGCAAAAAATAGCCTCTTCCTGCCTCATATGCTGCACAACGACAATGACCTCTCAATCAAAGAAGCACAACTGAATTACTAGCTATAAATTACATGTTTCAAAACAATACAAGTCAAGGCATAATTCACCACCATGTGCCTGTCTGTTTGTATGACTTTGAGCAGCATAACTCAAAAAGGGTGGATTTGAATGAACTTTTGTAGGCAAGTTATGGCTGGAGTAAAATATGATTTTGGGGATGATAAGTAAACAGATCCAGATTCATTTTTTAAAAGGCAAATTATAACCTTGTGAACTGGAGTGACTATTTGTGCATAGTATTTTTTGGAGGAGGTTTGTGCTTGCAGGGGCGTTTCTTCAGTTTAAGAAGAAATGTATGCAATTTCTTACTTGTTGATAAAAGCTCTAAATGTGCAGTTAATCCCTGGGTGATGATGTTTTGCAAAGTAATCAAATTGCACACACAACCTCCACTATCTCAAGGGCCATCTCATTAAAAATGCATAACTAAAAGTGAATAACTTCTGGTACTCTTGGGATTGATGAAGGGTAGGTAGAAGCATCACTTTCTACACATATCTGTACTATGTGTGAATGTTCTTTGTTTGCATAAATACCTCTGCGACTTAAACTCCTTCATGATGTCAAGAAACTTGTTGTATATGCCAGGATCGTTTGCAAACCGAATCTTAACTTGGTCCAAATATGACAAGGCATCTTCAACCTAAAAACAGAGAGGGGAGGAAAACAAAACAATCAGATCAATAGTATCATCTTAGGTTGTGTTGCTGAAAAGGGATCTCACACAGTTATCATGTTTAATAGGATGGTTGTTTGTCTCCACATCAAATAACACGCTGCACCTCACTACTACAGCACATACTACAGACAAACAGTATAACCACACAAACGGTGCCATTATATAAAGCAAAAAAGAACCTTTTTCCATGTGCAGGTGTATAAATGACAGTGTTTGTTTTGTCTGTTGTCAACAATGGATGGATAATAATACAAGAAAAATATACACTTCTCTGCCACTTCTTTAGGTACACCTGTTCAACTACTTAACACAAATATGTGAACAGCGAATCACATAGCAGTGTCTTGATGTATTCCAGCATGTGGACATAGTCAGTACAACTTGCTGAAGTTCAAAATGGACATCAGAATGATAAAGAAAGGTGATTCAGGAGGTTTTGAACAGTTGTTGGTGCAAGGCAGGCTGAGTGTTTCAGAAACTGCTGATCTATTGAGATTGTCCACACACAACTATCTCTAGGGTTTACAGAGAGTGGTCTGAAAAAGTGAAAATATCCAATGAGCGGCAGTTGTCTGGGTGAAAAACCCCTAGTCGATGCCAGAGGTCAGAGAAGAATGGTTCAAAAATGATAGAGAGGCAACAGAAACCAATCGTTTAAACCGAGGTATATAGGAGACCATGTCTGAATGCAAAACATACCGAGCCTTGAGGCTGATGGGCTACAGCAGCAGAGGACCTCACCAGCCACTTTATTAGGTACACACAATACCTAAAGAAGTGGACGTGTGCGAGTGTTAGCAAGTAACTTTGAATGTTTTCCCCTCACAGTTAGACATTTTCTATCAATTAGGAAGTTTTAAAACCACAATCAATTGGGTTTCTTCAACTTTCACTTTGGAGCAAAAAATATCGATCTCTACTCATTTGATATGTATCATAATTATAATCGATATCGACTGATCCGAAACATTTGCATTTATTTATTTCAACACGAGGACATTTTGGCCATATCGTCCAGCCCCATTGTCAACTGAAGTGCTTCATCAACAATTGGACTAGTTAGCCGCACAAGCCGTACAAGCTGTGCAACTATCACTATATAAATAAATAAATCGAACGGGCGTCAAGCAGCTTTTTGTTCGCTGGAGCATGTTTTTGCTTTTTCATCACAACAATCCGAGCTCGGTTCAGGCTGCGTTTAAAAGAAAAAAGACGTGTTCACACACAAAGCATTGTCAGAAATAATCCACATCTAGAGAGGGCTGAAGCTAACATTAGCCCACAGCCAGCCCACTGACGATAATAACTCCACTACAACACTTGGAGCACCTACAACCACGTACATGTTTATTCAAGACGTTTTAGTCACTGCTGGTTTCTCACCGACTATATGTGGTGTTAGCAGAAATAGTATGAGCGCGTTCAAACGCTGCGATAACAAAGACAATGTGTAATGAAGCTGCTAATGAAGTGAAGTAGCCGTGGGGTTCTTGGCTAGCCTGACTGGCTGACGTCCCCCACTTTGTTCAGGGTGGCTGAAAAAAGACGAACAAGGAGGAACTTCCCACAACCAAGGTTTGAGTTAACGTTTGCTCGTGTTTGAGAGTGTTATTGACATCGCGCATGAGAAAATGCACCGCTCCACGTCACTTCACACAATCATTCATGAAAAATAGCTTCTGTGTTTAACCTTAAATGTCAGCGTTCGCCTATTTAGCGATGAATTACTTTTAACAGGCCAGCCAGCTAATAACGTTAGCCAGCCGTTCCATTCTCACTACTCTACGTTAGAGGAGAAAGAGGAAAGAGCCTCAAATCCAGTGCAATGATCCGACAAAAACAAAATGGTTGTGACTCTGAGGGACTTTTTCCCTCCTCTCTTGTCGTGTCGGTTGTCTTCTTACCTTCAGCTTCTGGAAGTGCTGCTGCTGCACTTGCTTTTGTGTTATAACGTAAGGCTTGTCTTGAATTTGGTTGATTTGCTTCGCGGTGCTGTGCGCCTGAATCTTCGCCATTATCCCGGCGGCAGGAGGCTCGAGAGCCGCGAACACAACTTGAGAGGGAAGCGTCGCTGTTACCTCCAGTTAGTTGTTGTTGGCTAGCCGACAAACCTTCCTCCTCTGGGTCGGGAAAAGCCAGCCAGCCTGCCCGCCTGCCTGCCTGCCCAGCGAGCAGCCCTACTTCGCCTGGCTGACTGGACAGTAGTGTTGGCTCAGTCAGCGCAGAGGAGGACGGAGTGAAGGCTGCTGACAGAGCCGCGCTGCTACTCGCTTTGACTTTGATTCCACATCGCCAGCGAATTAAACAAGCACAGGAGAGAAGTGTCGGGAAATAAGCAAACGGGGACAATGGTTGCCGTTTGTCGTTTTTAAAATAACTATCGCCTGTCTCTTTAAATTCGGCGGCAGCGGTCTGTCTCGGCGTCCGGAAGCCAGAGTAGAGGAGTGAAAAATTGAAGAAGCAAAAAAAAAACGTGAAAAATTGAAGTGCGCAGCCGCAACGATGGGAGGAGCTGAGTTCACAAGAATCAGATTGCTCCACTCCCCCTTCACTGCTACAAAGGAACAACGTTACTCCGTGCAAGGCGACAGCTAACATACACTCACCGGCCACTTTATTAGGTACTCAGGACACCTAATAAAGTTCAACAGTGGCACTCGGCGTGGTCTTCTGTTGCTGTAGCTCGTCTGCTTCAATGATTGACACGCACGTTCATAAATGGTCTTTTGCACACATTGTTGTAACGAGTGTGTACTGAGTTACTGTTGCCTTATGTATCACCTTAAACGTGTATGGCCACCAGTGCCACTCACTGATATTTTCTCTATGACAGGCCCAGCACTATAATAAGGGGTCACCACAGTTCTGACAGTGTCTGAGAAGGCTTTTAAAGGTCCAGTATGTAACATTTAGGAGAGCGTCTTGGCAGCAATTCAATTGTGTTTGTATAAGTGTATAATTGCTGTAAAATAAAATAAAATAGCTTCATGTTTATAGCCATAGAATATGCCTTTTGTATGTATTTTAGGCAAGGGCCTTGCTTTGTGAAGGCCACCATCTTGTATCATTCTGTTTCTACAGCAGCCACAATGGACCAAGCAGCCAGAGTGTGCATTTTGTGTTTTGTGAAAAGGAACCCTACCATATACAATAGAAGAAAAAAAGACATTCTTTCTAGTATGTAAAGGCCATCTTAGTTCCCTGAGGGCTGGGTTATACTATCCGTGTGATTTCTCCATAGTCAAATGTCGGCAAGAGTCCACACAGACTACGCCAAGCATTCCTCCACTTTGAGTCTGCGCATACTACGTGTCGACTGCGCATGCTCCCTGCAGCGAAACACTTTATACTCCGGTTTGGGCCACGCTATTGTTTTCAGTCAAAAGAGACAACAAAGAAAACGGTAACCATGGAAACTTACTTGAAGTTGTAGAGGGGAGTCCGCTGGTAGCCACACGCATGTACAACTCTCACTCTCACAAAAAATGCTTTCTTGTTTACTATTCTTCTAGCACAACACTAAAAATAGTAAATAGTATTGTTTATATCATTGATTGTCATTCAAAATCAGCAGAAAGAGACATGTAAAAAAGTTGGCTCCTGAGAATTTTTAATAGCCCCCACTGTCACTTTATCTTGATGTCAGGACTGCTGCCCGAGTGTGATAGTGCATGAAAATCCAAGTAAATCCATCTCTGAAATAGACAGATCAGCCCATCAGGCACAAAAAACATGCCACATTCAGTCAATTAAATGACCTTTCTTCCCCATTCTCAGGACTAGTTTGAACTTCAGCAGGTCATCTTAACCATGTCCACATCCAAATGTATGCACATGAATGTTTAGAACTGCAGCAATGTATCTAATAAACAGTCAACACTGAAGACAGATGCTTTGTTAAATGTTATAAGTGTTCAGTCATATGGTAGATTACCCTACAATTTCTTTTGGCAAACGCTACTGCAATGGTCTTCAATACAAAAGCAAGAGTAGGGAAGTTCTCAATGTTATTGTATTCTATATGCATTCAAGAAAGACAGGATTCTATGATTTTAAATGGTTTATTACCAACAGACTTTTCACATGATAAAATATAAAGACCACAGAAGAGTGAGAATGCTACTTCCATCTATTGCTGCTTTTATTGTATGTCTGCAATTCCTTTACTTTGTGTATACGTATAAGACCAAAACCAGTATATTCTCATATTTGATGAACTGGAACCTGCAAATATTCAATATTTCCTTGAATATGACAATATATATATATATATATATACACACACAAACTCATGAAAACATTTTGAAAACTAATTGATTCATTATTGCAGCTCAGCACATTTGCTTTCATAACTATGCAGCCATGGACAGATAAGGCTTAAAGCACCTTTGCGTACAAATTTGCTATATTCACCTAACATCATTCTCCTGCCACGCTTAATGAAAATATGGAGGGGAGATGACGGGACAGCCACACCTCCCATGCTGATATAATTATTTATCACAAAAGACAGGACCAGATAATTAGCTGAGTTGATATTGTTATTTTACAAATACCTTGACACATTTAAAACATATCATATTGTCTACCAAGTGAAAGAGGATGACAGTGTGGTCTTTGGGGCACTTCATTATCTGCAGCCCCAAGAAATGTGCCCACACTGCCTATAAATTTATCCAGCCTTGACTGTTGTGCAGGCATTTTGCCAGTGAACAGTGCTGAAAGAGATACACCTTTATACATTTTAATCTATGACACCATCCTTAAGGGGTATTGGCAGCCAGTTTCCATCTTTGCAGCCACTGCTGAAAAGTCAGTCCTCCTTGATTTGCCTCTGAGAGGACATGCTGAGCTGGTTGATCCCACCTATGTGCATGAACACACAAAGCAAACAGTTAAGCTGATATATTTGACTCTCAAGCAAAGATTGGAAAAAATACAGTTTTGAGTGCATTTTAAAGCAATTATGTGAAAATTAACTTGTGAACAACAATCAATTTGGGTCTTATTTCATAGTTTGGGCCATAATTTCTGCCATTTTAAACATCTCATTACTGGGTAACATGTTTAATTACAGTATTTAGATATTGAATTACCACAATATGATTATCACAGTATATACATAATCCAATAAAAATTATTTGTTCCAACACCTCCTCCAGTTTAACATGTTTACAACTGTAATTATATTCAAGATTGATCATTTTATACCCAACATGCACCTCTGCATATACAATTGTTTGTCCAGTTCTCTAATGTTCTTCCTTTGACCACCACTATGGTACTTGTCGGCAATGGCATGTTACAGTGATGTTGTTTTATTTACTCTGTTCATGACCTGACAGGCAAACAGTCATAAACGAAGGGCATGTAAAATCAACAATTTTGTCATTAAAAAAATGTGCTGCTGTGGCATTTGTTTTGACTTTCTGAGTTGCAAATTCTTCTATGGGCCTATAGGCACACAAATGGCTTCCCCACCCCTATGGTAAGAACTTGACAAACTGGATGGCTGTTAGGAACAAGGTGAAAGCACTACTAGAAATTATGGTAGAACTATGAAATAGGCATACATGTTTGTCTGCTATAAATACATTAACATTTATCTATTTCAAAAGATGTGACTCACCAGTGAGAGATAGCAGTTTTGACTTGGTCTCCATAAGAAAGGCCCTGTGCACTGCATTGAGTGAGGCCTTTGACTCTTGGTACCAGACACTTCAGAAGCTTCTGATCCTCCTCTACGACTCTGGACAGCAATGCTATAAGTACATCAAGGACAAACAGTTGATTTGTTGTCGCTAAAACCGACTACAGTTCCTAAAATGTGTATATGTCTAAGTGACATACAAACAGCACAACTTGTTGTATGTGGTAAACGCTTCTCTTTTGATGAGTTCCTCTGATTACCTTTTTGATCAGAAGCATGTAGCATTTCTGTTTCCTTCTGTATTTTCTGCAGAGTCATAGTGTGAAGTTGTTGTAACTGGTGGAGGAAACGTAACTCAAGTTGCTGGGAATGTGCCTGAAACCACAACTCCTCAGGAGCCTCAAGTGCAAAGAGAAGGAGAACTATTAGTATATCAATTACAATGTATGTCAAAACTATATAAAACTTATACAATAAGTGTTAAACCAGCAGATGTCCCTAAAACACAAATGCATGTAAAATAAAATTTCCTGCTGGATCAAGTCATTGTAATGGTTAGCTGGTTTATCAACACTGACTTGGACATGTGAAGTTTACCAAACAGTGTGGCCTGTGGGAGCTGATAGCTCAACTTGGATAAAAAATAAATAAATAAATAAATTCATACCTTTTTTCATTTCATAGCTGAAGTGCATGGTTACAGTGCTCAGTTCAGATAAATCAGTCCAATCACTACCAAGGATAGAAGTACTATTTATATAATGAACTTTTAGTATGACTGTTCAGTTCGCTTCATTTGGATTTCCTTCGTGCATCATGTTTTTAATTCATTTTTACAGAAAGCTTAAAATTCATAACAATATTATAGTATTTTTTTCATACTTTTACCATATAAGGTATATATATAAGGTCTCACATTGTTAAATCTGTTTCACTATTATATATTACAGCTTGTATCCTAACTAGGTAAATCAAAAAAAGATTAATAATCAGCCACTAAGTTATAAATCAACCAAACATAACCTAAAACCAGACATGCACATACAGTGTCGCTCAGGGTAACATTTTACTCACGATGTCAACACTCACCTTGTACAGAGGGAATGCCAAGCTCTGACACATGCTGCTAAAGTTTGGGGACTGCATGCGATGGATGGACAGTGATGATGAAGGGATTCTTTGCTTTCTGAAACATAGAAGATGTTGTGATGCACTCACTAATTGATAGATAATAAATTATATCCACTGCAGAGGGAGATACATGTACTTATGTGGAATGTTCATTATCTGCCTTCCTCAATAGATATGAAGTCCATACATTTGGTGTTTATAAAAGAACACAATTATATTGATTCCATTTTGATCTGACTGAGGTGTAGCCCTTCAAGTGTTGGACTTCTCTTACCCCTCAACAGTCCTGCGGTCCAATGCAAGAAGCGAAACCATTCCAAACTGTCTGGCGTCCTTAGAGATCAAGTTCCTAAGACTATCAGCTGCAGTGGTGACATCTTCAAATCGTGGCACCAGATTATCCCTGATGAATTCCTGTAACTGAAACACAACAAGGGGAGACAAAAACATTTATTTCACAACAGCACAAACAAATCCCATTGATAATGCATTTACTTATGCACCAAAGATGGAGAACATCCAAACCTGTCTATGCAGATGAATGAGCTCAGTCTTGGCCATGGAGTTCCCCTTTATCAAACCTCTGATTTGGTCCTGTCTGAGAACCTGCAGAGATACAACCACACAACTGTGAATGATTTAAGTTGCAAAGATTTGTTTAAATGGCCCTGAAAGAAATGGAAACATGTTTATTTACTCTCGTAGTTTGAGTCTTAGAAGCAGTGATGAAGCAAGTATTCACTTAAAGCAGAACTATGCAGGATTATTTACCCTAATTTAACAGCTTCAGTCACAAGCTGTTTACGTGTGCAAAAGTATTTGTTACGATTGGAATTTACAATTCCATCGTTTACATGGACACAAAATTAAATAATCATATTGTGATGTGCATAAACATACATCGAGCGTTCAGTCAGAATGGACTATTGTGACGTGCAGTATTGTCGGATTCTCCAGAAGACAACGCTTCACTTCCGCTTAGGTAGTAAACAAATGTTATACGCGTCTGCTTGTCCCTTCACTGTCCACTATCTGTCTCATTGTCCTCCTCTTCCGCGTCTGTGACTTCCATGTCTGTTCATTATTATATTTGTGGAATGAAAACAGTAGTAACAACATTGAAATATGTCACGTTTACGTGGATCAGACATGTGATATCGCCAAACCAGGGAGTCATGATCTAACCCTAACCCAGATCTGTATTTATGAACACCAATCTCAATGACAATTGGCAAATACCAGATCTCTCCTTCGAAATTAAATTTGTTTCTGCATGGGCTACATATCTTTATTTTGATAAAGGTTTTATTTAAAATATTATCACATTTAAAAGGTTATCAAAAGTCTTTGTCAGCTGTCACTCTTACCACTAGTTGTCTGAAGTCCCGGATACTTTGCCACTGGTTGCGGAGGTTTCTAAGTGACTCCTGACGGCTCCGGGCATGTTGGTCCAGTTGGATACATCGGTCTTGGATGTGATCTCTTGCTGCTGCCTGCATCACACTCTGGATCTCCAGCTCAAGAACTGACCTGACAGAGACACAGAAAGTTCCAGAGGGACAATACAGGTGTAAACGTACTCCTCTTTAGTTTTTGTCCGCAAAATCTGCCTTACCTGTACCATGAAATACAATAACATTAATAAAAAAAAACAAAAAAAAAACAGTGCATAAATGTGTTTGAAGGATCTACACAAAATTAAAAATATGTTTCAGATGAATTGTTAAATCATGACATGATCTGTAAGTTAATTCGCTTACAGTGCCAAGGTGTCATTGTGGAGCTTGTCTGTTACACCAGACAACTCCTGCTCTGCCTCCGCCTTGCGGGACTGCAGTTGATCTTTGAGCTGCTGGACTCTGGAACGAGTCTGGGTCAGTTCCACCAAACTCTGCTCAACCTCTTCCCAGGCATCCTGAAAAAATAAATAAACAAAACAGAGTGAGAACTTTCTGAATATTATATTAAAATCTGTTCAAGTGTTTGTATTAGAAACCTGTAACAGAGCCTTCACTGGTGGCAGCACGCTATCCTCCTCTGCTGACATGTCTAGTAGGTGATTGCTTTCATAACGGAACCTGAAACACACATTCAAAAGACAACACTGAAGTCTAACACTATTAAATCATCCAAATTTGAATACTATGGTGGTATGACTCACCGCAGAGCTGTCACATCCCGAGTCACATCCAGTGAAGCAAGTTTGTCTTCCAACTCCTTCTGGTCTCTGGAAGCTAAATATTGTAATGCTGAGAGAATATGGTTTGGAGGATAACCACCCAGCACGTTCTGGCACAATGACAAGAAACAACATGTTTGTTCAATTGAAATTCAAAGACAGTTGTGACCAAAGGAAAAAGAGAAAGAAAAAAACAAACCTCCACAGCACTTAACCAGTACTGAAACATGGCAGTCTTCTGTTCAGGGGTCATACTGAGAGGGGGGAAATTATTAATTCAATAAAACATTACAATTAATATAGACAGTATGAGTAGTTGATTCAGCTCTTATAGTCCTTACTGTTTGGCTGCAGTGTTTGTTTTCAGTTCACTCTCTTGTAAAGACTGATAGAAGTGGATCCTGTCATCACACAGCTCTCTTACTTTACACTGTGAGGATAAAATAAAATAAATGATGACGATCATTTGCTGCTAATGTAGTAAAAGGTTTGGTCTGCATTACACAGACTTGTGTGATCTCTTCTGATAAAGTGATTCATTAAATTGTTTTCCAAATGTTCACATATGGACTTGTGAAGGTACAAAAAGTTATCAAGGCGTCTCTACCAGCTTTGTAAAATAAAAATATTCTTCAGTTGGCACTTCATTTCAGCCATAATTTACTACAGTTTAGCCACAAATAGGGTATCCAGTGTGTGTATTTTGATTAATTAACTTGTCTTTTCTGTGCGCGCGCACACACACACACATTGTATGTTTTTTTTTACCGTTACATAAATTACACTAATAAATCTACTAAGTAAAATACAGACAGCTCTTACCAGGACCTGTGCCTCTACTGAGGTATTGAGGTTGTCCCCATCTCTGCTGCTTGACGATTTATCAAACAAGACTTCAACCTCTGCATCCCTGTAATGCACAGCACAATTCTTCTTTACTAAATCTATACAGCTACTTGACTGCTACATTTGAAAATTAGATAAATATATTTATGTTCTGTTTCACATAAACATTCATTTTATTGTCACACCTGGCCATATGTTCCATTGCTTCACAGTGCCCTCTGATATTTTGTGCATCTTCTGACAAAACCTTACAGCCCAGGGCACAGCGCTGTCTGAAGGCCTGGAGAAGCAGCTCTCTACACTGACTGTCCTCCACCTGGGACCAGGTACGACCGACAGACCTCTCTGTTCAATAACATTTTACAACTTTTAAACATTTTCATATCGAGTGTGTGCACAACATATTCAAATGTTAACAAAGACAGCCAGTCCTCACGGTGTGTGATGGACTAACCTTGTGTGGCCAACTGTTCCTCTGTCCCACTGATCTGAGAGTCCAGGTGACTGATCTCAGCTCTGAGCTGCTCTATCTTCCTCTGAAGCTCTCTTTTTTTAGCAGCCTCACTATGGTCCTCAGTCTGCTTCAACTGAGTGTACAAAAAACACCAGCAGATAAAAACACATTTCAGCTTAAACAGTCAGTACTTTCAGCAGATAAGTGAGATATAAATGTACAGCAGGGAGGTTAAGCATACCTCTTTATCCTGAAGAACTTTGTACCTTGAAAACGTAAGTGTCAAAGAAAGTACCAGACAAATGCTGAAACGGTCAGAGGTCTGGAGATGACTGGAGATGGTGGCAGAGAAAATTCAGGGTACATTGATTCTTTTGTCCCCATTTAATTTTTCTTTTATACACACAAATGCTTAACTTCACTTTTTTTAAAGACTAATGGTCTGTCTCTTTGATTTGCTTGCAGAGAAGATATATTTTGAATTTTGAAGTAAATGTATGGGTAGAAAATGTTGGCAGCATTAATCAAGCTTCAAAAACAAAGACATTAAAATCTGCCCCATCAGTTGGCTGACCAATTAATCAATCAATCTCCTCCACAGACTGTTGATGTCCAATAACTCACAGTTTAAACATCTCTGTACTTCACTTACTGACATTAACAACAACATATTATGCATGCATCAGACAGAGCAGTTAATCAACCACACTCTTTAGTCTATTGGTGAAATGGACAAGTTAAGACATTAGTGAATTAACATCGTCCCTGTGTGTCAGTTGTGAAAGGATACCACTGCAGGTTGCCACGCATGATCCTCACATTTCTGGGGAAAAGAAAAGAAACGATAGATAATAAACTATAAGCTATTCATAATATGTACAGTTACATGTAATCATTTAGAGTTTGTAACAGATAGGGACACAGCCGATTATGGGACAACATACATGACATCAAATAAATGAATACTAACCTCTGATGGAAAATGTGTTGGATGACATACTTCCATATTGATTTCCCTGTCCCAACACAGAGCCTGGAAACACAATGACCTCCCTTAATCAACGGTATCCAGAGTTATCAGTGTTGGCAGGGAAAGTGTGAATGGCCAATACCTACGTTTTGAAGTAACCGTCATTGGGTAGACTGTCCGGGGGCAGGTTAAACTCCTCTGTCGCCCATCGCTTCAACTCCTGCACCAGATTTCTGTCCGCCATCCCGATTGTTGACACTCACAACGACAACAAGCTAGCTGCTACCAGCGTCAGTTAGCGAAGTTCGCCCGAGTCGTTGCTCACGTTTACCTGAGTTAGTTTTAATCCTGTGACTTTTGTTTTCCGTGTGGAAATTGTCGTCGTTGTTAAATACGCATTCAATTACTCGGCAGTGGGTTTATTTTTAAAAATTCGAAAACACTCAAATTTTCAACTTCCCGCCTGTTCACGGTACTTCCGGTCGTTGCGAGCATTTCCGTATACTCTTAAAGTCGTATTGTCCCATAATGTGATTCCCAAACTTAATATTTGCTCAGTTATTTAAAGACAACGAACATTGCTATCAAATTCACAAAATGTCTATTCTTAAAGTGACATGAGAAATATAATATTTCTGACTACCTTATTATGTTGTACTATATTGAATAGTAAACAAGTCATTTTCTATAAATATGTCTGAATCACAACTTCATTTAATGCATGTGTAATTACAAACGTGTACACATACATCTTGAGTAAAAGTCTGTGGAAATGTTTGATGCAGGATGTCTACAGCTGTTGTATCCGAATAAAACTTGCACACACATTGCAATTATCCTAATGATTCCGCATTATTTTGCCTCATTGCAATGACTCCAGCCCTTTTTGCTAGTTTACATGGCTAATGCAACAAAGTCCTTGTATTGTGAAAGCTTTGCTTTACTTACTTTGCTTAATAAATCTGATTCTGAAAGGTATTTTTTACCTGACAAACGGATCACAGCCCTTATCTTAAAGGTGCCATATGTAAGAATGTGGCAAAAAACGGTTACCACACTCAAATTCAAAATATCAAGGTCTTTTAGGTTTTGTTTTCTCTGTCACTGTAGCTCAGACGTAACTGGCAACCCGTGGTTGCTCGGCAGCTGAGACTCTACTGACTGCAATGATTGGTAGACGGCGGTAGGTGGCGCCACATGCCAAAACATGATTTCAAAACATAAACATGATTTGCAGTCTGCAAAATATTTTTTTTTAATGCAAATATTTTGGCTGTACTGTTGTTGTTGGTGAGTTCAGTTTGTTATATGAATATTATTCCTGAGTCTCTGTGACATATTAGGAGGATTTTATGGCCAGTTGCTTTAGATTTATTACATAATGCACCTTTAAGACTAATATGTTATTTCTGTCTTCATTCTATTTGTATTTGACTATTTTTGATTACACTGCATGCATTTCTTTATACCTTTTGAAATGTTAATAAGGGTTCTTTTGTTTTTTGGAAATGAAGTACTGCATTTTATTGTTTGTATTGGCTCTTTCCGGGTATTTCAACAGGTAACAATGACTGAGAATGGCTCAAAAGAAAATCTGTCAAAAGTAATTTCAAATCATGTGATGACTCAATATAGTGAGGCTGGAACTACTTAAAGGTGACTTAGGCACTATACAGACTTGCTCACTGAAAAAAAACGTGTGTTGAATTGAAAAATATTATCTATATTTATCTCTATTTCATTGTGTTGTATTTTTATGTGGGAGTTTTTTTTTTTTAGAAATGGAAACATAAAGACAGAAAAATAAAGGAAGAATATGTGAGTTTCTTGTTGTGTCCAAGTTTCAAACATAGAGGGCGTAGTAGTTCCATTTCCAAACTCTTTAAACTCAGGCTTTCAGGCGCCTCTCATACCATCATGTATCTAACAGCCCACTTATCACAAACATCTATGATGCCACAGACGTTTGAAATAAAACTCTTTTGTGGAGCTTTGCGTGACATATAAAACAACAACAGTCAGACAACATTGCCCAGAGCAGGAAAATGTTGTTTTCTGTAGCTTGTAATGTAATGTCTTGCACATAGATAGGGTGCATTTTTATTAGTTCCTCTTATTTTGTAATAAATGAATGAAGACACAAAGTAAAAGATACACAACACATAACTTCTCACATTTTTAACAAAAACGCATCAGAAACCATTCAATTATCCAATCAGATGTGCAGCCTGGTTTTAGTGTGAGCTCATATATGTATTTTTAGATTTGATAGTTTGCTTTCTGCAGATTGTACTGTGATGAGATTATAAACTGTGTGCGAACGCATGTGTGCATGTAATATTGTGACGTAAGTTTTGAGTATATGTTTGCACACGTAGCGATGTGCACATCCCAAACAGAAATAAAAGCACTGCTCAATGTTCTCCCCTGTCAACAACGTCTTCCGTACAATAGAAGAGACTCTGAAATGCACTGCTAATGACCATGTGGCTATGACAAAAGCCTGCGCTCTGTTCCTTTAATGTTGGCAAATGTAGTGATACTAATCACACACACACAGCGCACAGTGGCCCCCGTGACCTGCACTGTGTGTCTGAGTGAGCCTTTAGAAATGTAGCACATCAGACGCACTGCACAAATCTGCAAGTGTGAAGGAAGATACACACACACGCACGCACGCATGCACACACACACACACACGCACAGACACACACACACTTTGTCTGTCTGTCTGTCTCCTTCACACAAACACTTCTACACAACACTGGCGCCAACGACCAAATCCCCCCTCTCACCCCCCCTTTAACTGACCTCCAATTATGTCATGCAAAAAAAGCTGTGTCCCATTCAAAAGCTCTCTTAATCAAACTCAATTAATTCCGCTGTTTTCCCTTATTATCCTCCGCAAGGAACGCGTCTTTCCAATAAGACTGTTAACTCCAGCCGAGGCCCTGTCAGATCTACTGGGGTGCAGGAGTGAAATAATAGACGGCACAATTGATGAATTAGTTATGGGAGGCTGTGTGGTTCTTAATGAACAGACTAAACTTTGTTGTAGAGGAGAGGTGTAGTGGTTTAGGGCTTTCTCTAAGTAATTACCAACAGCATATAACTTCGAAGGCTCATGGCATCTCAAATACTAAAAACCTGATTTAAAATGATCATAGATCGGCCTTTTTTCTTTATTTTCTTTGCAGAGATGTGTTAAGGGTTTTTGACTAATCCTGCTAAGTGTTCAAATCTTTCATAGCCACATCACAACAGAAGTGCATGCACCTACGACATAATATATATTTTTTTAACTTTCTAATTACCAAGTCCTCTCATTTTATCAACTTAATTATTATATATTCAAGCTGTGAGATGATGCCTGTATTTCTGATGCTATATATGTTTGCATTATCTTAATTTATTAGAAGGATAACCCCCTTGAGTTGGAGCATCTCATCTAAATATGTTGTGTTTAGAATATTAAGTTCAAATCGAGTACGTGGTCAAGGTCAGGAATTCAATTCTTATGTATTTATTCTCTATATACTTCTGATTATAACCTTTTGCTTCTACTACTTGCAGGTGAACACACGTTGGCTATGTTTCATCAGAAATAGCTTCATGAATGATCAGATTTTTCTGTCCACAGTACCAGGTCAGGAGGATTTACAGATGTTTGACATTAGGCAGCATGTGTGCAGATTGATTTGCTGCGCAATACAAATGTCCATGTGAGATTAGATTATGTTTTGGATGAGCACACATATCTAATACTCTAAAACAGGCCTAAAACGAGGTTGTATTCATGCAACATGGCAGTTGTATTTCAAACTGTTCATTATTAATGATTAATGGTTTTAGAAAACAGGTGCATTTTAAGATAAGACATCATAAGATATGGGAATAAGAAATGGTACATAAAATTGGTCTCATAATTGAATACATTTCTGAATTTGTGTAGTGGAGAATAACTTTACTGCTAAACGTTTGTCATCTACTGCTGTTCATTTTTTCCCATGCCTTTGATTGTGCCATGCACTCCGGCTCAATGCTCGCTTACCCCGGCCCCAGGCTGTGGCTCTAGTCCAGACATGGCCCCAGCTGAGCAGTGCCAAGTTGTCCAGCAGTTAGTTAGTGTCTGTTCGGGCCTATAGCTCGGCTCGGCCTGGCCCGGGTACTAATCCCCAGGCTGTCAGAGGACCCTGCTCTGAACTCATCCTGCGGCACAGGAAAACGCTCTAATTGGGGGATTTTCTACATCATTAACTCTGATGAGCAGCCATCCCACCCTCCCTCTCTCTTTTCCTCTCCACTCTCTGTCTCTTTCGCCCACACTTTACTACATCTTAATCTCTCTTAATGTTCCTCTTTTTTAACTTTCTCCAGCTCCGACTCTTCTCACATTCTCTGTCTCTCCTTTCATCTTTTCTACTCCAAACCATTTTCACCTCTGTGTTTTATCCAGACAGAACGATTGTGGTTGATCCGTTCTATGAAAACGCAGTTAACATGTGACCTCATCAACCTGAAACAACACGTGACAGAAGACGAAGTGCTTCACCTGTGCAATAAAATGTAATGTGTTCTCTGCTGAGATGCTGGGGGAGTCTATTCACCACTCAGGAGAGTTTTTGGTTATTTTAAGTTACTTATTCATTCATAAGTGATTTTTACTTTTGTCCACTGACTCGTCCATATGGCCCCTGATGTTCAGGCCTCCATCTGTCCAGGAAAGTGATTCACATGCTCAGATGACCAGCGAGTACAGCGGCAACACTCACTCTGTGAACATGTGTTGCAGTGGCTGAGCCTGCTGGCCTGCCTGCTTGGGGCAATTAGGGAGCCCTGTGGTCAGCACCCCCACCACTCCAACCCCCCCAACCCCGGAGAAGCACTGATTGATTGGAGTCTCATCTTCCTAACAGGCTGGCACTCTGCCACCAAACCATGGAAAAGCAGAGAGGACTGGGAGGGGTAAAACAAAAAAGAGAGAGAGAGCGCCTCGATAACAGAGAGACCAGGCACCAAGTATTGGGGAAAAGAAAGATCTCTGCCCGTGCATGTCAGATGATAACGATTATATTGTTGTAATCTTGAATAGACTTAAAAAATGAACATGTGGGAATGAGTGCACAGGTCAGCATGAAAGCAAGGCGGTGTAGTGCAGAAAAAATGGGGAAACATATTCTACCAAACTGTATTTATTTTCAGATTGTCGCTCTTTTCAGAATATCAATGATCCAGGCAAAATTAAAAATAAACAAAACAATCACTGCAACACGATGAGAACTATGACAAGTAAGAAACAAAACAGCCATAGGAAACAAACATCCTGTGCAGTATTTTCACAGTAAAAAAAAGAAAGAAAAGAAACTGAAATCGAGTGCAGTTTTGTCCGTTATCTAATCTTTGGCTTAATCTTTGACCAAAATCACATTTATGTCGTCTTCTTAATGTGCAAGGTAATCCTTTTTTCCCCTTTGTGGATCTGCTATCATCCAACAGGGAGTCTAAATATAGCTAACAAACAACATAAAAAAAAAAAGACTAACTAACTAAAATTATGACTGACCATAAGTGACAGATGTAACACTGTGTTTTCCCACATCAATGGATTTCCCCAGTACTCAGAAATGACTAAATGTTGGATTTGTGCTTGCTGCTGTTGACGCTGTAATTATGAACAACTCCCACATCATATTTAAGTGAAATATCACAACCACACAATGGGAAGTTTTGTATCTGACATTGCACTTTAAGATGAGGAAATGTCTCTCATGTCAAAAGGGTCACCGCATTAAACCTTTCTTGGCATATTCAGGCTGCTGTGGGTCCTAAATATCTTAATCCCAATAAATTCAATACTAACAAGTTGTTCTACTGTCTGACAGAGGTGTAGAATACAATGTATGTTAACTTTACCATAATATGTTACAGATGGTAAAAAACCAACACTGAGTCACTAATGACCATAGCAGCTATAGACAAACCATGTTTCTCCTCCTTTGATACAGAAAGAACCATTTTACATGACAAAATAGCTACAAGGGCCTATTTAGTGCAGCGCCGAACCTTCTCCCCCCACCTCCTTCTTATTTAGACAAAGAGGACACACTTGGATCAATTGTGCCGAACAAAGACCAAACTATGTGGGGTGACGCATCACACAAGGCTCTTTCTGCTGCCCTGCACGTACACGCAGCCACCCAACACTGAGCTGCCAACAGGTTTTCTCCTCTGACAGCCACTCAAGCAAAAAGAGGCTTAGTCTGCTCACCAGTCTCCCTCATCTCCTTCATTAAAGCATCTCAGCAAAAATCAGAAAAAGAACATAATCATCGATATTTTTTTAAGAGACATAGCTCTGACACCAGTTCACTTTCCTGTCACACAATGATGCCATATCTGAGATCATTTCCTCTTCCTCTAAATGATGAACTGCCCTCTTCCTCCAGTCATATCAGTGTATCTACGAGCTTCAGGCTTAATTATCTGAAGTGGGCAGCCAGTTTATCTAAAACCTGTTCCACGTTGTCATTCAGAGACCCAATCAAAAATGTTGACATGTATCATAATGTGTTGATTGTCATTGAAATGCAGCTCCATCATTCACAAAGTTCTCTGAGACGCTGATCGGCTGAACCATGGGAAAAAACCCACAAACTTTCTGATGAAAAATTATGGAACTGAAATGACAAGGAACAACACACATGTGACGTTTCTCAATCATTCAGATGTTGACACAAATAAAGTGATAAAAAATGATAAGAACCCCAGCAGAGCTTCGTTTGGGAGCTTTTTCCATATGCTACCATGTGGTAATGAACTGCTGTCCTCTGTTGTGAACTGTCGAACAATCATTGATTATTTTGCATATAACAATTCAACATATTGTGAAAACCCACTACTAATATCAGCAGATGAGTTATGCATTAGTATGGAGTGACGTATACATTCATTTAAGGGGAAGCATACTTGTGCTTTCTTACAAAATGTGATGATGAAAGAAGACTTCTGTGTCGCAGCTCCTGGTTGCATATTGTGTTTGGAGTAACAGTCATAAAGAAGGTGTTGCCAACAGTTTACAGCACCCAAAGCAGCAGTTAACGGCTATGAAAACAAGTGGTTACATTTCACATGTTAGACTTCACATGTTTATTTCATGTTCACATGAGATGTGAACTAAAATGTCTCAGTCGTCACAGCTCAGAATCAATTTCAGAGCCATCTTTTCAAGCAGTGCACTCACTGTCCGTCACCCTGAAAACGTCAGCATCTCCCTTTCCTAGTGACAAACACATGCCAGGTTTGTTGGTCACATGGGTTGCCAGGTCTTGTCCATAGACTGAATGTGTTCTTTTGCTTTCATTCTCAGCACAGCGATACTCGAGCTGCGCTGGTCCACGTCCTCCAGGGGGTATTTATCAGAGAACGGTGCCGGACACTGATAAGGAGGCGGAGCCATGCTCTGCATCCCCTGACCCATGGATGGATGAGGATGGGTGTGAGGATGAGAATGAGGATGGGGGTGAGAATGTGGGTGAGAATGAGGATGAGGAGGATGAGGAGTGGAGTTGAGGAAGCTGTGGCTGGTGTAGCTGGGCTGGAGGCCCTGAGGTGGACCCATGAAGCCTGGGATGCTGTGGACCGGTGTGGCACTGGATAGAGGAGAGGTCAGCCAGGGGTCCAAGGGGAGGGAGTTGGCCATCGTACCCATGCTAGTGTGAACTGGTGGCGGGCGGTTGAAAGACAGCATGGGTGAGTCGTGGAGCTTCATGGTGCTGGTGTCCAATTTCTCCTGTCGACGCCATTTCGCTCTGCGGTTCTGGAACCAGACCTGGAAGACGACAATCACGGTCAGCATTTCTCATCAGACCATATGTGTATGTGTAATTGCTTTAAAATAAAATGCTTTTCATAGCTTTTGAATAAAGCTCCTAAATGTACTTTGGACAAGCGCCTTGCCTTATGGAACCTACCATCTTTCTCCTCCAGGCTTCTTCAGCAGCCCGAACAGACATATATTTGCATTTTGAAGCAGAAGCTTCCCATAAACCCAATACATAAACCAATGAAGAAGAGGACTGAAAGAGCAGAGTGAGAGGAAGTGGAGAGAGATGTGGGAAAAGTCCACTGTAGATCCCTGACTTGCTTGCAAAAGGTAGGGGTGAGCAGAGTAGGTCTCAGTTTTTTTTACACTCTAGACTCAGACCATTAGATGTTATATTTTTCTATTATTAATCCACTGTGACATCATTTATGATCTATAACCATATTGTGTTGCTGCTGTGAATCATAATGTAACCATGGAGCAAAAAGTGGATGTTCGTATCATATGTTTTCCTTTGAAAGAGGGAAGTTCATCTGAGTAGAAGTTGATGGGATGTTGAGCCAACTTCTCACTTGATTTATATGAGTAAACATTTTCCTGAGCAGTTAATGGTCTCACTGCTAATTGTCAGTTTTGTGAAATGATGTTGTCATTTAGAGGAAATTAGACAATAAAGCAGATGTGTGGACACCTGTGTAATTGACAGCAGGCATTGTGCACGTGTGGAATTGTTGCAAAACCTCAATATGACACTGGCCGAATCCGAAATTCAGATTCTTGTGAGTGATGTCATGACTGGTTGTCAAAATATTAGCAAAACAATACTGCTGAGAACACAGATGTTGACTCCCTGTTTGTTTAAGTGTCAAAAAAGGACAGGAATTCTGATGTCTGTGATGTTGACCATTAAAGCCGTAGACATGTTTGGTTACACTCATGTTGTCTCCTCAGACTCAGCGGTTCCTCTTACCTGGACTCTGACTTCAGGCAGGTTCACCTTCATGGCCAGCTCCTCTCGGCTGTACACGTCAGGGTAGTGGGATTTCTCGAAGGCACGCTCCAGCTCATGCAGCTGGTAGGTGGTGAACGTGGTGCGGTTGCGTCTGTGTTTCTTCTTGGGCTGATCGTCCTTGCACGACTCCGGAGACTTGCCTTCATCGCTGTCCACGCTCTTCCTCGGCTCACTCAGTTCATCGTTGCACTTATTCGTGAATAGGTCAGTATCTGCTTAGATAGAGACGGAGAGAGAGACAAAGAGGATAGTTTGTTTTTATTTGGTCAATGTCCATCATCTTCTCAGTGTTCTGTGTGGAGACAACATTAGCTAGCGATAAAGTAACTGTCCACTGATGCTAAAAGGCAGATTGTACACCTGTTCCTCCTCATAATCTTTCTAGTTCACTTCCTGGCCTTCCTTCCTTGGAAGATGTGTTCTGGCACAGGTAGTGTGTTTGTGTAGTGTGATTTTCCTGGCACATGTTCTACAATTCAGTTCTCTGCAAGAGCCCACATTTTAGTTTCATACATTTAATTTGGTCAAAATGTTTGTGTAACAGTCTTATAAATACAAATTACAACAAGATGAAATAGAAGATCGAAAATAAACTGTTAATAAACTGTGTTTGGTCTCTCTTGACTCCTGCTGTGTAGCAGATTAGAAAGCTTTCGACTCTATAGTTTAGGTCTTGTATACACTTGTATAAGGGTTCCAAAAGGGCCCTTGTTCAAGGGCTGAGGTTCTACCTGGAACCATTTGATTCTGAAAAACCCTTTCCCGAAGAAAGGGTTTTTCAAGGGTTCTTGGTAACACTAATGGTTCCAGTAAGAACCATTTTGATCCAGAGAACCCTTTAAAACCCCTTTTCTGAATAAAGGGTTTTTCAATGGTTCTTGGTGGAACCCTCCAAAAGGGTTCCAGGTGGAACCTTTATAAAAAGGTTCTACCTGGAGCCAAAAAGGGTTCTCCTATGAGGACAAGCCGAAGAACCTTTTATGGTTCTACATATGGTTCTACTTAACACTTTTATTTCTAAGAGTGTAGCCAGTTTTAGAGATGTGTAGATCTGAAAGTAACCGTTGTGAAAGTAGATCAAATCAATAATGCTTTAGGTTATGACAATTTAAGTTTGGTGAGGCTACAGATTTAGGTGATATTTTTCTGTAGATTCATTAGCTGCAGTGACCCTCTAACACAGTGTTGACATCTGATGCATTGCCATTAATGCATCACTCCTTCATTTCTTCTTTGCACACCTTAGCCATGAGCTCAAATTTTCCTTAACTTCCCAAAACTACACAAATGACATTCTCAAATGCTGAAGCATTTGGATGAAAGGTTTTCTCCACCACAAAAGTTGGGTGCACACTGACGGCTCTCCAGATCTCCAGGCCGTCACTGTCCTTTCACTGCTTCAGCCAAACAACCGACAGTATGCGAATGTAAATGTGAGTTTGTTTCTGTTAATAGGATGTGTTGATGGAGACAAAGGAGGGGGTCACCGTGGCCTTTCAACTGGCAAACGAGAGCAGAGGCAAAGGCAAAGCCCGGTTTTCAGGGGGTTCATTAAGCAGCCATGACAAAGGCCAGGAACTGACAAAGGCAGAGGTCAGGTCTGGTTCAGTGACCAGCTCTTCGGTGTGTCAACCCATCACAGTCGCCAGTCTGAAGGCTGCCCACTGTTTTTCAGCCAGCAGGGGGGGGTGCACTGGGGAACTGGGCTCACTTCACAGGATAGTTACACACAAAAGGGTGATGTCATTGGCGTTTATATTCCTTAAACCAGGGAAGTTATGTTCCACTGTTTTTATCCACCAAATATGAATGACTTTCACATTGAAAGGACACTTCTATCTCCAGTTCATGGAAGTGATATTTTCCTTGTCTCTGCCAAAGAAATCACCAACCAACGGCCAAATTCTGCGTGTGAAAACAGCATCAGATTAAACATGATAAATTTGATCCTGAGACAGGACTAATAACAACACTCGAATGACCTACTGTACTCTACAATCTAATCTGCATGGAAGAGAAGATTAGGGGAATTCCACAAGGGGATAGGATTGTTCTCAGGAACATAACCCCCCCTCACCGTCTTGTTCTCTGATGTATCTCTCAATCTCAGCCGGTACAATTCACACTGCTCTAACAGTAACATGCTGATTCTGAATGTGATTTGAAATGGATGTAGAATTACAATTTTATTCTATTTCATTTGCAAACACCAATTAGTGGGGTTGGGTACCATCATGCTTAGGGGCACCCCAGCCCTTGACCTGTCTCAGGATTTGAACTGGAGACCCTTCAGTTACAAGCCCAATTCTCCTCCGACGACATGAGTATTAGTTGCCACTGTGTCACGAAACAATATCTCAAACAATTAAGCTAAAATGAACAAGACTGAATTCTGAACACAATGTCTGTTTATTTTAGTGCTGAATAAAAACTATTTTATTTTATGTTTATTTTATTGTTTAATTTCTATCCATATTTCGTATTTTTTATGGTGTACTGTGAATGTTGTGGATGTCTGTGTCCATCTGCATCATCACTCCAGAGTGAAAGTTTAAATTATGCCATTTTGATGTGCACCGTCTACTGATATTACACACATTAGAATATGTCTCCTTATATTTGTGTGGAAAAAAATCACAAGTTAACACTAATAAAGTTGACCAGTTTATTTTGGTTCTTCAAAAAAATCAAAATAATAATTTCTGTAATTGACAATTTACCCATGGAAATCAAATCTGCCACGTCTAAACATTTTAAATCACTTTTAAAGACCCACTTCTTCTCCTTGGCCTTCACTTCAGGATAAGAATAGTCAACTCGGACATTTCTTTCTAGATTTTACCATTTTATTATTTTATTATGTTTTTATTGATTTTATGTCATACCTTTAATGTTGCTGTGCCTTTAACTCTGTAAAGCACATTGGTCAACCATGGTTGTTTTTAAATGTGCGCAAAAAGATTGAACTCATTTAAACACTGGTGTCCAAATGTCATTTCATCTGTAGCAACTGGACATGTAGATGTCCTGAAAACATTTCTACAAGTCCACTTGTTCGTGATTAAATAACATTTGGAGATCTGTGATCGGGATAAATGAGAATCTACATAGATTAAAATACAGTTAAATTGGTTCCTGATAAAGTGAGACTAAGTTCTCTGAAAGTGCTTCGAGGAAATGTACTATCACCATGATCATCTTGACTCACCGTGGTACTGCTGCAGCGGCTGCTCTGTGTTGCCATTTCTCAGGGTGGAAAGGTGTCCGCTGTAAGACGGGTGCAGCGATGTCTCCTGCTGCTTCCCAGACTCGACCAGTCTGTCTATGTCCATTTTCTGAGGTCCAGAGACCCCAGCAGGACTGAGCAAGGGTTCCTGGTCTTTACTGAAACCGAGAATGACATCGATGCTGTGGACGCGGCCCCCCACAGCGAAGCCCCCGCCTTTCCCCAACTCGTGGAAGTTGCTGGGTGAGAGGCAGTTGTCATCCACCATCATGGTATCCAGTGATAAATGCATTAGAGCATCTAGGCTCTGACCCGGCCCTGAGGTCAGAGGAAAGAAGGACTGAATGTACAATAATAGGTCAGAGATCACTGAGTTACTTCAGGTGACAGTCTGTTCATGATTATCTTAATCGCTTACTCCTAAAGCAAAGCAACATAAGAAATTAGTTGAAACTAAAGGCAAGTTAATCAAATACATGTTTAAAATGAACAGAAACCAAAAAGTGTGATTTGAAGCCTCTCTTTGAAAGCAGCGTTGCAAATGATGTGTTTGTTAATTCTACACTGAGAATATTTCTTATTTGCATTTGACACTGTCATAATCTCACTGTACCATGTCAGAGAAGCAACAATAACCAAATGTTTTTTGTTTTTTTGTTTTTTTGGGGGGATGTCTGCAGTTATGAGGTGTTTCACAGGCAATTCATTCACACGCTGTGTAACCTGTAATGTCAATTACAAATGAGATTTTCTGTATAGGAAAAGTTACATCTGCAAAAAATAGGCAGCAAATGCAGAGTTAAAGAGAACTTCCAGAATAATAACATTTAGTGGAATGGAATTAAAAGATTTTCCTGATAATTATGTAGAAAGTTTGGATAAAAAGACCCTCAGTCAGTGTTTGTTCAGTCACAGATTGACCAGCTGAACTCCTCATTGTCTCCATTTTCAGGCATTAACATAGTCACAAGTGTAGCACAGTAAATGAGACAGTGACAGAGCCTACCTCTTAGAAGTAAATGTGCTGAACTGCTGAAGCCACTGATGTCAGTCTCCTCCACCTGTTCACCCTCCAAATGCACTCGTCCACAGATCCACTGTGTGCTTGGTCCACTCACTCGGCTCTACTCATGTCTCTTATGCGCGTCCTGATGTAAAACACACGTAAATAAAAGCACCCAGTGCAAAGGACTTTGAGTGAATGAGTTGAATCACCATGCAGTCTGACTCTGTGAGGAGAGTGGAAGAGGAGGGACACAGAGAGGGAGAGGTGGAAAGGGCTGAGGGGGGTGAAGGAGGTGAAACGTCGGGATTAGGTTTTGTTAATTGGAATCCTTCCCCTTTAAGAGTGATTGGCGGCTGTTTTCTACTCAAGTCATTATTTTAAATGTCTTATCCATTCACCCACACAGGAGGAGGCCGGGGCTAATGAATCCCAAACAAGACTTTCTTTCATACATTTATTGTTTTAAAGACAAAAAGAGGGGAAAAACAGTTTCCACTTCGCAAACCAAGCCCCTCATTATTAGGATGTTAAACTGCATGGAAAAGGAAACAGTGATGACAACACATGAGGTGAAATCCAATCACACAAGTGGATGTTTATACCTATTAATTCATGGGCATTTCAAAGTGATTTCAACACCCCAGCAAAACGTTACGCGTATGCTCATTAAGCAGTGCAAACTCAAATATTAAATTATACACAACATGTATATTAACTAAATTGCGAAAATCCTCGAATATGTACAAAACAGATAACTGTTCTAAAAGGAATACAATTATATACTATGACTTTTTTTTTGTCATTTTTGAAAAAGTATATAAATCTATTTGTTGCTGCTGAGAAAAGAACAAATATGTCAGTGTGACTGAAGACAAAAAAGTATTCCCTGTGTTTCTCTCTCTGCTTCCAGTTGTTAGCACACTGGGCTTTTGATCCTGATGCAGCCATAGAATAAAATAGCCATAGCTATCAAAGTTGGCACCAGCCATTTTATTAGGTACACAGGACACCTAAAGTAGCAGGAGTGTCACAACCACCACAATGTCAGTTGCTTTTGCTTTTCTATTTATTTTAAGTCTGGCCGTTCTCCTCTGACATCAACAAGAACTGCTGCTCATGTGATGTTATCTCTTTTTCAGACCATTCTCTGTACAGATGGTTGTACATACAAATCCAAGTTGTTCAGCAGAATTTGAAACCCTCGCCTGGCACCAACAGCTACGTTCAAAGTCAGTTAAATGACTTTTCCTGTCCATTCTGATGCTCGGTTTGAACATCAGCAGGTCGTCTCGACCATGTCTACATGCCTCAGTGTTGCTGCCACGTGATTGGCTGATTTCAGTGAGGGTACATTTTTCCTGAGATTTTTTTAAATAAACACAACTGAAACTGTTAAACATGGCACTGTAGTGTATAACGTTATTTTGGAATAGAATTGATAAAGGTGCATTATGTAATACATCTAAATCAACTGGCCATAAAATCCTCCTAATATGTCACAGAGACTCAGGAATAATGTTCATATAACAAACTGAACTCACCAACAACAACAGTACAGACAAAATATTTGCACTAAAAAAAATATTTTGCAGACTGCAAATCATGTTAATGTTTTGAAATCATGTTTTGGCATGTGGCGCCACCTACCGCCGTCTACCAATCATTGCACTCAGTAGAGTCTCAGCTGCCAACCAACCATGGGTTGCCAGTTATGTTATATGTAAACGAAACTTAACTTTGGACAACACTGGAGCATATCGCTCGAAGTGAAGCAGTGTTATTATCAGGCTGCGTAGTTTTTTCAGATTACAATGTAAGTCACCCTGATCCTATTAGAACTAAAAAAGCAGCTAATGTGTAAATGCTCAGTGTCAGCTTAGTGAGGGAGGCGAGAGGAAGAGATTGAAGGAGGAAAGAGTACAGATAGTACAGAGAGATGCGCGCACACACACACACACACACACACACACACACACACACACACACACACACACACACACACACACACACACACACACACACACACACACCTAAGCAAAGCATTATCCTGAACCCTAACCATAAAAACTTTATGTCTAACCTTAACTATAACCTAACAACTATAGCCCTAAACTTAACTTACCACTAATTAGACACATAATAAACAGTGACTGGATCATAAAAAGATTTAATTTAAAGGTCCAGTGTGTAACAATAGGCAGGGTTTATTGGCAGAAAGTGAATAAATTAAATAATAAATAAATTACCCGTAAGTATATTTATATAAATGTATAACTGCTTTGGAAACAACTTTGAAGTAGTTATTTACGCCACTTTGTTTGAACAACATAACACCGTTTATCACTGTTGAACTGAATAACATGTGTCTAACTTTATAGTTGGTTGGAAAAAACAGAAATGAAATTACATTTAAATAACTTGGCAATAAAAAATAAAATTTAAAAAGTCTTAAAACGCTTTAAAAATCATCTCATAGCAGTTCTTTAGATTCTTTGATTGAGCTTGATTTATTGTTATTCATGTGTGCACATGCATGCATGCATTTTACATTTAACACTTTTTAAACAATTTTTAATATTATTACATATTATTGTATATGTTCTATGATGGTTTTGCAGTCAAATAAGTCTATTTGACTCCCTGCACTGAATCTATTTATTTTTTCTTTTTCTGGCGACATTGGAGTAGATAAACACATTCTATTCTTTACAGAGTCAGTTTTAACTCAGTCGTCCTCATGCCAATCTATAGATTTCCCCTTCCCTTATGTTGTCAAGTGTCAGTCGCCGTCTAACACTGAGCACTGATTGGATTCACTGTCGCAGCTTAGGAGTCATTTTTAAAGTTGTACTTTGATATTAGGGCTAGCTGTAATCTGTGGTCTTTAGTTCAGGTAAACAACAGGACACAATAAAAAATTAAATATCCTGTAATAATTTTTTTATGAAGTAAAGGAAATCATGATGAATACTCTATGCAGACATGAGCAGCTGTTCAGATGCAGTTTTCCAGGAAAAGCATATTATGTGCTTACATCATGGCTCAGAGAGCTATAGGTCTCTACTTTGTTCTTATCCTTGCTCCTTCTGTAGTGGCCACAATCTACTTAAACCTAACCAAGCTAAGCCCCATTAGGTCAGTCTGCAGCGGCGTTCATCTTATACTTTTCTAATTTGCACTCCTTCAGAGGTTAAAAAAACACTCACCCACAACCCACTTTGTCAATTACTAACAATGGTCAAGAAAGCGCTTCCTATAAAGAGGTTACAGAGTGATAGCATCAGCATACTTGTTTTTAGGCTTTATCCTACTCAAGTCCATACGTCTTCACTCCACCATCCAAGGCCCCTCACTAATATATAAATAATATGGAGGACAATAAATCCTTCTTTAATTGTGTTTTGTACTGTGGTTATATTTGAGAACTAAGACAGAATAAGTATCCAGAAATGTGAGGTAGTATGTCATAAAATAATGTCAACTGGATATTATGTTGAACCCAACACTTAGAGACACAAAGAGAGGAAAACCCAGGTCAGACTAAAACTGCCTGAAGTTATACAGATGGTTTAAATTACTTTGGAAAAATACTTTTTAAAGTGGGTATTAATGATTCAGGGATTTTTCTCCTACTTGCTTTCTGAGTTTTTCTATTATTATTATTTTTACTTTTGAATGGTATTCATAAATGTATTATTATTATTATTATTATTATTATAATAATATTCCTAGTTATCATAGTAGTAGTAGTAGTTGTTGTTGTTGTTGTTGTAATGGTGATAGTAGTAGTCATAGTGATAGTGGCAGTCGAAGTAGTAGTAGTAGTAGTAGTGAGGGTAGTAGTTGTAGTATAAGTAGTATAGGTAGTAGTAGTAGTATCAGTAGTATATGTAGTAGTGTAGTAGTAGTAGTAGTATCAGTAGTATATGTAGTAGTGTAGTAGTAGTAGTAGTATCAGTAGTATATGTAGTAGTGTAGTAGTAGTAGTAGTAGTATCAGTAGTATAGGTAGTAGCAGTCATAGTGGCAGGAGTAGTAGTAGTATCAGTAGTATAGGTAGTAGTGTAGTAGTAGTAGTAGTATCAGTAGTATAGGTAGTTGTAGCCACAGTAGTAGTAGTAGTAGTGGGGATAGTGGTGGCAGTAGATGTAGTATAAGTAGTATAGGTAGTATAGGTAGTATAGGTAGTAGTGTATGTAGTAGTAGTCGTAGTGGCAGTGGTAGTGGTATAGGTAGTAGTAGTGGTCGTAGTAGTATAGGTAGTTATAATGGTGGCTGTGGCAGTAGTAACAGTAATGAGTAACAGTAATGGTGGAAGTGGAAGTAGTAGTAGAATTGTGTAATGAGGTAAAAATTGCAACATCCTAAAATGAAAGGTGAAATTCAGCACTTACTCCTCATGGTGACTAACATTGTATCAAATTAAAGTTTAAATGTACATGTGTAAATGCAATAAACACTGCTTATTGCGCTGATGTCTTTTGTCTCTTCAGGAACAGCTGACAGTAACAGCTGAGAGCTGCTTTCTTCGTTGATCCATGTCTCTGCTTCAGCAGATTAAGTCTTCACTGAGCATTAGTAGGAAAAACACTTCTCAGCTCACCCATTAACACATGGGTCTATCAGGTTAAAGCTCTATCGCCAGACCTCTATACATCAGAGCTGCAAGACAATCTTCAACAAAATAAAAACTCATCCTCATAAAAGACACTTCATTTATTTGTTTATTTTTAACATTTGGTTTCTTTATAAATCCTTGTGCTCATCAGTAAGGTTAAGGGAAACCCAGCAGATTGAACTAGAGTGAAGGACTGTATGATAACAACAGATAAAGCATCAGACCTCAATTTGGTATCCATCTCCTGGGACAGAGACAAGCAGGCTTACATAGACTTAAAATAAAATGACATCTTTTTTTTAGTCTTTTGACATGACGAGAATCCAAAAGAGGAGGTTTATTGCATTTATATAACATAATTACACAGTGAAATGAGTGGTATAGTGAATGGAATGTAATAAATAGAATAAGAACTGTAAATGTAAAATAAATAACCACAGTCCAAACCATTTTCCAGAAGATTAAGACTGAACAAAGCGTTTTAGGACCTGCACATAGCGATAGAGAGATCCCACGAGATGACACAGACGAAGGGCAGGAAATACAAAGTCACTCACTGTAATCTCAAAATCCAGATAAAGAGGAAAGGGAAGGTAGCAATAAATACCATATTTCACTCAGATTTAGTCTTATGAAACAAATTCAATTTGATTACATTCAATCATTTTAAATAAATAAATCAGTCTACCACTCGGACTCTTCATAAAAGTGAAAAAGCAACTGTAGTCGAGACAAATGAACCAGAACACCTTCAGAATATCTGAAACAACTGAATAGTTATTTAACAACCTGGATGTAAAAGTCATTACTTTGACATCTGATGTTTGTCTGTTTGTGAGCAGCATCACTCATAAAGTAATGGTTAGGATTTTGATCCGTTTTGGGGGACAACACTTCAAGTCATTTCTCTAATCATACATGAGAAATGCACAGATTTCGGTCATCATTTTTCTTTAATTTCTTCAGTACCTGCAATTAACCTGCATTCGGTCTTCATCTGAAACGGTGTATTTCTGAGTCTACAGGTATCACACACTGCTGAGACTTTATAAGTCAGTGGTGTTTATTGTCCTGTAAGTTGATATTAATTTTTTTTGTTTACTGTAATTGGAGATTTTGTTTTTATTTGGCCACACAGCAAAAAGTCTAGATTTAGCAGTACTACAGTTGCGGGCACGTAAGCAAATGGCACATAGGTATAATGCTTACCATATTATTCACCAGCATTGTTTTCTGGAAAGGCTGTATTACAAATAAAGTATTTCATCAAAGTCATTGGAGCTAACTGTGAGGGGTGTGTGCACGGGTGTGTGAGTCGTGACATCTTTACCAGAGCATTAAGGTCATTAAGACTTAACGGTAACGCATTATAATAAGAACACACTATTAGCATTAGTTAAGCATTAATAAATATTGAACAGTGTCCAAATAGCTGCTGTACTCAATTAGCCAATCAGCATCCACCTCCAACAAAGAGCTCTTTGATCGACTTACAAAGGACTGCTCTATCACCTCTCTGTGTGTGTCCAGCAGTCGCTCAGTACATGCCAACACTTCAGCACATGAGTAAAACATTTAGAACTGTGTTTAAAAACATTTAGAACTGTGTTTATAAACTACATACTAATGAGCATTCATGCATTATAAATGATGGATTCAATATTTATCAATGCTTAACTCATGCTAATAGTGTGTACTTATTATGAAGTGCTACCGACGGAACCACCGTGGATGAAGACGTTTCATGACAATCCATTCAAACATTTAAGACTGTAGAAATTACCATGATTCATGCATTTGCGCCTGACTCATTGGTTCATTCTGTTCAATTCTTTACTGAATCATACATAATGGAGGATTAAAGCTATTCACTTCATTCACTTATATACATAACGTGGTAACAGCGGCTCGGGCCAGCTTCACTCTCGGTCTGTGTCACACTCAATAATGTCCCCAAGAACAACTCTAAAGGTGAGTTAGTCACCGCCAACGACTAAACAGTCAAGTTTCTGGTCAGAACCATTGTCTCGTTCCATCCACCAGGTTACGTTAATCCACTTGGATTAACGAGTGTGTGAGATGCAGCTCACTGTGTGAACGTTAATGTGTGGGTCAGCTGTCCTAAGAGACAGCACTCCTGTTTTTAACCACTGTGAGATCAAAAATGTACAACCAAGATCAGCATCCAGATCTTGACTGGATCTCACTCTGATGCTATGACCCAGGGTCCAGACTGAGTTTACTCATCTCTCGCTCCAGTTTCTCCCTCAGTTTGTGGAAGGTCGGCCTCCTGCGTGGCTCCTGCTCCCAGCACATCATCATCAGCGAGTAAACGGCAGCGGGACAGTCCTCCGGAGCTTCCATTCGATAACCCCCCTCCACTCTTTCCTTCACCTCTTTCAAAGACTTCAGAATCAGGAGCAACATGGGGGGAGGAAAGATGACAAGAAAGACGTAAAGGAAATGTGAATTCAACTCAATAAACATTCAGCCTGATTATGGTCATTACATAAAACAAATCACTTACACAGACCCTCTTTGCTTTGTCTGCTCTCTCTCTCTCTCTCTGCCAGATATCAGCAGACAGCTAATTATGCGGAGCTGAGTTTAATTGAGGGCACAATAAACTTGACCCAAATAAATTAACCTTTTTATCGGGCTGTAATTGGGAGATACTCGTCGACATTTAAAAGGACACCACCTGATGTATGGTGCAAAATAAACACCAAGGCCAAGTCACTGGCAAGTGTCCCTGCGATTAATGCTGCCTGATCCTGCTCAACCACCCGCCAAGACAAATCACCTGGGGTCAGGGAGCAGGGATTTCAAGAGACAGACTAGTGCAACAAACGGGGCTTTATTTAAGTAGCATGTTCCTTTTCAGAGACGCGTCATTATATTTTTAATATGATCCACCCTTCTTCCCAAATACACCTACAGCACATGTTTTGACTTCTGTGACACTGACACAGATCAGCTTCCACTTCCTCCCGACCAGCGCCAACACACTTGATAAAGTAGATTAAATAACAACATGAAAACAATACGATTAACAATAAGATTAATTCTACAAGTTGGCCTAACACGACGTACAGTTTAACAACGAGTGACCTGGCCCCGTCTCGCCGCTAAACCTCCATCCTGCTCGCTGACGCAGTTCCGTAAACTGTGTGACCTGAAGTGGTTTCCTGCTCAGACACACTAAGTCAATCCAGTGATGACGGCCTGTTGATGACAATCTGAGCGGCAGGTTTGGCTGCTTTGGCACTGACACACAGCTACTGTGTGATAAAGCATTGATCCTGACATGACACGATAACAGAAAGGCACGGTGCTCTGTCCTGAGGGAATCATTTCAAGAGGAAAACAAATGTCCTCAAACTTGACAGAGCTCTTCATTTGGTGCTATCATCACTATCATCACATTATTTCTGTGATACAGAACAGCATAATCTGACATGAGAATAAAAGCATGTGCATACAGCAAAGGCTTCCTAAGAATATAGTGATAATCTTCTTAACCTACAATCTGAGTATTTACTTGGTGTACGAGTACTGTGTAATCCTTTTACACAGCAACAGTGCACTGTGTGGTTTCTCTTTGTTGCTAAATGGTGAAAATTAGAGTTAATTGTCTGCTCTCTGTTTGCTGTGAAGATTTGTGAAAGAAATTCAAACTTGTTTTTGAGTTCTGCTTAAGAGATTAAATGATTACAGATGGAAGCAAACACACACTGGTCACCCTATTCACCAATTTTTATATTCCATGCGCAATATCTAATTATACCTGTCCTACATGTCACCAATTCTTCTCCATATTTAGACCATCCTTATTATCCATATAACGTCTATGATGCATGCTCAAATGGAGAAGCTCAGATCCACAGTAAATGTTCTAAATACCAGCAGACCGATGATTGATTGTGTTTTCTATTTTTGTTTTAACATTTTCTTTCTTTCCTTCCTTCCCTCTATCTCCATTATGGCTACACATCAACACATCGGTGACAGGAGAAAGACCATGACCATAACACCATAATATGACAGGCCCCTTCTGCCATTCAGCTATTTGACTGACGCCGGGAAAGCATTGGCGCACTTCTACCATTAGAGCCGGGAGAGCGGCTGCACGCTTTATTCTACCATAGACGCTGCTGAAGCGGATACGTCAATTTTCGGGAGGTATAAGGGTTCCTATCGACATTGTTTTGAAATTACTTGGCGCAAACATGGAGGACTTTGACAGCGGAGAGATTTCTGAAGGCAGTGATTTTGAGGAGTTTCATCGCGCTGAACAAATCGACCAGGATTTATGGTTAAGACATAATTATGTTTGAAGACGACGAGGTCGGCGATAATGACGATAAGTACCACCGTAATCGACGGAGTGTTTACAACCGCGCACCAGGGGTGACAGTGGATTTATCTACAGATGCCGCAGCGCTGTAAGCATCATCACCGGCACATGTGAAGCAGACTGTTATTACATGATGTTCTTGTTCTTCACACTCCATCAGGACTAAATCAAGGCACTGACACAAGTTGATATTACCTTATTTTCTTACTGTTTTTTAATTGAAAATAGTTATCCACTTTAATTTTACATTTTTGTATCTAAATAAACTCAATTTCACAGTAAAGCCACAGGTGCAAGCTCTCAAATACTTTTTGAATTGTGTTCCTATATCTGCTACAGAGGCTGAGAAATCATTCATTTAGTAGCCATTGAAGCTCAGGTTTTAGAGACATTTTTTCCAGGCGCTTCAGGCCATAATGGGTTAAATAGACTCTGACTTATCTTTCAGTTTCATTTTTTATCTGATGTTATTATTGTGATACATTTGTGGTTTGGTCATGTCGTATGATGAAGGGTTTAGTAAGCGAAAACTAGAAAGAACAACCTCTCCCAACATGGAGAGACAAACAGAGGGGCTGAGGGGCAAACTGTCACTCACACATGAATACATTACCTACCATTTTAGGATAAGGTAGACGACCATATGAGAAAATCTCCCACAGTAGAACACCATAACTCCAGACGTCTGACTTTGATGAGAATTTCTGCGGGATTGCAGCAAATATATACAGAGAAGAACAGTGGAAATGACTGAAATTGTATAGTATATATTTGCAGTCAACAGTATCAACAGTAATGATAATAATAATAATGGTAACACTTTAGATTAAGGAACACTTATTCACCATTAACTAGTTGCTTACTAACATACATAATTCGCATTCTAGCCCTTCATTAGCAAATATTAAGCACATTAACACCTTATTCTACATAACCTTATTCTACCTCTATTACGACATGAATTTTCCTACATAAAGGTGTTAATACGTGCTTAATATTTACTAATAAAGGGCTAGTACGCTACTTATATGCATGTTAGTAAGCACCTAGTTAATGCTGAATATGTGTTCCTTAATCTAAAGTGTCACCATAATAATAATAAACTAACCCAAGCTGAAAGCAGCATAGCTCTTCAAACTGACCTCTTTCTTCAGAGCTTCAGGCGCGGTCCATTTGACAGGTAGTTTGACGCTGTCGGACACCTTAGAGTCCAGCTTTGTCAGACCAAAGTCACTGACCTTGGCCACGGCGTCATCAGAGACCAGGACATTACGAGCTGCCAAGTCTCTGTGAACCAGCTTCTTGGACTCCAGGTACTCCATCCCTTCACACACGTCACTGCAACAGTGCACACAGACAGTATTTTCATTTGACTTTCATGAAGCACGCTGCAAGAATATACACCGACCCATCCAGTGTCACTGTCTACACACAGTGTCATTTCTGTTGTGAACATTTGAAAAAGCTTACAGTGCAAAGCGGAGCAGCTGAACCGAGCGTACAACAGAGCGCCCCCTTGTCCTGAGAAAGTTAACAAGGTTTCCCTGCAACATAGAAATCAAATCAAATCATTAAAAGTCATGAAGGAGGTTCTTTGAGAGGATTTCTCACTTAGTGCAATGGGCAAATGTAAATAAATGTCCGTTAAATTCAAACTTCTAGTGCTCAAAAATGGTTATTCTGCCGCGCCGTTGTTTTATACGCGACACAAACATACAAAGCAGTTCTTCTTGGTGTACTGAATCATTAGAATCAGATCATTAAAAAGATTAGTTCAGTACTACCTGCATGACCAGTCATTGAACTAAAATATGGCGGAACGGATTATGATTAAGCTAATAATTATCGGCTAAATACACCAGTCTCTGCTAAATACAGAGATTCTAGAAATGTCCTTCCTATATGTTGGAGATTAATGACGATTTCAGGATGTTTAAGTCTTTTTGACCGATCAACACTTTGGCATTGTTAGGTTTGATTCTTGTGTCGGACGCCGCGCTAATGTCTCTTCCAGTGACGACACTCTCTGACCAATCAGTGACCGGCATTGTGTTGACGTCACATTTTAGTATCGGCTCAGCTCGCTTAGGAAGGTACCAAAAAAAGCACCAGGTACCATCACTAATGGGAAAGTAAGTAGAGTCGAGTCAAATTGAGCCAAGTCGTGCTAAAACTGTGTCATTTCCTGTTATTATCATTGAGAACATCTACCTCGAGAAACCCAGATAAATGAGGTGTTAACTATACCTTCGTCATGAGCTCTGTTACAATATGAAGCCCTTGGTGAAGAATGACACCCAGTAATCTCACCAGGTTTTTATGTTGAAGTTTCCTGCAAGAGAAGAATCTCGTGTGAAACTAATAGAAGTCAAAGATAACAGCAGTAATAGGGGGAAAAACTCTGAAACTGAAACTGTTTTTTTCAAATTTACATAGAATTGACTATTTGAGAACTTCCTCAAATGTTTAAAAAGAGATGTGGATTGTCTGGCTGAAGAAGAAGAAGAAAATGAGGAAATCCTCAGACTCACGTCATAACTGCAGTCTCCTGCAGGAAGGCCTGAGCAGTGACGTCACATTTAATGATCTTTACTGCCACCCTCTGGCCCATGTACTCTCCTTCATACACAGCTGGTTTGGACAATCATACACATTATTTTAATCCTATAATACACATAAATACACATAAATCCATCCTAATTCTGCTAAATATTGTATTGGGCACAAAGATGATGAAAGAAAGCTCACCACCAAACTCTCCCTCTCCAATGTTCTCCCCCAGTGTGAGCTTGGCCAGGTCCAGCAGCCATCCAGCTGCAGAGGACAGAGACAGTAGAGTAAACCTGACACACTACTTACTTTCTTAATCATTACTAGTATTAGTTAAAATTATAGTGATCATTAGTTAGAATTACTTTATAAAACAACCATGATCTCATTAAAGGCCCGATCTGTAACATTTGGGAGGGTTTCATGGCAGGTATTGACTGTAGTGTACAACACATTTGTGTGTGTGTTTACAACTAATTATTAGGGCCAAACTGAAGATGTATCATTATTAATATTACTGTTATTAAAGGGCAGCTGTAGTTCCACTCTTTAGTAATTATCAATATATTTGTTTCTTGAGAAATGACAAAAACGGAATGCACCAGCGTCAGCCTGGCTGTCAACCACGACCAGTCATTACCTCCTCCACAAAAGAGATGATTTCCTCCAAGTCTGTGTGATTCTTTCTTGGAAAAAAAAGACTAAATTTCTTGCACAATCTCTTGCTGATGAGCCAAAAGATTAAGTATTTCCTTATTTGTGAAGCCCAGGCCAAAATATAACTTCACAAAATATGCTCCTGGTTCCTCATCTTGATGCAGGTTGCAGATTATCACCTGAGATCTGCCTTTAAAAATAATTATGATTTTATTCTCGTAGTATTACGACTTTATTCTCATACGATCTTTTACACAAGCTTTCTTTGTTTTACCACTCTGTCCAAAATAGACAAACACGCCAGAAAAGGAGCTTACTATGCAAAATAGGAATAACTACATCCACTCGGATATGCAAAGACCACCATAGATTCCCTGATACTCTCAGGAAGGATAAGAGCGAGTGAAGGAGTCCTCTGTGTTTTCTTAAATTCTGCAGTTTCATCATTAGATGCCACTAAATCACGCACCGTGGACCCTGATTGGCCGACACATGAAGTGTTTAACAATCCCTGTAAAGAAAGACACCGTTGTATGAAGATGGTCTTCTCAGGACACGAGCTGTAACGGTATGAGACTTACTTTTAGACAGCTCTAACTCAGCTGACTTGGTGCCTTGTTTTTGTCTGGGCTTCAGAAGCGTTGTAGCAATCGAGCCTTTGTTCTTAGAATAGAACTGCAGAGACAGAAACATGACATCAGATATTCATCAAACACACTTAGTAACATTAAGTGTAATAGATTTTGGCAAGACTAAAACATCCGTCATTTCATCTATATGTCCATATTTGGCCACCACCTGTTTTAGAATGCACTGTACACCTTGTTTGTGGTGTTACTAACAATAGCATGTTCAGTGACACTTTGACATAGAGAGTTTGACTGAAACCTCCTCAGTACTCAGGAAGTGGTCATGGCTTGTGGCTTCTTGAGAAAAAAAGAGTGTTAAACATAAACCTATAAAAGTGTGAGTGAGCAGTGGCTAAATTTAAATGCACCAAATAAATGTTGAACAATCTGCAAACTAAAGGCACAAGAGCAGAGCAGTTCATTACTGTTCAGCCTAAATATTGACGTGCTCCGTTCTCTCTCCGTTTCCTGTCTGCAACTCTGAAAGGCATCTGCTGCTCCCCGATAAGATGCTGTGGATGTGTGAGCACAAACACAGATAAAGCAAAAATGGACTGCGGTTTATGTGTTTTTTATGAGTTTTTTATGAGTTTTTTATCTGTGAGTCACTTTGATGGGTGAAGAATGTCAGGCCGACAAACTGTGCGCGTAAGACACAGAAACTCTGTGGGCTCCAGGCAAGAGACACTCAATGGGTCCTACATCGTACCAAACTGAAGTAAGCTAGTGGCACTGGGCCTTGCTAGGGAGTTCCCAACAACCATGTCTCCTGTACAGAGTCCGTAATCAGTCGTTTGATGAATAATATGTTGTTAAACTCCAAGTTTACCATTTCTCACTGCATGACTGCCTGGTACTGTTCATTACTGATGAGGCTGGAAGACGGCTCTCTGCCTGCCTCTCACTGTCCTTGGTTTTGAGACATTTGGCCACCATGTGCTTGTATTTTAAAGGTGCATTATGTAATAAATCTAAAGCAACTGGGCGTAAAATTCTCCTGATATGTCACAGAGACTCAGGAATCATATAACATACTGAACTCACCAACAACAACAGTACATTAATATTCCCATTAAAAAAAGTATTTTGCAGACTGCAAATCATGTTTATGTTTTGGAATCATTGAACAGCAGATCGTCCTGCTCCGGGCACTAGTCCGGGCACATCCGGTTGCGTACATTGAACCGCAGAAGAAGAATAACGTCCGTTGTGGAGGTGTTTCACGAGCGACAGTGTCTTCTGACTCTGGGTCTGACTCTGACGCAGGGAGTCGTAAGAAACTATTTTTAAACATTGTTTACATTGTACAATGTTTTGATAATGAGTAGCAGTGCATCCACCATTCCAGAGGGGGGAGCTGTGCTTCTGAGAGCGGGTGCTGAATATGTCACTTTTGGGTACTGGCCAATCACAAGACAGTCTGTCTTCTGGGTGTGAGAGTTGAGTCTGAAATATCGCGGCTGGGGAACAGCGTCAGAATTTTTTTTTTCTATCGGCTCATTTACAGCAACTAGAAGGTTTCTGACCAAGTAGACCTCCATAACTAACATATATGTGCAACAGGACCACTCTGTGTGAGCTTTAAGGTAGCCCAATGATGCTGTATGTTTGTTTTTTGAAGTGTGCAAGTTTGGCACAGAAAGATGGCAATTTATGGTGTATATGGAGTAGAGCTGCAGCGATTAGTCGTGAATGGACTAATCGTCAAAACCAGGAAACACTGGTTGACTGAAGCTAGATTGAGTTCTTTTATTTTCTCCAAGAGGTTCCAGTTATCTGTGTCTTACCTCAACAATGTCAATGAGGTTGTAGAAATACTGTGTGTTGTCGATGGTCAGCTTGTTGTCCTGATAAATCACACGGTAGTGGATGACCTCTCCAGAGACGCTCACACACAGTACGTAGTCACCAGGATGGCGGATAGACTCTCTGACCAGGAACAGGCCGTCCTCAGGTGGCTGCAGCTTACACACAGCCTCCGGACCAGAGATCTTCCCATGAAACCAACTGGTGAACAACAGCACAAGGTGGAATACATGAATATTACAAATCCAAACATCTCTATTTATTTGTTAAATGTATATGGGTCTAAACAACATTTCAACAGCCAATACATCAGAATTGGAAGCTAGAGAATTATTGTTTGTATGTCTAACCTTAGCCTGCAGTGTAGTCACAAGATAAGTCATGACCACACAGTGACACAATGTCAAACTTTTGTGAGCAATTCAGAGGAAGAGGAAGAAGAGACATACGGCATAAGGCTGAGGCTGTGATCGACACGCAGAGCCTCTCTTTCGCGGACATTGGTGGAGTTGATGAGTCCTTCCTCTCCTGTGCTGTTGTGTGTAGCTTTGTAAAACCCCTTTCTCTGCAAAGGAACAATGAGTCTTATGTCACACGTAGAAACAAAAAGAGGATGTCCACTTACAAGTCTGTATAAATAGTGCCTTCTATCACTTCTCATGTGTTGACTAAAACAACACAAAGCTTCATTAAAACATGACAGTACCGTGCTGATGTCGACAATAGTGAGGATGTCTCCCTTGTGGTATGCCAGTTCTCCAGGTTTGGGTTTTCTGTGGTCTCCCTTGGCTACACACTGCGTACCAGCAGTCCAGTTCATCTGTGGAGGCAGAGAGACAATAACGAAAAAGACGTCCACCCAGAATATGAATAAAATAATAGATGTAGTCTTCTTGGAGCCAAAAAACCCCCCCAAAACTAAAAATATATTGAATATCCACTTTCAATGGAAGTCTATGGGGACGATAGCCTACTACCCATTTGATTAAGAACGCCAGTTAACATTTTCCTGAGGCGTTAATGGTCTCAATGGCTGGATTAGGGACTTCTCCATGACAAGATGATGTCAATTTTGGAAATTTAGAGGAAAATAGATGATAAAATATGACACATATGAGTAGACAACAGAGTGATTGACAGCTGGAATTGTCCAACAGGAACCTGGTTACAGATGACGTCTCTGTGAAGTTTCAAAACGTCATGGCGACATTGTGAGCCTGGAGGCTTCAAAACAGGAGTTCAGATTCTTATAAGTAGGCACTTGCATCCACCCCATAAATGTGTGTGATATAATATAGTGTACTAATGATAAGGGAAGCAATTACTTAAGAGGGATCCAAACTGAATTTTCATAAAGTAAGCAGGGTTTTTTGGGGGTTGGACACCATGTTATAGAAACAGCAGCAAGGAACACAATTAACAGAAAAATGGAGGCAATGTAAAGAGTCTGTGGACGTCAGAAGGAATATTGACCATAATGTGAGTTTATTGTCCACATTCATGTCGAAAATTGTCAGCGGCCGATGAGTTGTAGTCGTTGAGCAGTTCAGTGGTCCAGTATGACAGCAACATCCAAGTAATATGTGGTGAGGAGGAGTGAGGGGCTGATGCAGTCATTTTTGTGTAGAAGGTAGAGAAGGTATAGAGCGGGGTTTCTTAACCCTGTTCAATAAATAGGTCATTGTCAGGGCAGAGGGTCCAGGAATGAGAAAGTCTGGTGTGCAGGAAAAGGGCCAAGCACGAAGCCCATGCTGATGATGATGATGGCTGGTATTGTGACTGTGACTCTCCTCACAGCCTATTGCTGGGGAAGTTATGGACCCAGCAGACGACACAAGTGGAGGCAAGCAGGTAAGTTATTGCTGTCTCCAGTGACATGAAGAGCCCAAGTAATGCAATAGGAGAAATCCCTGTGCATTTGATGTGAACTCACCAATACAGTATAGGAAACCCCCCTATAAGGACCAGGTCATACCTTTCATGTCCTGTGTCTGCAGAGAGCCACAGTAGATTTGTCACCAGCATTGTTGCCCTCGTTTGTACACTCAACAAAAATATAAACGCACAAAGAAAAACTTGCAGTTATTGTTAAGTGACAAAATGGAGTAACTATCCAAAAATAACAGTACAACTTTATCAATAAAGTGGCTTTAATTTGCAAGCATTAGGATCAATTGGGGAACTGGAACCCGCTGGCGGACACGCCTATCCAGAACATCCCAAAGGTGTTCAATAGGTGACATGTCTGGCGTCATTCAGTTGTGTTGCCACAGCTGTATTGCTCAACCCAGCACTCAGCATGCCAATGGCACACTCCCTCATGATCTGTGACATCTGTGGCATATTGACAAGTGACAAAAGTCCACATTTTGGTGTGCCCTTTTATTGACCAGACCATAAAGAGTGTCTGTGTACTGGTCACGCATATTGACCACCACTCTGCCATGCTCCATGACTCTGGTGAGTTGAAATACTCAATCTGAGATTGTAGTCAATAGGAGTGGCCAAGTGACACTGGACTACTGGGTTTGAGCAAAACAAATCATTCCATAAACAAATGCATCAAGAATCTGAGCAAATGTCATGACATTCTATTTTTGGTCACCATTTCAAGTTTGCGCGTTTATATTTTTGTTGAGTATATTATTTGAGTGATGGGTCGTACAGGTGTGGGTATAAAACACAAAAATATTTTTTTCATAATCCCAAACAAACTAATTGTTGTCCATTTTGACCATTCTGCGTGTGTATCTGTGTCCATGAGGAGGATCACTGCGATTAATGGGCGGACAATGGGCTGCGTGAATATTACTAATAACAGTACATACCTTTACAATGGACGGGAGGGTTGGACAGCTGTGTTGAGCACCTGTCAAAGACAAACAAAATGTCTCTAACAAACAAACACATGTATACATGTCTTCATATATTGTCGAAGAACACAGTGGAGTTACAGAAGTGAACGTATACAGAATAAATAAAGCAGCTGACATCGCGTTCAGTCTGGTTTGTGGTCGACATGAATGTTTCAGTACCTGCAGCAGTTCTCCTCCGGACAGACGAACCAGACACAAACGAAGTCCAAACACGGGCTTCAAATCCTCAGCAGCTGCTGTCGTCGTCGTCTCCTTCTTCTCCTCTTCTCGTTGTCATTGTCTTGTCTAATGTGACTTCGGTAAACAGAGCCACTGTCTGTCTGTCTGTCTGTCTGTCTGTCAGGAGCAGAGACACTACACTAATACATGTGCGCCGCTGCAGCTGCTGCTGCTGCTGCTGCCGCTGCTGCTGCCGTGTGCGTCTGTCCGTAAACGCACTTCCTCAGTTTCTAGTCAAATGTATTTATATTTGATGAGGCGAACAAATAAGTGACGCTGAGGGAGGACTCAAACACTTCCCCCCCTTTTTTTCTTTTAGACAAGTGCTTTCCAAAGTGTGGCTCGCGGCCCACTGGTGGGCCTCGCAGGTATTGCAATGACCGTGTCATCAGATATTAAAGGGACAATGTGTAGTATTTATGGGTTTATATAACCCAAAATCCACTTTTTTATACATATTATGTGCTCCTGCATTGTCTAGTCGCTGTTTAATAGTTTTTGTTTCATTTTCGTAGTGTTTCAAAAAGTCATGTAAAATAACATGGTCGCGGGCCGTGGTTGCATTGCCACTGTTAGCAGCGAGACGCCATGTTTCTACGGGAGCCTGTAAGGACAAACGCGAGAGAACAAAACAAGCGTCTCTTTACTTGTAGCGGAAGTCCCGCCTCCACTCTCCCTGCTTCGTCTGCTACGGCCGCGGTAGCTCGCCCTCTCCCTCGCCTCACGAACCTCATCTGCTGACACGGAGAAAGACGACGAGGATGACATTTGACCGGCTGAGGATACCGTATCGCTCAGGGAAGGGAGGGGGTGAGCAGATGAGTAGATCTTTGTTGTAAATTTCAGCCTCTCCTCTAGATGGCCCTATAAACTACTTACTTCACCTTTAAGGATCCAGTAAAAATATTGGATTCCCTGATACAAAATTATACAGTTTATTTACAATTAAAATGTTCATATATAGCCCATAAACTGTTTTAAATGTGCGTTTAATGAAGTGAGCTGCAGCTACAGTATGCATCAAAAATGCTTTGAATCTAAAAGGCTCAACTGTCCCTCTCAAAATCATCTCAACCAAAGGAGAAGAAGACTGAAGTCTACTTCAGAGATGGTTTTTAAGGCTACATTATACTTCTACATCTGCGTAATCCGTTATCCAACTGCATAACCACGGAGACCCCTCAAGCCCTCAAAGTTCTCTGTCGTGGTACAGGATATGCACTGCAATTTCCCGCCCGATCGGTAGGGGTCGCTACGCAAGGTTGTTGTTCGTCTGGCGACAGTGAGCAATGGCGTCCGAGAGAGAAAGACTGTTGTTGTTGTTGCAGCTGAATAACAGTGAAACACAGATACTTTTGATACAAAAATGGAGACGCGAAGGACTGAGGAGACGTATCCGGAGGTGGTATGTACGTCCACTAAATGTACCGAGACCGATGAGGGACATGGGCGAAGAAACCCGCTTCAGGAACTACTCTCTGGCGACATAGAGCACTTAATGCAGGAGTATAAATTGGGCTTTACAGTCCGTGCTTAGCGTGCCTGTCGTGATAATTCTGTTGACACAATCTCACTTACAATCTCCAGTTGGACACATTAACCAAATCAGTTCAGTGTTTATGCATAATAAATCAGATGTTGGAATAGCTATGCATGTATGTGCATGAATACAGTCTAACAATGGATAAGAGTGCAGCTCCTTGTTTGTGGTATGGTAATAAAATGTTTTGAAGATACAGATGAATATGATTACCAATGTTGTTGCTCTTGCTAATGTATAAATCTGGGCAAAGGCTCAAGAGTTTTGCCTGCTCTTGCCGATGTGTGAGGCGTTTACCAACAACAACAATGAGAACAAGAAAACAGCAGTAGACATCAAGTGGCTTAAAAGTGTTTTAATATCTCTCCTTAACTTTAGGCAACACTACAAAGATGTTCAAATAAAAAGGACAGCAATCTTTCACACTTTCTGTTGAAACAATACAAAATAGAAACCTTCAGAAATAAAATTAAATAAAATAAGATATATTTATAGTATATGGTAGTAAATGCAAATAAAACTGCACACTAGTGTCTCATGTCTCATTTTAAGCCAAAGAGTTGTGCAACTGTCCTTTCCCTGTCCTACATGTCTGTGAAACACGTTCGTTATTGTGACCCGACAAAAGCATGTTCCCCTTTTCCAATCGTCTGTTCACACACAGTATGATGCAGGCACAAGGAAGCAACCAATATCTCATCAGAGTAGAATTTCAGTCCTATTTTCATGACAAAAGCTTCTCTCTTCTGTTCACCACACTCTGGAAGAAGAGAGATTACCAGGTCTATTTTATCATTACTATCATGGCTGCATAAAAGAACACCGCCATTTCACTTAAGTGCTTAAATTTTCTCAGCATGCGACAGACTGTGCAAAGTAAGACTCATCCCATCCAAAACAGATCGACTCTCCAGTGTGACCTCCACAGAAATAAATATGGGTGATTTTGGCGCAAAGCAGAGCTTTTAGATTCTGAAATACTTAATATATTTTAAGGGGAAATTATTTAAGTCTATTCTTCTTCTAGATTAAAGTGAAAGGCCTTTGGTTGATTTCAAAACTGATCTTTTCTAATCTCCCACAAGTTTTCAACATGTATCGGGAGGAAATGGCGACAGAGCTTTGCAGGAGACTTAAGAGAGGGCGGATAGTTCAGGAAGGACTATCTTGACGATGTGTCATTTTAGGCACAAAGAATGTCAACGTAATGTACGCTCTCAATCTACTGGGATCCTGAACTAAGGCCCTGTTGTGCTCAAATCTCTCTCACAGCTACTTTAACAACCATTTGTTTTAAAAACAGACTAAAAAACACACTTAAGTGAGCAGCTGTCAAGTACCAACACAAGTCCAGTGATTCCTGACTCGAGAGTCTGGCGGTAAAATTTAACTGGCCTGAAAGTAGTCGAGTAAAGCTTAAGGTGCTTAAGACTGGAGGCTTTAACATCACATAAAAACAACACAACCATATGTGACAGTGGTGGTGGTGGAGCTAAGGTCATTCAGTAGTTAGTGTACAATACTAAAATGGAATGATGCCATCAGTCATGTTTGAACCAGTTCTCTGTGCACACCTTTGCAGAATTTGTGTTCTCACACTTCAGTCCTTCCCCCATTATTTCCACACAGTTCCTCTTAATTCAAGAGAAGACATGTAACATGTAAAGTCAGTTATATTCATAAGTGTATAGCTGTGCATTAAGATTATTTTCAAGGTCACATATTTTAGTTTTGCGACTCTGTACCAGTCTCTAAACTAAACAAACGCCTCACCTCAAGCACTTGCATCTTCCTCCTTTTTATCTTTTTTGCCCTCACCCTCGCCCTCGCCCTCCCCTGTGTCGCTGATGTCTCGTCTGCGCTTGCGGTTGCGAGCGCTGGCTTTGGACGCGGGCAGGGACTCCATGCCTAGAACTTTGTGGATCTGGCGGAACGCAAGCAGCCGTAGAGCATGCTGAAACCAAAGAGGACAGGAATGGGAAATTAATGTTTGTTTTGCATTTCTTCACTATCATGACTAAAACAATAATCATTTGGGTGTGTTTGTTATTATGACAGCATATAGGCAAACAGATGGGTGGGGAGTTAGTGGCGATGTGTCAGTTTTCTTTAAACATATGCATGATTTACAGTATCTTACACTTGTAAAAATAAAAACATAGTTCTTGGCATATTGTTTCCAAAATAAACACATTTTTCACCCATAACTAAGAATGACAACTCTGCTATTTCAAACGCAAAATATAGTTCTTTGTCATCATGTTTTCCTTTCTTTCCTTCCAGATTTTCACAAGTCCTTTCCAAATCTTCTACTCCTTCAAATTTTAATTACATCCTCTTAAAGGCATAACATTTTTATTCTCACAGAGCAGCATTTTTTCCTGTTGGTAATGAAACAAATCTTGCTTTACCTTCAGTTTAATACCGACCCAATGGTTTAAAAGAGCAAACAACTACCTCTGACAAATGCTAGCTTAAATTTTCAAGACCGTCAGATGAAGTGACCATGATGTTAACAGTGTGTGTGTGTGGGATACCTGTGCGCTGGCAGTTATGTCCTCTCTTGCTTGAAGCATCATGCTTTCCAAACAATCTGTTGGTTCCTTCTCACAAGGGTCCATCAACCCTGGTCCATCTGAGTGAGGGGAAGAAAAATCAAGAAAACAATGTCACAACCCAATAATCACCATTTTTTCAGCAATTTAAGTTTGTCAAAAAAGCTGATTTTGTAATAAGGAACATGCAAACGCCACACAAAAAGGCCCTTAGTCAAACCAGGATTCAAACCAGCAATCCTTAGGATCCTCTTATGTCAGAGACGCCATCAAAATGACACAATAAAGTTTCTCTCTCTTCATAAGCGCAAACACCACTGCATTTAATGTGACATTATCTCAAATACATAGCTTTTTGGAGTAGCATAGATAACTAGCATAATTATAGTGATACCTACATGAAATGCTTTGTGTAACTACATCTCATTACACTTGTAATAATAATAATAGATTTTATTTGTATTGCACTTTACATTTGATCAACAAACCTCAAAGTGCTACAGAGTAAAAACAAGATAAAAGCATCAAAACAAGACAGTTAAAAAAAAAAATATATATATATATAATAAAAATAAAAATTAGAAATAAAATTAGAAAAGCATATGCTTTTCTTGTCTCACCTGGAAGTAGGATGCCTGTGGAGATGCACTCCAGGACTCTGCGCATGGCCTCCCCGGGGCTCAGTGGGCCTGTGGCACTGCTTATCACCTTCTCCACCAGCAGCTCCATCGCCTGGAGACAGAGACACAGACGGAGTCAAGTTCCGCAACACATAAAGTACACACTATCATATCTTGAGTCTTTTTTCAAAAAAAAAAATGTGGGGGCAGACATTTGGCAAGACACTGAGCTTTATCATGTGCAGTCAACACAGCACAAAGACGGATGCTTACCCAGCCAGGCATCTTCCCCCAGGTGGGCACACGCTGACACAAATCTCTCAACACCCGAATGATGATCACACAGGACTGCAGGCCATTGGCGCGAGCCTTCAGAAAATAAGGCACGAAAACAATAGAGGTATAAGTAAAAAAAAATTCCATTGCATTTATGGATGCATTTGTGTAGCAATTTTCTAATCTTAACCAACCAACCAACCGAGTGTTTTGAGTTATGTGTTGCCACTCTCACACACAAAAAGCATGTCTATATTTTAATAAATAAATAATACATATTTATTATTAGTATCGTTATTAGTATTATTATTAATATTAATATTAATATTAATATTATTATTATTATTAATATTAATATTAATATTAATATTAACAATATTAATATGAATATTATTAATATTCATATTAATATTAATATTAATATTATTATTATTATTAATATTAATATTATTCATATTAATATTAATATTAATATTAATATTAATATTATTATTAATATTATTAATATTAATAATTATTATTAATATTATTAATATTAATAATTATTATTAATATTAATATTAATAATAAAACAAGAAGAACATTCATACCAAAATGGTTCTTCTTCTGAACAGTCATGCACAGCATTCCATTGAACAGTAATAAGGAAGTTAAATCATTTCATTCAAGTTTTCATGTTAAACCACTTCTTCAAAAATAATGAAGCATAAATGCATCACAGATATGTGATAGAAATCCAGGTGTATTAATGAGGACCAGGATGAAATAACATAGTTAATGTTTCTTACCCGGTTTGTGTGTGTTCACTACTGGTGTGTAATAAGTATGGGTTAAATGCAGAGGTCAAATTCACTATCACTAATTGCTGTGCGTGTACAAATTGTAATTCAAATTCTAAAAACATTTCCATGCGACACAGACATTTGGACTTTTTATAAACTGTGACAGTCAAAGTTGAGGTTATGGACAGGAAACCCTGTTTATAACAACACATAACAAAACAACAACAGTAAACATGATGAAGAAGAGGGAAGCTCTTGCAAAGACGTTAACTCGAAACACCTGAAACGCTGGACTTTTAACAAGAGCACATTCATTTTCCAAGCTGCTCCATTCTGCACTCATAAGCTCCACCCTGAAGGTTCATGAATCTTCACAAAGTACTACCCTCAAGCAGGGAACATTTTGGAGGTAAAGCATTTACCTGGGACCTAAAAGTTCCTGAAGTGGAAATGCAGCTTAAGTGAGGCTTTTACCTGAAACCACTTGGCGTGACGGAGAGCAGCCAGGTTTTCCAGACATTTCCTCTTATTCAGAAGGTCAGGCGCATCCCTCTCAGCCACACCTGCTAGAGATAACATGTAGTGGCTCATGACTTACAGTCAAACCAAAGCAAAGCCCAAACCATGACTGCATTTCATAGTTAGGTGTTGTAACTGTTGATGTGCGAAAGGAGAGAAGTGTAAACCACAGAGAATTTGAATGACTTACATGAGTACTCCTTTCTCTTAAAAGCTGTTTTTTTAACTGACTGTAACTGATGATTGCCCACATTCCATTGATGTGTGTGACTGTCACAGTTGCGGGCCCCACACATAAAATGGAATGGAGCCATCTTTATTTTCACTTGTTACTTACATTAATTTTCTAAATATCAACATTTTCTCATTTATTCAAATTCATATTGTTAAATACTCTTTTCACTGATCATCCAAATGTCAAAATTACGTATCTTTTACACCATAATATCAACAGTTACCTTGACTACATTTTCCCTTTTACTCAACTCTAAATATGAACTATTGATTTTCTCTAGTTTGCATCTGAAACTAAGGTTTGCATGAGGGACTTTCACAGACATGTTATAATCAAAACAAAGTGAAACTTGAACGCTGATCTTTCTGCGGTATACTTATCAACTGATGTGTTGCATTCACATTCTGTATAAAATGATTTTAATTGGGAAAACAAAAACAAAACAAGAACCAAAAAAGAATAAAAGCAACCCCCCCATATCTTAAAGGATAGGTTCACAAATCATTGACAGTGAAGAGACAAAATCTACAGTTACTGTCTTGTCTAAAATGCATTTAATGTTCATATTAGGTTCATACAAGACAATTACGTGGATGTGTAGTTATAAGGTATGGTCTTTTTAGCATAAAAGTCCCTCTTTGTGCTGCATTGCACTGAGTCAATATTAACACAAAAGACATTTATGTTAAAAAAGACTAACTTCAGAAAAAAACCACGTCATTTGACTGATGAAGCCTAAACCTAAAATGTATTTTTGCAATGAACAGGGACTGTGGACTTTGTCACGTTAGTATAAGATCTTTAGGAGAGTAATATTTACAGGAGGAAGGATCACAGTGAGCAAAACATGTCACAAAACTTCGCATTACGAAAGAATTGCAAAATGTCTTACCTATCCTTTAAAACAAAATTAAACTAAAAGACTGTGTAAAGCAACGGGAAATATCTCTTCTAACCGTCACGCCCACCTCAAAATGTTTGACAAATTTAAAACAACTGAGAGTTTAAACGTGAGGTTTAAATGCATGTAAAATTCAGCAACGAGTTACAAATCCCGCTCCCTCTCACTCTCTGACTATCAGGAGTACCTGCAGCATCACAGTGGAAGACAAAGCAAAGGCAGTACTGTGGAAGCAGGTGCAGTTACTCGAGTATCTTTATATCATTTATAAAGGAGGATTTATGCTAGCTATGGAGAATCTCTGCCTTTGCTTTACACAGCCTTTAAAAAGCAAATAAATTTGCTGAAAGTCAAAAGTAGTCAAAGTTATGATTGTTTGTGCGTTGGAGTTAGTTCATGTCTTAAATTAAAAAAAAAAAAATGTTTGTGGACAGATTTAAAGACACAATAGAAAAGTGGTCATCTACAAAATAACAAATGAAAGGTTTGTCCAAAACAATTCACTTTGGTTACTGTGATGATGTAATATTTCACAAGATCAGCCTTGGGTCTTTCCACACTTCCACGTTCACTAGAACTGTAGCAACAACAGGACAGTAGATTTCTTACAGGGGAAATGTAGAACAGAAACAAATATACTGATTTGAAGTCTACACTACCATACCACTTAGAATCACAGACCCATATCGATTCAGCCCTCTGAGAGCAGGGACTTTTTTTGATACGTCAGAAGCTGAGGCCCAGCTTAAAAAACACAGGCAACCTGGTTACTTTAGCATTTCTATTCTTAGTGGTATGTGTACGAGTGTGGTCTTCACATTAGCCTTGCCTAGGTCTGCTGATTCAGATTTGGGCGCACTGATCAACAAACCCAAACAAAATGTAAAAATATAAAAGACAACGGCCAAAAAACATCATGTTTTCCAAATGGGAATAACACATTAAAATGCTGACAGTGGTCATGGCGAAGGTGCAGGAGTGTTTGCAACACAATGATCTTGAAAATGATCTATTAAATGGACAATGTATTCACTCCAGTCATATTGTTTCAATAATGATCATTGTGAGGCCATAAAAAGGACACTCCAACACCTCATCACTGATAATGCCACACTGTGATGCAGGGATGAAAGACAAGGGAATGGGAAGTCGCTGGACCTCAAAATGCCCTTGTGTGTTTCATCGCCGTAATGCAACTGAAAGCAGGACTTTTCTTCTTACATGAAAATGTTTCATTTGGAACCATTCACCATTTGGAGCATTTCCATCCCTGGACATTATCTGAACACTGACCAACTCTTCAGTCATCTATTATAGATTTCCAAAGGCTTTAAGTGAGCGTGTGTTCATAAAATAAACACACACCCTTCACCCTTGTGTGGCACAGAAAGGTCGGAGAGCCCGGCTTTTGATTCCCATGATGTAGAAAAGAAATAAATTGGGTATTATAGCTACAAAAAATGGGGGAAATAAAAGTAGTGGGATAAATGAAGGTGTGCTTTTGACTATTTTAGGAGTTAAAAAAACAAAAAACAAAACTGAAAATGTGGGCTTAGTTTAAGTCCCACCTCTCATTCTTTGTTATATAAATTATTCAGCCAAAAATGTTGCGTAACAGGTAGAAATGTGGAGTAAGGGTTTTAAAATATACAATATATATATTTGTATGTATAGTGTACTACACATATTGCTCACATTTGGTTGTCTGGTACTGAAAGCTTTGGCTTCTCTAACCTTTCTCAGCCGATTTTCCTCCTGCCTGCTTGTCCTTCTCAGACGCAGGGTCCTCCCTCATCAGCGGCGAGGTGAGAGAAATGGTCACCTGCATTTTGGGCTCCTTGCTTGAAAATATCACGATGTTCGCCTCCTCGGGGTGAGCCTGCACCTCATACTGATCTTCAGAAAATGTCTGCCGGTTAAAAGGACACTTGGGATTACTCACTACAGAGGAGGAGGGGTGTAGGGGCAAATAATAGCCATGCTTGGCACAGTTACAGGGGCAGTGTTTTTTATCATGGGTTTTTTCTCCCGAGTCTATTGGGATGAAGGTTACACTACATAGAACAGGGCCAGTGATAAGAGCGATAGCATTTCTCAACAATGTCATTGCAATAGTTACGTTTGGGAGAGAAAGGGGTCACTTAAGGGGAAAAAAACATCCCCAACTCACTCTGTAGGATTCAGGTGTCATAACCAGGCAGTAAATCTAAAGATCAGTGAAATGCACCTTCAGTGAATCACGCATTCTGGCTAAAGCAGGTGGGAGGAAGACTGAAGAATTACAACACTTCACTTCAAAACCTTGTATTTGGTACCAAAACCTAGAAAGTCACATGTTCTATCTTTGGCCTGTGTGCAGTTTTGATAATTATGAACATATACAAATGTCTCCCAAAACAGTAAAAATACACACAGTTTGCCTTTGGCATGTTATTAGTGGGAGGATTGCTAGATATCTAGAAACAATGAGTTTGAAGTGATATCAGCACCAGTAAATGTGTAGATTAGATCCACAGAGGACTGTGAGAGCCAACTTTGTAGATTTCATTCTCGCAGTGATGAGGTTCTGTGATATTAGTAGTAATACGGCTCTCATTTCAGGCTGTGGGAGACAGTTGTACATGTTCACTGATACTAAATCAACTTCTCAAGCATACAAATTGCGATTAACCCAAATAGTCTTGGATTTTTTCAGATTTCCCTAAATTAACATTTTATTTGATTTCTTATATAACCAAAGCTTTAAGAGTAAAAAGTCAGGTTCTCGTTTTATTTGTTGAGAAACAATAAGATCATTCAGTCCCTCAGTGTGCTGCTCTTATGACTCAGGTCATAAGGCACTTAATGACACAGTTTGTTCCTCTTTTTAGAATCTTCTGCACCACAGATTTATGTTTAGTAAGGACTGACCCCACAAAAAAAGTAAACAATTGTTACTGTTGTTGAAAGGTTTCCTTACCGCCATTTCCTCGGGCAGATGCTTTGCAATGCTCTTCAACAAAGAGATGGTGGGTTTCTTCGCCGTCAGAAGGATGAGCTCCACATTTCTGTCGCCACGCAGCAGCAGGCCTTTGGCAAGGATTCCCACCCTCATGACACCTTTCAGAAGACGAGCTGAATTCTCCGCACTATCAGAGATGAAAATAATCCAAGATTAAGACTTGCTTGGCTGGTTTTATATAATTTTTCTGATTTAGAATCATCATGAGGTTAAATATTTCAGCAGGTTCTCTGTGGAGCCTTGTTTTGTTTGTGATCCATTCTCAATTTAATGAACTGGTTAAACATTTTATTTATGCATGACTCTTTTTTTGTCCCTGACCACACATCTTGAAGTCCTGCATTCATATTTCATACTCATAGCACGGTCTTTTGTTATGTTATGAGAACAAAAGTGCTTTCAGTCTTTACTATTTTAATCCTTGTTTTAACCTTTTGAAAATTTTATATTACAGCTATTTTAGCTCCAGGTCTCAAAGAATAGAGTAGATGTTTGGTGAGCAGTGGGACAAAGTACAGCAGATTGACGACAGAGTATATGTCTCGTATGAAACTCTTCTTGAATATTGTTCTGATCTGCAGTTACTGGAAGATCTTCCAAGTTACTGCTGCTGGAACTTTTCAGCATTAAAGATCAGATTCATTTATTTCATGAAAAACTAAAATAATTACAAAGAAGTGTTTCCTTCTACCTTCCTTTCTCGTCTCCTTCTTCAGTAGCAGCACTGGTAACAGCTGGCGTCTCCTTCTCCAACAAGGAATCCGACACCAGTTTTAGGGCTCTCTCAGTGTGGGAGACGATCCTCTGAACAGCCTGCAGCTCGTCCTCCACTGGGTAAATTGTGGAGTGCTTCGCCATGATGTGACGGTCGTCGAGAGAGTCTGGCCTGCGCACACATGGCTTTACAGACGGAATCGAGCAAAACACTTGCTATTAGGTCTCAGAAAAGGTTAGATTTAATATTTTTAGTCGCAAAAAGTGTGGTGCTTACCAGTAGAGGGGGCACTGGCATACCAGGGCGGCTCATAAGTGGTGGAGGAGCCAACCTGCGCCTCTGCTCGCCCCAGTACATCTGCTCCTCCTCCATTCTCCTCCAGTACACATCCTCCTCATATCGCCTGCGGGAGACAGACATGTCACTGAAATTTTATTTATTTGTTACAAGAGTATCACAAGTTTATTAAAGTACAAAAAGACAAACAAAACAAACACTGAAATCTAAATTCTAAAGAACATGTGAAGAGTTAAAAAAAAAAACAGTAAACAGTCTGATGATAAACTTTAAGGAAATCCCCTCTGCTATTATTACCCGTTAATCTGTCATCATCCTTGTTACTTTTTTAGTGTTTTTTAGTTTTGGCTGTCAAATATGGAAACTCGCAAACGTAACAACAGAGAGGGAACTGGTTTCTGACAAAGAATTCTGGCCACAAGTCTGACCTCATTTCCATGTGCCAGCGCTGCTCATCATCTCTCTGTCTCTTCAGCACTGCTTTCTGCTTCTGCTTCTTCAGCTTGCTCTCCTGCAGCTTCCTCGCTCGGTTACTGGGCTTAATCTCCACAGGAAGTTCTGGATTCACTTTCTTCTACAGAAACAAAGCAGAGGACAGGTCAAACCTAAGTGCAATGTGACATGAGAATATTAAAAGTCAGTCAGATTTGTACTTTGTTTTCTCTCTCTCCTTTTATTCACCCTTTTAACATAATTTCTCGGTGCATCAACACTGACATTCCGGTCTCAACCTGCTTCTCAGTCCCCCTTATTCTAGTTTGTCCCGGTAATTTCAAATTTATCAGCTTCTTTTAATCCAAATCGTGTGTTTTCACTGCCACTTCAAGGCAGACCAGTGTGCAGCACTCTCTCACTATCACTCCATCATGAACACATGCTGGCCATCAGCAACACCAGTAGAACATCCATTGTTTTCACTGTCCACTACAGGCAGGCGGAACAGAATACGTGCCATATGGATGTATTTTGAGTGTTCAAGTTGTTTGTTCACTGGGTTATCACAACAACCACCATATGCTATAATCTTATTCTGTGCAAACGTTTCACCTTGTATTGCAGTCTGTGCCTTCTTCCCTTCAGGTGCATGTCTTTAGCATTAGGGTCATTGAAGCTGCACTCACACAGCTTACAGTGAAATCTAATCACTTTGCCGTCATCATTATGGACCTGAAAAATAAAAGACGGGGTGAATATGAATTATCAACCAAAGCTTGAATAAACAAAAGTGTAACTTAAAACTTATTCAAGTTCTATTTTTAAGACACAAGACCAATGGCTGTTGTGCAGTTTATAGCCTTGAGACTGATATGAATAAATCTCAACTTATCTTGTGCATTTTTCTTGCTCACCTCCTCTACATAGTCGTGTCCCACTGGCTGGATGTCACCCTGGCCGCTCACTCCATCCTCATCATCACTCAGAGTCTCCATCTTCTGAACCGACTGTACCATGGGCTCCACCTTGGCAGCCACCACTGGTGCTACTGCTGCCGTCACCACTGGAGTGTTGACAGGCTTAGTGGCTGTGACATGCAAGACAATAACAATTAGAGAGATAATTTCCAGAATTAAATAAGCCTGTGCTTTGTGTTGCGGAGATTTTATTATTGGGTGAGTCGAGCAAGGATGGAGTTTTCTGGAGCCAGAGATGAGTTCATTGGCTCATTGGAAGCAGCTCAGATCTGAGGAGAACTGAGACAATGCCAAACATAAACAAGTATGTTTACAGTCGGGCATCCTGTCAGTCTGCCTGTGTGTTCCAGAGTTAGGATATGTGCTTTCTCTGCTGATACATGGAGCTGACCTTGGGGAGGACTGAGCAGTAGCTTTATCAGTCGTCTGCCCCAGTCCGGTTAGGCTCAGCGAAAATATGAAGAGATGAATTCTGCAGACTACAGACTAGTACCAGTGCTGTGATTAGACAGTTGTGGCAGGCACCATCCTGAGTTGTTTAGGCTTGTGTTATAGGACTGGGAGTTAATAACTTTAGAGAAGGCCGAATAATATGTTTTTCACTTACAAACTTTATCTGTCAACTACCAATAGATGATCTGAAGGAAACAGAAGTCCTAATAATCTACATAACAAACAAACAAACTTACAAACAGTAGTTAATTTGGAAGGAGCTGCTTTCTTGACTGGTGGTGGTGCTGTTTTAGCCGAGGTGTTCACAGCCACTTGTTTTGGCGTTGCAGTGGGAGTAGAAGTGGTTGACACTGAGGCAGGAGCCGGGCTCAAGACTGAAGGCTTCCCAACTGTTGAGGTTGTGATGACAGGAGCAGAATTCACCAACAAGGGCTCAGTCGAAGGTATAGGTTTGCCCAGCTTGGTGTGAAGTTTCACCACCTTTCCAAGGTTGACAAAGGGAGACAGAGAGATACAACCATTTAAGACTGCTGATATTTAATCCCACCCTTAATCCCTCTGGGAGGTTTTGTTCCAAGACCTGGCAGCTCAGATGGAATATCACATGAGTACACCACAGTCACACACCCAGTCACAGTTTTTAAAAAAAAGCATGACTATTGCTGCCTCTGTCATGATCAAATATACTGATTGGTAAAAGAATATCATACTGAACCGCACTGAAAATGTCTCAGGAAAAAGTACTGATCCAAACAAAGCCAAAGTCACACTGCACACACTAGTGTTTTTCCAACAAAAATCATTCAGGTATGAAATGTATTACCACAGTTGCCATGGTAACTCGAATACAGATCAAAGCAAGGACAGACCGACATTCTCTGAATAAACAGAGAGAAATGCTGAATAATTACACGTAAAAATAAAGCATCAGCGCTTTACCTTCTGGTGTTTGGCCCCACGAATATGGGCAGCGTAGGCATCCACTCCAGTGCAGGAGACATCACATAGCTCACAGCGTAGCTGTGTCTGCACCCCTCTGGGCCCATTGCTGGTCCCCGTCTGTCCCCCAGACTTCAGAGCTGCCTCCTTTTTCTTATGCTTCTGACCCTCAAGATGCTCCCGGTATGTCTGGTGTAGTAAATCAAAGTAGTTAGCAAGATTGAGCATCCAAAAATACAGTATCGCCTTTAATGTGAGCACAAATTAAATTTGGTTTCATCATGCCAGACAATACCCCGACCCCGACCAACATTTCAGATAGACATTTACAATACATCTTGTACCTGAGGACCTGCACAGCTGATCTTGCAAATGTCGCAGTAGTGGAGCTGTGGTTGTTTTGGAGGCCCTTTGGGCTTCAGCAGCTTGTTTTGGTGAAATGTTGGCTTTTTGTAGCTGTTTGCTGCTGGAGCTGTCACCATGTTGCTCCCTGAGTTGCTCCAGGACGAGCTGGTCAGTTGCTTGAGCGGTGGTTGGATGGGAGGTTTGGGCTGTTGGGGTTGTTGTGACTGTTGTGGCTGCTGAGGTGGAGGCTGCGGCTGGGCGAGAGTCTGCCGAGCTTGCTGGTAATAGGAAGGGGTGGATGTGGAGGTGTAGCCCGTTGAATCGTAACTGGAGTAGCTAATGCCTGATGTTGAGAGAAAAGAGGACAATTTTATTATGAGATAAACACACAATATGTTGAAATAATTTTGCAATTTTGAATTCTACTGTTCAAATAAAAGCCTGGTTGCACAGATGCACATGAAAAAGTAATACAACTTTTAAATTACTGTAAAAAGACGTCAACATAAACTTGGATGTCAGGTCTTCAGTAACAGACATTTTCACCATGAGTAGCCAAATATTTTCAAATCAAGCCTCTTGGGCACAAAAATACATGACCAATCCATTTTCAGTGTTACCCGAGTAGGAAGTGGCTGCAGCAGTGGAGCTGAAGGAGGAGCCAAGGGTGTAGGATGAAATGGGAGTTGGAGGCTGTTGAACACTAGTGGAGACTGGGTAGATGTTGTAGCTGGTGGACACAGAGCTGGAGGGGGCCAATGGTTTCAGGGCCGTTACCTGCCTCTGGGGAGGGGGAGGCTGGCTATACACAGTGGTGGGCGCTGGACTGTAAGCACTCTTCACTCCTACTAAAGGATAGAGAGATGGGGGCAAGGAGGAGGGGAGCAGAGGTAGAGAGGCAGGTCATCAGAGCGAGGAGAGTGAAAGAAATCTGAAACATCCGCTGCATCCTCTGGGGGCAGCCTGTCAAGAGGTTTTGGCAGGACAGACGGGATCCCTGTTTCTCTACCAAAGCAGCAGCAAACACATTTCGGATATATCATATTACCTTTCAAAGTACAACGTAGATTGAAAATTATGGCCAACAAATCCCCCTACAAGACATGAGGCATGAGGGTGCGCCTTATAGTTATTACAAATTAAATTTGAAGCAACTACTACATCATTGACATTCTTGTGTTTTTGTTGTTGTTGTTGTTTTTGTTGTTTTTGTTGCAGTAATTACACTGTGAGATCCTGATCCTAATTTCTGACACAACTCTCTCAACTTTGCTACAGCCTGTCCAAATCTGCTGTTGGTGGCCCACTTCTGAAACAGGCTATAAGTGTACAATGTGAAGGGGTCTCCATTTAGCACTAAAGGCGTGAACCTATCGAAACTCTGTTACATGCACAGCTCATGAACCAGATTCAAGACAAGTAACAAGTTATGGAGGCACTAAAAAGATGGTGTGTGAACTGACACAGCTTACTGTATCCCAAGCATTAGAGTAAACTGTATGAGTAAAGTTAATTTGAACAGTTGGTTGTTGTTCAAATCTAAAGAAACCTGCCAGGTGTTTTTTTTTTGTTTGTTTTTTTTAAACATGTGTGCTTGACGTCTACTGGTGGCTGTAAACTTTCCCTGTCATCTGCTAATAGTTGCCAACCTATATCTGACCCAGTGTGTGAAGAACTTTTCATCTTGTCCTATGTATTAAAATGTACAAATTGCTGTTTTTATAAAACCCCCAAAAAAAAGCCCTTGTGTGAGGATTTCACAGTTAAGGAGAAACTTGACAGTGCTCCCTGGTGGACAAATTGTGTAATGGTGTCAACAACATTTTGCATTACTGAATCATTGAGCAAAACTTAATACCAACAGTATGATGAAAATAAACCTACTCACCAGTCTGGTAGTAATTCTCGGTGGGTGCCCTCTGAGCTGAGGCTACACTGGTCTGGTAGTACTGTTTATTGTCATAGGTGGTCACAGCTGCAGGACGCCCGTAGGCGTAGGTGTTGTCCTGCTGTGGTTTACAAGAGAGCATTCGATCCAGTGAGAAAGCAGACATCGACATTGAAAAAGTACAGACATCTTAGCTCTGCGGTGAAGCTTTTATTTAGCTTTAGATTTACATTCTGTTGCAAGTTTTATATCTGAAATAGTTTTGTCTCTGTAACTATTTGTGCTACTATCTTGACCTTGGTCTCCCTATAAGAAGAGATATTGTATCTCAATGGAACCTTCCTGGCTAAATAAAGGATAAATAAAATAAAATAAAATAAAGCAGAGACATGTACTGCCTCACATTTACAAAGTTTTGTAGAGGTAAGACTTTCATGGATCTGTGAGTGTTACACCTTTACTTGCAACTACATTTTTACACATGATACAAGTTGCTTTGTTGTCTTAGCAAACAATTGAGCACTGATCTGCAATTCTGGCTGGAGTAAACAGCACAAAGTTACACTTCATCACCTGATATTAGTTTCATCATAATGAGCAGAAAATGCTCACAAACTGCGCAGGCATTTTCAGGTTTTCAATAATTCTAAAGCAAAGTTAGAATTAAAGTTAAATACTATAATATAATAATTTCTATATTATTATTTATTTATAAGTATATATCTATTTCAAATACTTTGGTATTGACTAATAGTGGACAGGCATCAATGTAATAGCACTTCTTGATACCTATCAAGATGTAGATGCAGTTCATTCATTTATTTAGTAATTATCATATTGATAATGCCTGTCCTGTACACGTTGTACATTTTGTCATTCTTGTTTTAAATAAGGTTTTGTGCTATTTTAATCTTAATTCTTTGTGCTCTTTAAATTTTAATCTTATTTTTTTGCTCTTTTTGGTGCTCTTTAATTTATTTTATTTTAAGGTTCAATTTAATTTAATTTAATTTAATTTAATTTTAAATTGTGTGCTCTTCTTGTACTCTCCTTCTGTTCATTTATTGAGTCTGATATGGAGCAACTGTAACTAAACACTTTCCTGTGGGATAATAAAAGTATTCTGATTCTGATTCTATCCCTTCTAACGAGAAACAACAGTGGTGAAAAGTAAAAACAAGGATTTCTGTTATGAGACCAATGACAAGGTGAAACGATGCAGCTATTTTCTCACAGCTGAGAGTCAAGGACTGACAGATAACCAATCAGGAACTGAGTCAGTCAGTTATACAAAAACAAAGCCAGCAGTGTTTTAAAACTTGTTATGTGGAGGTAGTAATAAGGCACACATTATACCACATCATTATAAAAGTGAAAAATCGTGAAAGAAGAAGGAAGAGACTGACCGTGTCTGAGTATACCTGGTACGTCTGCGGGGTGGTGGCAGGCTGCGGGGGGGCCGGGGGGTCTGGCTGTCTATATGTGTATTCTGGAGGGGCCTGGTGGCTCTGATAAGCAGGGTAAGGAGCAGAGACCACAGGCCGCGCTGCCTGGACTGGAGCAGGAGAGTAGGACGCAGTCACTGCATGAACCACAGCTGGAGCCTGCTGGACACTGTAACTGGCTGTGGAGGGATGAGAGTAGGCCGGGGGAGGCTGGGTACTGAGGGAGAGAGGAGAGAAGCAAAAAGATTGACTTTAAATAATGTTCACCTTTAATTCGGGGGAACCTATTAACTACTGCATGGAAATCTTGCCACATTAGTTCTTCAAAGATCAAGTTATCAACATTAATACCAAGTGATAAAACAAACTGGTAGATGTGCATCTCAGTTACTGAAACCACAAGGCTAATTAACCACAAGACTTATTTTAGAGTTGACCTCACTCAGGCAGTAGCATGATGATCAGGATCACTTTACTATGTTAATTATGATTATTCTTGTTTCGTAACAGAGTTTTAATGCACTTGAGCATCACTTGAAATCACACTCACAAGAGAGAAAAGCTGCAGTGAGAGAACATTACCACAGCAGTGTTGTCATTGGCAAGTCTGGAAACAGCAGTCACTGACAAAGACATGTGTCAGGATGGTCAAGAACACGGCCGAGCTAAAATTAAATGATGCCTGAAGGTCATAAAAGAGCACATGCTGTAATACAAGTGATACGCTGATTCATGACCTAAAAAAAATGGCTGGATCCAAAGCAAATACAAAACAGTTACACAGGAATAGACTGGTCTGTGTGCTACTATTATAAAACTATTTTTACGGCCATTTTTGGTAAACTGATAAACACCTGATAAATGAATCATCCGATTTAATACACCTCATGTAAAAGACTAGAAATATTCAGCAAATTTATCTGGTAACCCAATCTCCCACGACACACCTGTGTGTCCCAACATAGTTTCTGGGAATGACTGCTGTATTAAAAACACTTAAAATTACACTACAAACCACTCAAATGATCTATACAACATAGAGTGAGCCATTTCTTAACATCAGCGTCAGACATTAACCCATTGGTTTCACCAGTACAATAATATAGAGATCAATAAGTCTCATCACAAACTCAGCTGTCGACTTACAGCTCTGCTCTGTCACATCCCCAGCGCCCAAAACTGTTGCAGTAGTTCAATTGTTTTTATTTTGGACAAGCAAGGCCGGTGCTTTCCTAAACATGACCAACAAATGAACCCTAATATTAACTAAAACACGTGCTGTACGACTGCTCATCCCCCAGGGATTTTCGCTCAAGTCATCATGACAAATTTTGCCATTCAGATCAGATGGGCAGATCGGCTTCACTGCAATAATTTACACGAAAGATTTTTGCATCAGCTGTCAACAACATGGAGACAAGCTCTCCGATTTCAGCTTCTCAAAATGTGAATCTGCTCTGGTTTCTCCTTCTCTGTGACAGAATGTGTTTGGTTTGTGAAACAAAACATTTGAATATATTATTTACAGGTTCAGGAGACACAGATTGATAGTTGACACCATTTCCTGCTTTTTGTGATAAAACCATCTACTGATAAACTCATCAAACATATAATTACTTGCAGCCCTAATTATCAGTATGAGGTCATGAGATGGTTATCCTGAAGTAGACACCATATCATCTTCACACTCAAGCACATGTTAGATTTTATGAATGTGTTATCTGTCATCAAACTGTCCCCTCGGGACACAAATAAAGGATACAGAAAAACTGGTCTTTATGACATCCAATAAACTGAAACAGAGAAAGAATTTGATAAATAATAAGACTGAGGTGCATTGATGCCAGTCTTCAAAACAGGAAACCCTCACGGACCACTGGATGAAAATGGCATGACATGTCACTTATATCTAGGATGGTATGCAAGGTAAAGGAGAGGCAGTGGTGCAATATTACGAATGCCAACTACCTTAATCACCAAACAAGAACATAGGTTGTTATAGAGGTAAAAGGCCAGAAAGGGACAGAAGTAACGGATGCTTAAATGCAGAGGACAGAAACACAACATTACGAATGTCAGCAGCAACATCTTGACACACACTTGCTAGACACTGACACGTCCAGCTAATGTCAATGCCCTTCACTATCATTCGCAGACCTTTTAATAAACATATAACTACAACACATACACTGTTGTTTGAAAGACTCGGGACGTTCAGCAGTGCTGCACCGGGTTTATTTAGCCTCTCTAATCCGGCACTGGACACACCTGACGCCGGCTGCATTTCCTGCAACCGACTAATTAATGCAAAAACACTGAGTGGCAACGAGTTTGAAACATCGCTAGCATCTTTCGGGAAGGACGAGGACCGGGTTGCACTGGTTTGTTGGTCAGTGTGACGGCCTTTCTGTCTGCGGACTCTGGGAGCTAACGCGGAGCTAACGAAGCTAGCTGTTTTCTAAACACGTCATGAAGTCCCACCACTGACACCGAGTGTCCGCCGATAAACAGCCCCCAAACTGACTCCCCGAGGGCCCGCAGGCTTCCTGACAACGAGCCGTTTCGCTTTAATTACCTGTACTGCGGACCGGCACCATGTGTGAAGCCGAAATAATTGCTTGCAGCCATCTTGGCAACTCCGGTACAGTAGAGCGGCGGAGGACAGCAATAATGTAGCCGAGACTGACCGTCAAGATAGTTCACCCCCACAGCACGACATGGTAGCCTACACCGGAACTGCGTCGAACACAGACTTCTCCTGTCACGCTTCATTCACAACTCGCCTTTTCAGGAAAATATCAGAGAAAATTAATGATATTCAATATTTACAGATATTAATCAATTGGATACTTTTAAGGGTTTGTTAATTGAGTGAGTTTGTAGGCTCCACTTACCTGTGACCAGGTTGTAATGCAGTGTAACACATATGACACACGGTGAAAACCATACACTGTACAAAATAAACAAAATTAGTTCCTGATGCTCTTAAATTATGGTAAAATAATCATACTTATTTTGTAATCACTCTGTAACAACTTGGTATTAACAATTGTGTGTCATAAGGAAGACTGAATTTAAACATTACAATATGGAAATAACCTAGTTTTATTCTTTGACATTTTAATGTGAACGTATTACCAAGCTATTACCTGCCTTTGACACTGGATATTACATGGTAGTACTGTGACATTATCTCCTTATTACTGTAGGGAAAAAACAGGGAAAAACATATATTTCGGCCTTCTCTTAAGTTATCAGCTCCCATTCTTAAGCACAAGCCTAAACAACTCAGGACAGTGTCTGCCACAACTATCTGATCACAGCACTGGCACAAGTCTGTTGTCTACAGAATTTGTCTCTTCATATTTTCACTGAGCCTAACCAGACTGGTGCAGACGACTGACAATGCTACTGCTCAGTCCTCCCCAAGGTCAGTTCCATGTATCAGCAGAGAAAGCACCTTTAAATGTCCTAACTCTGGGACTCACAGGCAGACTGACAGAGGATGCCCGACTGTTTACTTGTTTATGTTGAGCATTGTCTCAGTTCTCCTCAGATCTGAGCTGCTTCCAATAAAGCTTTTCACCTTAACTCATCTCTGACTCCAGGAAACTCCATCCTTTGTCAATTCACTAAATAATCTAATCTCTGCAACAATTACCATGCTGGGAATTGTATCAGAGATAAGAGGGTCATGCCATAACCCTACCTCCATAATAAAACATTTATTACCATAATATTAACATGTTGTTACTGTACTGGTACCACTTTGTTCAAAAGGGGTGGATGACTACCCTATCAAATATATATATATATGTGTGTGTATATATATTCACAATCTTCCCTCAATTTGCTCATTGTTTGAGGAAATTAACTGCACAATAAAATCATAACAGACAAAAGGTTGTTGTAAACATCTAAAACACTCCCTTTGTAATAAACAGTGTTTCTATTATTATTATTCGTTTTTGTTTTATTTATTTCCTTTTTTGTAAATAAAATAATACATAATTTTAAGATGTTCATGTCGTGTTTAGAAAACAAATTATGAATTAACTATCTTATATTTATCTATTAAGATTTAATATTTTAGATTGTATCATCACTATGTTCCATTTCCATATTTTTTAATATTTATATGTATTGCACAGACATATTTTTTTGAATGGATGAAAAAACAAAAATAAAAATGATCAACACCATATCATTTATTTCAATAGCAATTACACAAAAGTTTAACATATATATCAATATTTTACAGTACAGATTGACTGAATGTTTTAAGGTTTTTTTTCCTTTATTATTTGTTGTGTTCTGCTCTTAAGGAAGTTTAAAAACATGACCTTTTCTTGTTTGTTTGTTTTTTAACTAAAATATGTCTTTAATTTTCCGATATTTACCGCAATAGTTGACTTTGTATATTATTGCCCAACATTGATTTTTCTTTTTTTTTTTTTAATAAATAAATAAAAGTTCAAGCGAAGACGGAAGTCGCGTGCAGTGAACCATCTTGTGCTCCAGTCTGCTGAGGTCTCTGCTGAACGTCAATCACGTTTGTATACAAGATAAATCAAAACGGCGAATGCGGTCACGCAGCTGTAGTTCATGGTTACGTGGTCGAACTACTGAATGCTGTGTGCGCACATGATTAAACGTAGACAAATATTAAAAACAAAAGGAAAGCGCAAGATGTGAGAGCTGTTACGAGTTTAGAATTCAGTCTGATATAAAGGACAGTAAACTGTGGATGGAGATGTATTTTTCGAATAAGGAACAAAACACATGATACAAAACCGTGTAAAAGGACCGGATTTAATTAATTCACAGGGGTAATAGTGTACAGCAGAGGTCCCAAAACTGCGGCCTGCAGGTCACATTTGGCCCTCCAGTTGATTTCCTGTGGCCCATTACTTAATATAATTTAAATAATTCATTATGTAATGCAAAGATTCATTTAATGTCATCAATACATTTTTATTTTTGAGTTATACAGTATATCAAGACTTTTGTTTTGAAATGATCTTCTCTTTTGTCTTGAAATTGTTATTGCAATATCAGAATATGGTGATATAATTGTCATTTTGCCCACCCTTAAGAACACTTACACGCATTGTATAGTATTCAATGGCTTTAAAATAAATAGCCTTTTATCATGTAAGGCAAATGCCTTGCTTCACAGAGGCTGCCATCTTGTGCTGTCATATTGTTACGGTGGCCCTCATGGACAAACTAGCCAAAGCAAGCACTTTGTATTTTGTAGTGGAGGAGCAATACTCAAACTATTATAAGGACATTATTTCTGGTATGTAAAGGTCACCATACAGAAACGTGTCTCTTATTATACAATAATATTAAACAATGGTAAACAAGGGTCTTGAAAAATGCCCCTATCTGCAATCTCACCATTAGATTCTTACACACTGCACCTTTAATGTACCTGTAAAGGACTAAAAACAGACCCTTAAATTTCAGATTCCTCATAGTAAAAAGATAATTGTTACTACCCCCCGAGACTCACTGGTTACTATTACCACAGAGAGACACAAACCCTAAAATAGAAATATGCCTGTGGCAGAAACATGCAGAGTAAATCATCATGATATGGAGCAAAACTAGGCGAGCATTATTCGTGTCTGTGCTGAGAGTTGGGGTATGGAGGGTATGAAAGAGACTGGGGTGAGGAGACAGTGAGGGAGGGGAGAGGAGGGGAGGTGCTGTGGGATGCTGTTGCCAGGGAACTGCAGCCGTGTAGAGGACCAGCAACAGCTAATGGAGTGAAAGGACAGAGGCTGGTGTTTGAATTTTCCCCCAAGTTGCTGTGGGGATCTTTTAAAGAGATCTGGATGCAGTCAAGAATCAAAGAAGGGATTTAACCAAATGTTGAGGTGGGGGAGAGAGGATCCTCCAGAAGAGGTTGTGATGCACGAGCAGATGCAGTCACATTTAAGGATTCGTGTGTCTCGGCGTTGTGGACGTAGGAGCTGAGACGCAGGCTGTCTTCTCACGCTTCACAGCCAGTCTTTCTCCGACAAAGGTGGACAGAGGCAGAGGGCCGGAGGAGGAGGAGGGGGGTCCAGCACAGAGGTGCCCCCTGTCTTCAGACACCTGCTGCTGGCTACTGCTGACATTGAGGACAGTGTTCGACTGTGGCTGTGTGCATGAGTGTGTGTGCATGTGAATGAGTCAAAAGACACAGAGAGAGTGAGGAGAGGTTTCAGTATACTATACCCATGCCTCTGTGTTAGAGTCGGGGATCAGAACAGTCTTCACACCAACCTTTGCATCTGTAGGCGAGGAGGAGGAGGAGGGACGACACGCTGTCTCAGAGCAGCGAGACATTTGTAGGGGAAGACTCACACCGCTCATGTGAGTATAATCTCTGCCTTTACGTTCGTTCTTGCATTTCTTATCTGCTGAAATGCATTTGTTTTTCTATTGACTGGTCCATTTGGGGGCAATGTGTGCGTGACTGTTTCCTTCGAATGTGGTAATGTGCTGCACATTTGATCACATCTTTTAATTAATATTTAGATGATGATGGAAGATGAGTGGTTTGTGGTGAGGACCGTGGCTGTGCAGGAACTGGCTCTTTAAATGGATGGAGATTACACACTCATATCCATACACCACTGTTTCAGAGTGTTCCTGTGGAAATGCTGTGAGACATTTCTACCCTCCAGAGCACATACACATCCATCAGAACCACACATCTTCCAGTAATTAATAATTACAGGCATGATATTTCTCTCTGTCATCTTCCATGCATCGCTGATACGCTTGTCATAATCATTCTCTGGTTTTCACACTATGAAGCCCAATGTGTTTTGTTTCTAAGTATCACCTCCATCACAGACTAAAGGAATCCCCTGTCTCTTAACACAACCTGAGGATTTCACACATCATTAGGTGATGAGAGGACACGAGTGATTCTCAGAAACACTATTACTTGTGCAAATCATTGTGTAGTTGCTGGTTTGTAAAACAAAACAACACCCATAATTATGAGTTCTCGTGCATACATGAGTGGATATTAGGTCTGAGGTGAGCTATTAGAACTATTTGTTACATAAAACCTCTGTGTGAGTAGACATCAAAAAGGCAGCAGCAGCCACATAAGTGGGAGGATTAAGGAACAGTGAGGGAGGATTAGGTTTTGAAAGTTGTCCCTGACACTTGTCTCCTGAATAAAATTTGGACATAATATTCGACTTTTAGGAGAGAACTCAAGTCACATGCGTCTCACATGAGCTCCTATGGGCAGGGGGATAAAAGCCATGTGACCAGCAGTGTCTGCCCCGATTTAAAAAAAAAAAAAAAGAGTCAAATCCTTATACAAATTCAAACGTGTCTCTGTGGTGCAGCCACTGAGCTCACTGTCTATAGTGCTGTTTTATCTGACATTTTCTAAATGGGTCTTCATTCATGAGTGTTTCCACCTGCAGGCCCCTGCTCTCCTCTCTGAGGGATGGGCACCACAGAGGCAACTCTACGAATGGACAACATGGAAGTGAAAGATGAGTGGCAGGATGAAGACTTCCCCAGGTGGGTTCCTATGCATTTCTACTGGTCAACTCTCTCAGATGTCCATTTTACATTAGATGTTGAAACAAAACATTAACTGAGAAAAGCAGTTCTTAAATAATCTCTTTGAGCTGTTTTATGCTTCCTGTTCCTCTCCTTTGGTGTTTTACAGCAGTTGGCATAACTGCATCTTTCTCTTATCTCCTTAGTTTGTGTGGGTTTTAATGAGGGTACGCAACTCATTATTTAGTCTTAAATGTGTAATTAATTACTGATTAATGTTTTGTTTTACATAGACTGTTTTTGTCAAGGTGTATTCTTAAAATATATTCCACACAGTGGAGTAGCGGCCAGCACTATTGCCTCATAATAAGACGATTATCAGTTAAAATCCCAGTTCGGCCAAAGGCTTTTCTGTGTGGAGTTTGCATGTACTTCCTGTACTACCTTCCGGTTTTCCGCTTTTCTCCCACAGTCCATAAACATGCAGAGGTTAATGGGGCACTTGTGTGTTAAATCAATCAATCAATCAATTAGTCAGTCAGTGAGACTTTATTCATGCAGAGCAATGCATCTCAAATTGCTTTGTGGCAGATCTCAACAATAAGTGATGAGAAAGCACCAGAGACTAAAAAATACTATAATAACTGACCAAGAGACAGCAGGAATAGAAGAAGAAGAGGAAATAAACAGTAAATTAAAATGAAGATAATAAAAGGATATACTCACAGGTGTCATTTCAATGTGAAAATATGTATAGTCATGTTTGAGCAGTGACCTTCAACATCATGTTCACAGTGAGAGGCTCTAAAATAAGACTCCTGATAGATGATCTGCCACAGTATGAATAAACAGAGGGAAAGATGGATGAAGGAAAGACGAGTACACAGTGAAGATGGCTGTAGAGACAGAGATGACAGCGTGTTGTTGACTGGATGTTCACAGGTTTTGAATTGAAAAAGCTTGACAGGTAGAAAAAGAACACGAGGGGAGGTGTGAAGACAGTTTCTGCTGAGCTCCATCCTCCTTCTCCTCCTCCTCCCTCCTCCTTCCTCTCTCCTCCTCCTCCCTCTTCCCTCTTCCCTCCCTCCTCCATGTGATGAGAATCAGGAAGCCAGGGAGCAGGTGCAACGCCTGTCTGCAAATGGTCTCAGTCCACGTCATGTGACGCAACAGCAGTCACGGCATCAACAAAACAGCATTGCCAGGAAAATGGTGGGAGGTTTTGGTTGACGACGGAGGAATAAACAGCAGCAGCATATGGATTATTAAGGCAGCGTCAGAGTGATGCTCTGCTCTAGCTCGTCTCCCATCAGCTGAGGAGACGGTGGATGATTAAGCAAACCAAACACAAAGATTTGTGAGATTAAAAAAGAAGCTTATTTGAATCGACTTTAACCAAAGCAGCCTCTGTACTCGCTCCAGAAGGTAAGCGTCACTGCTTCATCCTGCTGTTGATGTAGCAGAAAGACAATGCAGCTGCAAACGGGGGGGAAACCAAAGGGATAATCATGCTATTGTTAAAAAGAGAGTCTGTTGTGTGTGTTTTTTTCTGTTGTGTGTCACTTCATTTGTGACAAAGGAAGCGTTGGACTATTAATCGCCGCAGGCTCCTCTGGGGAATAGATTCAGACTGTTCACCAGCGCCTGTGTCTCTGGTCCAAAGCCAGTGTTTTTGGATCAGGAGGAGGAGGACACACTGTCACGCACTGTCCTCCTGCAGAGGGGTTGGCTGAAGCGGTTGGCTTTCACAGGAATGCAGATAAAAACCCACCTCTGCTGGAAAACACTGCACTGTCACTGTCTGCAGCTCCTTTTGTCCATTTAGCTGTTACATCTCTGTTTACACTTGCTCGCTCTCATGTGGTGTTGTTGCTGATGGGGAACACGTGTGAGTGCATCAGCCGTATAACGTGCGTGCATTCATTACTTATAAACAAACACACACACACACACAAGTAGATTCACTTCTCCTTCTGTGCAGGTTGTCAACAGCACAGCTGCACAACCTAAATATATTATTTTTTTCTTTTTGCCACACATTCTGTCTCTTATTTCTTGTCCCTCCCCTTCCCCTTTTTTCCTCCCCCCAGCCTCTGCTCTGCCTGGCAGCTCTATAATCTTCATCTCTCCCCAGTGAGACATTAATTACCACCTCTGTCCTCCTGAGCTTGTTGTGCTGTTCACTGCTTTGCCAGATCAGTGTCAACAATCGGTGCTCGTGATCAAATGGACGCCATCCTTAATCACAGTGTTTCTGTTTTATGACGGGGGGCCACTTAAAGACCGTGTTTGAAGACGAGAGTTCAGAGATCAGAGAGGACTAAACTCCTCCGAGGCTGCTCATTGTACAGTGTCAACACATTCAGATTATGATCTGTATTTGCACCAGAAATTGATCTCTTCCTTTGGCCATAACTTGCTTACTACACCCAGAAAATGTCATCAAAAATCTGCTCACAAACAGATACACGGACATAACCAAAAACATAACCTCCTTTAGACGAGGTAATGAATCGAGGCAAACCACATTTGAGGTTGCTTTTATTTGAAGAGCCAGTAAGTTGGTCAAGAGGCAGGTGCATGTTTGAATTGCTTTCCTGAACCTTGACTCTAACTTGATATATTTTGTCTTGTTTATCCTGTATTTTGCCTACATGTCGTATCTTATCTTATCTTATCTTAGGGTTAGTTAAAAGTACAAGTATCTTACCAGAAAATGGCTTTGGTAGAAGAAGTCACTTTTTTATAATATTACTTAAATAAAGTCAAGTAAAAGTATATGATATTTACTGTACTTTGTATCAAGTAACAAAGGTAGTTAGAGGGTAGTAAAAGTTCACAAATGATTTAGGAAATGTAGTGGAATAAAATATTCTAGCAATATAAATAACAAAGTAAAGTATAGATGAATTGTGTACTTAAGTACAGTAAAAAAAAGTATTTGTACATTACAACACTGTACTGTTACCACATTCTTGAAGGACTTACCTGTGTATGTTTCTCTCCAGACCTCTGCCAGAGTACGAAGACATGGACGCCTCCTGTGGTCTCACAGATGACAGAGGCTGTAAGTATAACATCTTCATGATCACAGATGAGTCCAGTCAAAGTCTCACCTCCTCTCCTTGTTTTGGTGCTGTAGCCCCCCCTAACTCCCTGAATGTGAACCCACCTGGAGGAGGAGGAGGAGGAGGTGGAGGAGGGTCCTCGTCCAGCCGTAAACGTCGTACGTTGCTGGCCCCAGACATGAACCTCTCCCTGGACCACAGCGAGGGATCTCTGCTGTCAGACGACTTCCTGGACACACCGGACGACCTGGACATCAACGTTGACGACATTGACACTCCAGACGAGACAGACTCGCTGGAGTTCATCACCAATGGCAACGAACTAGAGTGGGAAGGTTAGGAGAAGTATACATCTGTTTTAACCCCTGTGATCACATATTATAACACTGATCCTCAACTTGTTCATAACTAACATTATAATCAAACTAAGTTACAACTAAAATATTGAATACAACAAAGTTGTACTGGAATTAGCAGTTTTTAAGTTAGAAAATGATCTGCCAATGTCGAATACAAACAAAGGCCAAAATTGACATAAATGAATTACTTGACAGATTCATTGGTGGATCACTGTTCAAAGTTCTGTCTAATCTGACTCTTATGTTACAGGGTTCTCTAGGACACTCTAAATGAACATATTACATATTTTGTTATATATTATTAGTCAGAGGCTTGCCAATGGAGGAATATCATGTATTTATAACATTTCACTCTGTTGTTGGAATTACATATATCCAATTTCTCTGTTAGTTTGAAATAACCTGCAAACAGTTAAGTATGAACTCAGTAACTTAAGTATTGTTTGATATTTAAGAGGAGAATGTGTCTTTGTGTCTGTACAGATGACACACCGGTGGCCTCGGCCAAAGCAGGTCCATGCAACAGCTCAGCAGAAGTGGATGAAGACGGGAACGCCCACAACGGACGCCTCTGGAGAACAGTGATCATCGGAGAGCAGGAGCATCGTATTGACATGCAGGTCATCAGACCTTATATGCGGGTCATCACACATGGAGGTCAGTGAAGGGGCAGACTCAAGGAAGAACAACAGGCATCACTGTCAGACCTGAGGTAACTGTTGCTGTCATTTGTCCGCACTCTCAACAGGTTATTATGGAGAAGGTCTCAATGCCATCATCGTGTTCTCTGCCTGTTACCTGCCTGACAGCAGCTGTGCAGACTATCACTACATCATGGAAAACCTCTTTCTGTGAGTTTTACTTTTCAATGCAAAGTTTGAACATTAAATTGTGGGACTGGCTTCATGAATACATTGATTTGTATTCAAACAAATTGTGTTTGAACAAATCTATTAGATGATGCAATGTGGTTTTTTTTGTTTTTTTTACTGAAAATGGTATTTTGTATGCTAGGATGATTATGTAGTAGTATAATGCAGTATGTTTTTCAAATGAAATAATGAAATAAAAGACAAGAATAACCAATAACATGAATAATATTAAACACAACAATATTGCAACACATAAATAAACAGATCTAAACCTGACTAAAACAGAAATCTATTAATCTCGCCCCCTTTTCTACATTTTGTCTTAATTTAATGTTAAACAACACAAACATAAAGTAACATTGTCAATCGTTCTGGTTTGGTTACCATAATATTATGTCTTTATATTATATGATATATTATATTATATTATATTATTTTATATTATATTATATTATATTATATTATATTATATTATATTAAATTATATTATATTATATTATATTATATTATATTATATTATATTATATTATATTATATTTTATTATATTATATTATATTATATTATATTATATTAAAGTCTTCCATTTCTTGTGTAAAACACACCTGCCCTCTTCTTCTGAAGGTATGTGGTGAGCAGTCTGGAGATGCTTGTGGCTGAAGATTACCTTATCATCTACATGAACGGAGCCACTCCTCGCAGTAAGATGCCTGGCATCAGCTGGCTTAAGAAATGTTACCAGATGATTGACAGAAGGTGATGAAAATCATGTTTGTTTTAGTTTTTTTTACTAGTACTTGGACATTTTAAAGCAACTCTCTGCTGAATGAATGCACTTACTGTTTGTGTTGTGATGGCAGACTGAGGAAGAACCTGAAGTCTTTGGTCATCGCTCATCCCACGTGGTTCATACGCACTGTCCTGGCTATATCCAGGCCCTTCATCAGGTGATACACACAAACACTAACATAATAATAATAAGTAAATAGACTTGTATTGACTGAAAATTTTTCTAATGATGTTTCATTTGTTACCAGCTCTTCGTTAAACCTAAAATACATATTAGAAGAGCCTGCTTTTCATCCAAAGGTTCAGAAATATGAAGCAAACCTTACTTATGTTGTCATTCTCTCATAATTCTCCACAGTGTGAAGTTCATGAATAAGATCCAGTATGTCCACAGTCTGGACGAACTGGCAGAAATGGTCCCCATGGAGCACGTTCATGTCCCAGAGTGTGTGGTGCAGTAAGTACCTCTAACCACTAGATGGAGAAAGTGAGCTGCAGGCAGCAGTTTTCTTCTGCTGTGATTAAAAAATTGTGATGGTTCATGTAAATCTACTGGAGGACAAATTAACTTGTATCTTAGTAAAGTAAAGATGAATACATTTTTAATGTTGACAGTAAAGTGTGTGAAATGACTTGTGAATTAATGATATAAGTAATGCACTGTCGCCCTTATTTTCAGATTTGACGAGGAGAGGATTAAAGTCAGGAGGGAAAGGTAACTGAGCAGTGGTTTGAACACAAATTAAATCTAAAGCTTAACTGTTTGTCTGCACAAATGTTTTTATGAGCAACAACAGCTCAGCTGCTCCACAATAACTGTGTGTGCAGAATGGAGCAGGAGCAGAAACAGCAGGAGCATCAGCAGTCAGTCCCACAGGAGACGATGAAAAAGTCTGCAAGGTGACGATGGTCCTCATTGACGTTCACGCTCACACATTTGATATTGTCATGTATGTATGGAGACTCTCATAAGATCTTTGTTCCTTTTTGTTTTCTTGTTTCCAGGCCAAAGTCAGTGCTTGTGGAACAAGGCTTATGAGAAGCGAGGGCAGAACTTTGCAGGTGAGGTGAAGTTTTCTGCTTTTTGTTTGCAACAAGGTGGCACTGTGGTTTGACACTGACCAACTTCACGTGACATTTGTTATTTCCTCCTAAATGGCTTCCACACTGCAGTGTATTCTGTTCATATTGATTAATTTTCATATTTTAGTGCAGGGATGCGATTCACATGCTTTCTCTACATGGGTTCTTTGTGATACTACAGTGTATTAATTGTAATGCAGTATTCTAACAACATACCGTATTAAATGATACCGCAGATGTTCTGTATCATATGCCACGACATGAATTAAAGTGTGAATATAACTCAAATTCACAGTCACATTTACTGTTAGCCATTACCAGATAACCATGTCATTGCACTGCATCGTCAGGGAGGGATGTCTGTCTGTCTGTTTTGTGCTTTTGGTAATATTCTGTACGCCTTTGCTCACCACGTTAGATGAACTTCTTTAGAAGACTGGTTTTATGCATCATTTCCCCCCCTGAAGTCAGTTTATCTCCACTAGAGTTTAGTTTAGCTATAACCTAATAATCTTAATATTTCCTCATCGTGAAATTTTGCTCACAATCTTACAATTGAAAAATTCGACCAATTATACTTCCTCTTAATACGATCAGACATGTAGTACATAATCTTCAAAAACCAAACATATAACTTCTCTTGCCATATCAAAAACACTTGTGTCACGTTAACACAAAACACTAAGCAATACTAGAGAGGACAAAAAACTCATGTCGCACTCTTTATCTGTCGCAAAACAAAACAACACTTTTGACTATATCTGCAAATGTCCTTCCTTCCAGAAGTTGATTGTTTCCTTTTGGGTCTAAAATGAAGGTGAAATTATGTGAAAAACACTTTCATAGACTAAACAACAATTACAAAATGGGTCACAATAAGCTTTATTGTCTGAGCAGGCTGACACCAGCTGGCCTGAGGATACAAGGTCATGGCAATGAAATGCCAATGATAATAGTTGTTGGTTGTGTTAAAAGCAATGATTCGTGACCGTAAGACAGAACGCTTTCACATTTCTTTAGTGTTAAATGCAGTTGTGAAAAATGTCCTCTTTTAATGTTATTACCAAGAGACTTGGTGTCAGTTACATATTGATTCCATTAAATCCACAACTGGATCCACCCATTCATCTTCTACTGCTTTATCCTCCACATGAGGGTCACAGGGGTTGCTGGTGCCAATCCCAGCTGACATAGGGGCTTAAAGGTGGACAGGTCCCCAGTCCATCAGAGGGCTACATAGAGAGAGCGGATTATGCAATTTACCCCATTCCCAAATCTGTATGTTTTGAACTGTGGGGGAAAACCAGAGAACCCGGAGAAAACCGAAGCACACACGGGTAGAACATGCAAACTCCATGCAGAAAGGCCCTTGTTCTTGCGAGCCAAACATTTCTGCCGGCCCGCAATTAATTACAGTTGATAGTTTTAATCCAGGAGCTACTAAGCTTGTTAAATGTTTATTGGACATTACTGGATACAAACCAATAAGTGTAAACTATAGAACTACAATCTGGTCATTAAAATTATGACAAATGGGATTTCTTTCTGTTTTTTTTCCTTTGGCGGCCCTCAGTCCAATGTTGGGTTCCTAAATTGGCCCTCAGGTATCAAAACTTTGAGAACCTGTGCACTACACCAACCGTTAATTCACAAATTAGATACGAAGGACATCTCGTAAAGTGTCAGCTGTGTCAGCCGTTTTTGAGTCACTGTTGCTCTTTCAGTCACTGGATATTTTCTTCTTTCACAGACGTCTGGTCTGTAAACCCTGGAGATGGTTGTGCTTTGAAATCCCAGTAAATCAGCAGTTCATGAAATACTCAGGTCAACAACCATGCCATGGTCAAAGTCACTTAAGCCACTTTTCTTTGAACTTCAGCAGGTTATCTATATATGTTAATAAGCAGTTGAACAGGTGTACCTAATAAAGTGGCCGGTAGTTAAACATCATTTTCTTACTTTGACTCTAATTTTAATGTTTTTATTTAACTTTATCCACTAGAGCAACATTCTAATAGTGCCACTTTGTTGTAATCGTCCACAATATTTCCCTTCTCTTGGTGCAGGATGTGACAGAAGACTGGAGCATGACATCTCTGATATATATCCCTATAAGAAGCAGACGACCATCACTACTGACCATCACACGTCTACGTGTACTCCCTGGTTTAATCAACTGAAGATCACCGTTATCGTTTTTCCAGTCAAAATGGTGAATGATCCATCTCTCTCTCTCTCTCTCTCCGTCCGCTCTGTCTGGAACTTTTGTCGTTCGTTCTTCCAGAGAGCTTCAGACATCACAGGTTTAAAGATTGATTAGAGAAGATGCTGTGCTGCGTTGAACTGTTTCTTAGTGGAAACTGTTGCTGAGCACATTCTGTTCATTACCTTGCTGTGTGTGTGTGTATGTGTGTGTGTGTGTGCGCGGCACTGTGACCTTTTGACCTGACGTCATAACGTGATCCACATCATCATGAGGAGGAGGATAAGGAGGAGGAGGCTCTGTCAGGACCCGACATGGACATAAATGATCATTCTACAATTAGAACAGAAGAAAAGGAAGATGACACACGTTTTGGTTTAAAAATTCTACAGCTTGTCATTGATGCAAACGTAGATGTAGGTCCAGTTTTTAACAACATTTATGACCCGACAAGAGGGACGTGTGATAGAAGTATATACAGTATATATATAATGGTGGTCTGAACTGATCAGATGCCTTCGTCTCTATTATTGCATTTGATTTGCCGTATCCTGAGTCATTTTCAAATGCTGTCTTTTGCTGTATGAACAATTGTTCCTCTTGTGCTTCCATCTTCACTGTAGCTTGTGTCATCACGTGCTGAGAAGCAAACAAAACAAAAACCTGAGACGTGAACATCTAAAAGAATCACATGGCGCGACACAAGCTATTTTGTCAATGTGTCATGAACTAGCGTCCACACAAACAGATGTCACACATCACGATGATGTGTTTTGAATAGTGAAGCATCTCATTAAAAATACTTTCTATATGTGTGAAAATCAGAGATAAAATCTAATGAATAATGTGTGACATCTATAGGAAAGTGACACATTTGATTTTCAAGCTCTAAAATGTAGTGCATATTTTAAAGAGAGAGTGTTTCTTGTTATATTTTTTGATTATTAAGGGTGAGCTGAGCTGTATTATACGTCTGATTTTGTCATCTTTTTTTTTTATTATTTTTGCCGGAAAGTTTTTTTTAACCACTGACCATATCAACTCTAATAGAAAGGGCCCATACTAAGAGATTCTGATAAACCTAAGCTGAGTCTCATTTTGAAATGTAAATGTTTTGTTTGCATGCATATAGCTTCTAGGGGACAGAGCGTCCTTTATTTTTGTCATTGACTTATTGTAGCAGCAGAGATATTTTATTTTTGTAAAGAACTGCACACTGTGTTGCCTGTTACCTGTTTTATTCTTGCACTGTCGTCCCATAATGTTGTATGTGTTACGTTTAGGAGGTGATGAGTCTTCTTGTAGAGGAGAATGACTGTCGTGTAGTTTATAGCTGTTGTAGTACAGCATGCATCTTTCATATAGGACAAACCAAACATCGTCTTTTTTCCTCAAGTTGTGATGTTTCTCTTGTTTTGTTGCCTTTTCATTGTGGGAACGATACTTTGACGTCATATAACAGAACAGTTACATCAGACATTGTCATAGCGAGGGCTGCTCTGTCATTTTTTATTTGTTGTTGTTTGATTGGCTGAACTGAGTGCCTATTTTTGAACCAAATGTTGAAGAGAAATCCATGAAAAACTGAAGGAATGTGAAATGTAGCCTTTATGTCTTTTAGTTATTAGGATTTCATGGTTCAGTCTGTCAAGTTATAGCCATTGTCAATGGCAAAGTTTGCATACAACTGAGGGGAACTTCCCGAAATTAAAATCTGAATTCCTCATTATTAAAGCACAATATGTAGATTATTACTAATTGTCTGCCTACCATTTCTCTGCTGTGAAACATTTGCTCAGATTCAAGTGGTGTTAGTGATGCTTATTCTGTTACCATGATTGATTCTTCCATGTAAATAAAAGTGAATAAACCATTCCCTCTGAGTTCAGTTATGGCATCTGTTTTCATATTTCTAGTCCAAGTCTAGTCCAAGATTTAAAATCATCACTAATTCTAAAATATAATAAAATCAAAGTAGCCAAGTTTGCAGTAACAAGACACACCTTTTTATCTGCTGTTGATTTATGGTTCTTTCAGAACAAACAATGGACATAAGGACATTACAGCCTTTTAATGATATACTGCATTACTCAGATGATAAAGTTAAACGACATGCAGGTGTCGACTGCACGTCTTACACAAAGACTTTTTCTTTTCATGGCTCATAAATCGTAAAAGTCAAGCAGTAAAAAAAACAACATTTTCCTAAGTCCATTTCCTCCAGACGTCCTCCAAACCTGCTACCATGTTATATTTATTGAATACAACGGTCTGAATCTTTCCTTGAATTTTATTTCCCCCATTTCAAGAAAAAAGAAAATGAAAGGGTCTTTATTGTCATTATAATGTTGCACAACGAAATTGCATGGTTGCACGGAGGGTTGATCAGAGCCGCTACGACCAATGAACCTAACCTGACTGCATACATGGTTTGAGGAAAGCCCAAAAGACACAGACATGACCAGGAAACACACCCAGATCTGGCTTTGCCAGGTTTTTACGTGTGTAAAAGGACCAAAGGCCAAAGTGTAACAAACCACTCCCTTTCCAAAGTGTGTTAGGAAACTACGGTGGCCATCACAGACTAAAAAAAGGATGTCACTACTCCCTCCTCTCTTCACCATCACCACCCTCACCTCCTTGACCTGGTTTTTGAGGGCGGACTAAGCTCCCACATACTTCTGTCTGTGACGGTGTGAGGCAGCCTCCATACATATTATATAAGTTGATATTAAATATTCTTATTCTAAAGCTAGAACACATATACATACTTATGGATATATTCAATGTCGACTAATCAATCCCACTAAATGTTTTAGTGTAACTAAATGAATGAGGACATGATCAGTTCCTACAACAAAGTGAACAAATGACATACAGTCATCTGTGTTATCAATTTCCACAAAAATCCACATCTTTTTAAGTTGCTGCCCTGACTTTTATTTGAGTTAAAAGTGGCCTCTAAAGCATGGTTTTATAAAGGAAAGTATACACATACGTGCTTGAGGACAAGCCTCTGTTACCTTATGGCTGCCTTGTTACACGATGCCAAAAATGCCCAAAGCTTAAGAGCTGTGACGGTTGTTTAACGTCAGGATGCACAAAGCCACTGCCACTCAAAACGTCGCTGTCCTTTTTTGGAACAAGACTTGAAGTCTTGTGACTTCAGCCGATATAAGATTGTCGGCCGTCAGCCCTCTCACACTTCTCTCTTACAAACTAATGCTGACGGAGAGACCCAGACTATTGACCTCTGACGTCTGTGACGGGATTCACATTGCACAGTCACACACACACACACAAATAGAACATCCATGCCACCCACCCACACACACACATAGCACATTAATATATTGTGCTGTGCTTGTTATAACTCCAACTGTGTGAAATGCAGTATGACCAGTTTAACATCACAGACATTGTTAGAAATTGCCAGAAAAGTAATTATTTAATCAAGCAATCGATTATTCTCTCTTTTCAGTTTGTTAAATTTTAAAAGCTAATAAATAATAAAATCATTATTATTTATTTATATAATATATATACAATATACTCTGTTTACTTTACAGATATATATATAACCGTGTGGGACTGTTGTACAGGATAGTTGTACTTTAACTGCAAAACACACATAGTGTGCGCATATAAAATTAAGTATAACTGCACTGAGAAAGAGAATGATGTCTCTCTTCAATTCTTTCTCTGTCAACTTTTCACCAGCTACAGTCACAGTTTAAAGGGTTAATAATAATGAAAATTGATGATAATACGCAGGCAGGCATTGTATCATATCATATCATAGCAACGTTATCATAAATAAATGATATATAATTTAATTTGGTCAAGGTAAAGACAGATGGATTTTCCAGTATGATATAAGCTAAACCTTTATCATTAGTCCCACAAATAAATATAAATGATTCTATTCTATTCAGTTCTATATTGTATATCAAGCCCCTCTTGGATCAGAAACACATAGAAATACTCCCTCAATGTTCCAGGTTGTGAATGGTGATGTGTGTATTTAACAGTAACATCATGGTCAAAATACCTTTTTACACCAGGTTCTAACAGACATGTGCACTCACCCACACATTGCTAGATATTTTCCATATCTACCTTATCCCATAATCTCTCATAGCTGTCAAAGGTATCAAGGGTCCATGGTCCCCTTTATCTAAAAACACCAAAGGTCTAAAAAGCCACGTTTCTTTCCTTTTACTCAAAGGCTCAAGGCCAACGGTTAACGACTTTAACTGTTCACATAATCTGTAAGTAATCCTGCATTAATCAGGTTTAACTCACTCCAAACTAAATTAACTAAATAGTGGCTCCTACAAATATTATTTTCTCAAAAGTAGTAGTTATTATTATTATGGTCATGTCTCATGTGTCTCTCGATCATCATCAGTGGTAGTTTTCCACAGCACCTGGATCATCATCATCATCATCATCAGCTGCACAACATTCACGGCCTGTGATTGGCTGTCGACCAAAACTCTTCGCGGCCCCTGATTGGTTCCCGCGTGGAGGCACGTACTAGTGGAAAAAAAAGAAAAAACTAGCGCGAGGACGTCCCGTGCCCGCGTGCTTGCTGACGTCATGCGACGCAGCGTGAGTATAAATGACTGTGACACAGACACGAGCTTCATGAGAGAGACGCTGTGTTGTAGTCCAGCCACGACTGAAACTTCTACACTTGTGTGAAGAGTTTAATCTGTGGGATTTTTTTAATCTTCACTTTTGGTCAAGACTTCTCTTCTCAAGGGGTTACTTAAGAAAAGTGGCGCGCGCCAGAAGAGACGAAAACATGAGATACATTATAGGAATCGGCGGGTAAGTGTGTTTTTATTTTTAAAACTATATCAAGCTATATACAACTTAAAATGTTTTTTTTCAGTGTTTGTAAACGTATTTAATTGTTCCAAATATGACAGTGTCACAGTTAATATGGGACATATTACTTTATATCCGGTCTTTACAATTATTCGGGGGTATAAACCGTGTCCTGTAGTTACGTCTGTGTCAAACTAGTAGTTGAATTTAAGAAGTTAATACAAATAATGTGTAGGTTTTTGTTTGCTAGTTACTACTGTGTGTGCACGTGCCTTATCTCCTGCCCGCCACTACGTTAATCTGTAAAGACTCTTTATGGTCACACACAAAGTCCGCTGTGACAGTCTGTCGTCATAAATCGAGCGGGACATTTGAAAATTCACCGCGAGATTTAGCGCAAATGTGGAGGGAGAGTTCACGTTAACGCTGCCTCCAACTCCACACACACTTATGTTCACGTCAGCCTTTATTTATGTGCTTTATAATCAGCAGTGAATAAAGACACGTTTGTTACGTTCACTTTAGAACGTATTGATGTATTCTCAAAGAGCAGCAACGTGGTCTAGAAAAACTGGTTTATTATCACAGTTGACCTCACTCAATTTTAGAGTCAATTTAATTCAAATAAGGACCAAATATATTCTTTTATTTTTATTGACATTTAAACGTCAGACTTAAATACACTGATTAGTGTAACATTTGGCCTTTCACTGTGGAACAAAACTAATGTTTATCATCGACTAATATGAAACACTTTACTGTGATTATGTTGATCTGCACACATGAAAAAATAATGTTTCATGTCTTGTGAAGGAAATGATCAGAATATTTCATAAAGTTAAGTAATGGTGTCTTTTTTTGTTTGTTTTCAGGATCACAAATGGTGGGAAAACCACCCTGACAAATAAATTGATCAAGACGTTACCCAACTGCTGTGTTGTGCACCAAGATGACTTTTTCAAGGTGAGTTTTAGTTGATATGTAGTAGGGTTTTATTCTTGTCGCAGCTTCCCTGCCTTTCCCTTTCTCTTTTATTGTTGCATGTAAGGCGAAGTAGTGAATGCTGCCATTTCACACCCTAGCTCTGTGCTTTAGATATGGAAATAGGTTGTGCTTGCTTTAAAAAGTCTCTCTTGATGTCTATATTATCTTTGCATGGCTTCATGCTGGACCCCTCCTTACTTCTCCTGTCTCTAATTTGCCTTTGAATGCTTGCTTTTGTTTTGCTCTGTAAACCCTTTCCTATACCCCTGTGTTTGTGTTTGGCCTTGCTCGGGCATGTGAGTGGGATCTGCAAGTGTTCAGAGCTGTGAGGTTGCAGCAATGTTTTATTGCTCACTGTTATTTCAGAAACCCGATCAGATAGAAGTCGGGGAGGACGGCTTTAAGCAATGGGATGGTAAGACTTCACTGAAGACTACCAGTGACTCATCGTTGCGCTTCATTCACATTCATATCTATTTTTAATATGAAAATATACCCTAGTCTCTTTGACTCTACACACAGATTAGTCATTTAACATTCCCACCATACAACACGTAGCTGATAATAACCTCCAGAAACCTGGAGGAAACAAACCCTTTCCAAATATTTTACAGTCTTTGTTTGTCGTTCTTCTCATTTTCTATCTTTTCTGTCATATCTCTGTTCTGTCAACCGTGCTCCACAGTGATTACATCTTTGGACATGGAGGCAATGACCAACACGGTGAAAGCCTGGATCGAGAACCCAGTGAAGTTTGCCCGTTCCCATGGTGTCGCTCTGTCTCCTGCCTCTGACCTGGCCACCACTGATGAGCAGATCCACATCCTGATCGTGGAGGGATTCCTGCTCTACAACTACCAGTGAGTTCATTTAATTAAAGGTTGAACAAAGACAAGAAAGCTAGTGTTTTTGTACAGTTGAATCCCAGTTTAAATGGGTTTTCATTGGCACTCACTGAGAGGTCCAATGATTCTGCAATGCAAGCAGGGTTTAATCCATATCAGTAATGTAAGGCCTGAGAGAAGACTAATTCCTCCTTTGAACGCTCTATTTTGCCAGAGATGCACTATTTTTTTGCTCAACAGTACAAAATGCATTCATCCTCCAGCCATTATGCACATGTACACATTCATGTTTGTAGCAAAGCTATAAGATAATCCTTTATTTGTCGCAGAAGGGGACATTTGCAGCGTTAAAGCAGCATAGAATCACAACAATGTAGAAATAAGATAAGGAGGAAAAATACTATTAAATATGTGCAAGATGACAAATTAATTAAGGTTAACGATAACATAATAGTAAGTAAACTGCACTCGGGTAAGACTTAGTAGTATTGCACAGGGAATGAGGTGTTGGTGTTTACAGATTAAAAAATCCTGGGTATAACTGCTAATTTTACCATGATAGAAGCTGCTAATAAATGTGGTTTGTTTCTCTGCACAACTTTAGTTTGCAGCTTTTTCAATAAGCGAGCACATGCCACAATATAATTCCACTTAGGTGTCAAAGGTTATGCAAAAATATTTGACGTGTCGTGTACCATTTTTACTAGCTCACCGCTGTTGCATATACATGGACTCATCCATCTCGTGTTAGGCAGGTCCTGCTCTTGCAGAGATAAGGTGTTCATAAGAAAGAGGCTCTCTGAAGTGTCCTCAAAGCACCTTGCTGGGTCATTTGATACTGATGCTAGGGCTGAGTGTCAGGCGTGCTGCAGACGTGTAGATAAGACGGCTTCATAACATGCTTCTTTTACTCCCGTCTTGTTGAAGATGGTACTTGTCATCACCTGTGACATGTTGTTTTTGTCCCCCCCCCGTAGGCCCCTTCTGGAGGTTTTTGACAAGTGCTATTACATCTCGATTCCCTATGAGGAGTGCAAAAGAAGGAGAAGGTGAGTTAATTGTCACCACAAGTGTTGCTCTTATTATCACTGTTCCTGTTTTTGTTTATGTTTACATTTATCTTGTCTTTAGTACAAGACAATACACTGTCCCCGACCCTCCCGGCCTGTTTGATGGCCATGTGTGGCCCATGTACCTGAAGCACAGGAGAGAGATGGAGACCAGTGGCTTGAATATCAGTATGTTATTTCCTCTTCTTGATCATCTATTGATGTTTTTATTTGGTACATGCAATCTGATTTTTAGTAAGATTACTTTCTGTGTGTGTTGCAGAGTACCTGGATGGTTTGAAAACCAAAGAGGAGATTTACAATCAAGCGTATGAGGACATTCAGAACAACCTGCTTAACTGTTTATAGGTGAGAAGTCGCTCACTGAAATTGTTAATAGAATAAACGCCATCTTGTTCTTAAAGGGTTTAATTGCACAACCACGTCTGACACGGTTTTCTTCTGTTTCTTGCAGCAGTAGGACTCCTCTCCATTCCTGTACATAATTTGTAAATAGTGCCAAGGATTCATTTTTTTAATGTTTTTTTTTATTCTTTTTTCTTTTTGTATATAGAACAGAACAATGTTAACTTATCATTGTCGTTTTTATCATCTTCAGATGATCAATATTTGTTTGTTTTTTGTTATAAGGTGATTGTACTGATTTATGCGACTGTTGCTATAAACCACTGACTTGTTCTGGACCATTTGTCTTTTGATAGTACTCTCATTCAGTCATACAAATAAATGTATTTGTTGCTGTTTTGTTGAAGCAGCACATGAAACATAGTGTTTTTGTCACTTTATATAAAGTGTTTGCTGCAAATGTGAAGGTGTAAGATTCTGTTATGAAGGTTATAAAGAGTTGGGCCACACTTGGATTTTCTGCCCTGCTGAAATGGCAGTTGTTGATTCATGTAATTTTACAACCAGCCGAAAAAAACAATATATATTAATATATCTCTATGGAAATATCCACACAACAGTAAATCTGCCTTCAAATTACATTACTGTTTGGACTGGAGCAATGTATTCTCAACCTGGCTGTGACAACTTTTAACACTTGATAAGTCACTAAAATATTGCATATATTACGTTTTCAGTCATTTTGGTTTAATTTATTTGAGAACATAAACAGCCACAAGTCAAAAAATATATAGAACCTTTTGTTAAAGATGTAATAAAAATTAGTTCATTTTGATGTTAGTTTAGATAAATGGTGCTTGTTACATCCAGTATTTGCACATTTTGCAAGTCAAATTTAGAAACTGACCCCTTGGAGATGTTTGTTGCAGGGATTTTCACCTGTAGCTCTGAAATACATGCTCTCACGTGCATCAAGCAGATGCCTGAGTCGTTCTTAGACTAACCACAGGATTTAGAGTATGTGAGGCACGTGCTGGTATCACTATGTTCCTACACAAAAATAGGCCACTATAACTTGTCACTTCCCCCTTAGAGAATAACTTCCTATTACAGAACAGACTGAACTTCAGCTCGGCATACCACGCAACACCTAAATATAGATCAGAGCAGGTAGATGCATATATTGTAGGGGTCGGTATTTTCCAACCTGAGTGGATGAAAGTGGAGTATTTACTCTTTAATTAAAGGAACAAAGGGGTCTTTACATGCCACAGTCAAGGATCAAGTGTCTTTGCTTAGTTGATGGCCTTGATCCTCTTGGGTGTGACTGCTCGTGTATGTTCGGGGTTGTTTTAGAGACCCAGTTTAGGGTGACTTATTTATATGTGTGTATATATACATATGCTGGAGATCAAAATTAAAAGAACAATTAATGAATACTTCAGTCTTTTACAAAAAAAAAAATAACCAAGGCCCTTCAACAACAAAACGTTGCACAGAACACCATGCTCAAAATTAGAGAACAGCAATGACTAGCGCAGAGAAGAATCACAACAACATTTTCTGAAGGTTGCAACAGTCAACAATTAACAGGAAGTGTACAGGCCTTTGTTTTGCATGACTTCAGCACATGCTGGCCATTTCATTATTTCAAGTCTTCAGTTTCCAGGGACTGCTTGACCTATTTTGCTGTGTGACAGGGGGGCATTGTCCTGCATAAAAATTGTTGGCTGATTGGGTGATGAATGGAGGAAAGGAACCACTCTTTGTTGTCGAAGAAGGTTCTGATAAACATTTGCATTCACTCTGCCATGTAGCTGTATAAGACACATTATCCTGTCCTCTCTTGCATTTGACTTTCGTGGACGACCAGGTTTCTAATTTTGATCCAGTGTATACAAACTGGAGACGTGACCGCCTCACTGTTCCCATGTTTTGTTGACACACAGCAACTCCCAGATTTTCTGTGTGTGTGTGTGTGTGTGTCTCCCAGCTGCAGACCACTCTGTCTCACACGCTGTGTTCAGAAATGCTGCCCTGGATGAGAACATTGTTACATTTGCTATAAAAGCGAGACTGCAGGTTTTACCAACTAAACTGAACCTGTCCATCTGGTTTCCAGGAAGTCATGCTCCTTACTGTATACACCATGGCAGTGAACAAATAGCTGAAACCATGTCTCACATCTTAAATGGTTGCCATGTTTACAGAGGGCTCTACATATGTAGGCATGACAGAATTGTAGATTTGATATCAGCAGATATCTCTTCTATCTTCAGGTCTTCCATCATGCTGTATAAACATTCTACTGTGAAGCCGAGTATGTTCAGCCTCTGTAATGATGTCTCAATGTTCTCTCATGTAACAGCTAATACTCCTGATGTTGTTGTTGTTAATGAAAATCATAGAGAGGTGCTCATTCTGGAGGTCGGCTGTACCTTTGATTACAGCCTAGAGGAGGCCTTTCTGACCAAAGTGCTGAAATATCAGCAGCTGAAGCAGACCATCTCTCAGCTAGGCTACAGGTGTAAACTTCTAGTCTTTATATTTGGTAGTCTGGGGCATGCGCATAAGTTGGTTGTGAGGGGCCTTCAGATGGCCGGCCTCCCTAAAAGAAGAGCTAAACAGTTGGCCAGGTACTGCTCAGTCTCAGTTATTATTGGTAGCCGTTCAATCTGGAGGAGACGTTGTTTTTTGTATCCTTAAATGTCTGTTTTCTATCTGACCTGTAGGTCATTTTGTATGTAACTGCGTTCAGCTGCCCAGGCGTTTTGTGTCTGACCGTCTTCCATTGTCAACTGCACTGGCAGTGTTTATGTCCCTTGTGCAAGAACCCTTGTACTTCTTTATATGTGGGCATAAATAAATATTTAAAGTGTGTGTGTGTGTGTGTGTGTGTGTGTGTGTGTGTGTGTGTGTGTGTGTGTGTGTGTGTGTGTGTGTGTGTGTGTGTGTGTGTGTGTGTGTGTGTGTGTGTGTGTGTGTGTGTGTGTGTGTGTGTCTCATCAGCTGCAGGTACTTGTAATGTGTCACATGCGTGTCATGTGGAAATGGAGAGTCAAGGTGAAGGTTGTGACGGCCTAACAGACAGACGTCGACGAAACCGCACAGTGGACTGGACTCTGGTGCTAAAAATGACAGCTGTGTGTGTGAGGAAGATTGTGCAACCACACATGTGCAAGCAAAAATGAGAACACCCCTAATAAAATTAATAATAATATTCTATTTAGATATTTAAACAAATGTATTCCCAAAAGCAGTTTTAGTGCATGCTAATATAGTATATTTTACATGAACTAATGACTGTTGTACTGTATGCATACAGGCCACTGTGCAGTCCAAATACAATTTATTGCCCACTTGGAAGAAGTCTCCTTCAGTGTTGCTTCATATGAACTTGTCTTTGCACATTTCACATTCACGTTCATTATCAGTTGGAGAGTAAGAGGAGGCAGGGGGGGGAAATGTTTTTAAGAATAAAAACAGGGTCAATGACATGTCTCACTGTCGCGTTATCTTTGATTACTCTACCAATGAGGTCAAGGTTGTCAGTCGTCCAGGTCGTAGTAATCTCAAGTGGAACAGGCAGATCTCCAAAAGTCCTTGAATCACTTACTTTGCCGCAGATTCAATAACTTTTTGGAGAACTGTGACATGGATTAATGGTCAGTCTGTCACCTCTCTTACAAAAAGGCTTCATTATCTGGCCTTTGAACAGCAACCGTTTTTACATATTCTGGCAGGAAAAGCACATACGTTCCTGATTACATTAACAGTGACTCTGTTAATTTAATCTAAGTCAGGACAGTATCACAGTCTGTACTCAGTAAACTGAGGAAGCCAAATTGAATTCAACCATTTGATTATTCACACCTGTGATTTTCCTGCTGTGACACATTCTGTGTAAGTAAACCTGGAGAGTGACTTTTCCTCCACTTTCTTCTCCTCGTTTCTAGGTTAATCTGATAACTATCACCGACTATGAAAGCCTGCCAGAGCCTGAGAGGCGGAGGCTTTAAATTATACTGTGTGTGTCACAGAGTTATTGGACGAGAGAATGATAAGCATCCAGTTTCAGCCCGCCTGATTCAAAAAGACCTCAACCCTGTGATTGTGTCCCACGACGTACACACACTGCAGTCACATTCCACTCCTGTGTCTCACACTCACTCAGGGATTTACCCTCACTCATTGTTGAGAGGCTCCGAGTGCTGTGTACCCACGGTGTGTGGGTATATTTGGAGATTGGGGTGAGGCGGGGGCAGGCTTGTAGGGCAGGAGAAGGGTTTATACAGTCGAACTGCCTGTGATCATCAGTGCGGTGACCGTCGTTGTTACAATGCACTCTAAATTGGCACCGTGTCACTGGCTGCAAGTGTGACAGCACATCCAATACAGTAGCAGTGGCTGTGAGGAAGCACGGGACGCCCTGTCACCTAGTTCAGGGCAGCTGACGACCAATAAATGGTAATCCTACCAGACGTATAACAGCATGTGCCGTGTGTAAACTGGCTCGTCACACATTCTGTTTATTGGATGCTTTCTGTAACCTTCAGGCATCAGGAACCATGCCATTTCTGACATGTAGCTCTATAATCACTGGCACTTTTTTACCCTGTGTTTACATCTTCTTAATGCTGTGTTTTTACAGTGTTTTAAGTCTCATGTTCGTAGGTCTATATTTTAGTGAATTTTCTTTACCTTGGGATAAACCCCAATAGGCAGCAAAACAATACAAGATGTAAAAACCACCAAACCACAAATGACCCACAGTGGCCCATGTGGTTCATATATGAGTTTAAAATGTTCCCCTATTATTTAATTTAATTTGAAAATGACCCCATGTCAGGTGCCCTCCTGGATTTCATGCAGGAGTAGAGTGAATGACCCCAACGTGGGCAACATTTACATAAGAACTCTCAGTCCAGCTTTAGAGTCTATACTATGTGGTGTAGTTTATAAACCCGCTGTGTCCACGGGTGATCTGTGCTCTGTCCAGTTGTGTGAAGGTTAGGACACAAGATAACCGAGCAGGTACATGCTTGGAATGTATCCATTCTGTTATTGGAACAGAACAAACAGAACAACGGCTTCTTCATTGCTCCTAAATACTGAATGTTCAAAGTGGCTTATATTTATGGTCTACAGGAGTGGAGGGCGGCGTAAATTGAAAGGGCACCTACAGTGTGCACTGGTGGGGCAGGCACCACTAGTATATCATCTGCACATTCTCACACCACTGTGCATTTTCTATACAGCACTGGATATGATTTCCTCTAAGTGCACCCTTTTTGATTGGAAGGACACCCCATAGGAAAGAAAGCTGCAAAGGGCATCTTACAGAGCACTGCATCAATTTTATCCACAATTTTTGATTTCACATTTTGCTTTAGAGGCCACAAATGAATGGCAGCCTGCCTTCCCCATGCGTTATGAATCTAGAGGACACTTTTAGGGAGTTATGTCGAGTATGATTTCAATACATGGCTTTACATCGTTTAAGGAAGTTGGACGTTAACCAAGATTAATGAACACGTGTTTGTTTGAATTATATGAAATATATTAGTATTCATAAAACCACAACGTTCTCTTTCTCAGAGCAGGTTGTGCCGTACAGTGCACCAGTGTCATAAGTCATAAGACTTTTAAATAGTTTTGACTAAGGAGAGCACTCACGGTCTGTGGGGATTCACTGCCATCTTGTGGTGATGAGGGGGAAGTGTCACAACAACAGCACTTAAAACTCCAGTGACTACATGTTCATACCATAAAGTGAACTAATAATCACCTAGAGAGAAAACACTGGCAGTAGACAAAGTAAAAAAAAAAATGTCAAAACAACAAATAATAACCAAATAGTAAACATTTGCATGACAGGATTACAAATCTAGAAAGTTGCTGTTATTAAAATAGTTTAATTACTGATGTCAGTGTTGAAAACTGAGCGAAATCAGCCTTTAATTGTCTACATATTTAATCAAGAAGTGATGCTACATATAAGCCACATTATATAAATGTATTTCCAAAGGGACCTGGTCAGAGGGTAAAATACATATTATTGATCTGTGCACGTTCAGATTATATAAAATCAAAAGTGTAATATGTGTAATACGCTAATATGATTCTACAATGAAAACTGTGACCGCGCTGCGTGTCCTGGGCGTGGATTTACTCCCACATGCCAGCGTAGAAGACTTCTCAAACTCGATATTATTGTGCGCAACTGCATGACAGAGTTAAGAGATTGAAAACACCACCTCACGTCAAACTCAACTCTTCGTCATTAAATGTTTTGGCACTCCAGATAGCGACACCACCGCAAAGCTGCAACATGAACACGGGGCAGTTTTCCTTTGCATTAATGTTCTTACTCGATGTCCTGGTGCGTTTGGGCACCGGTCAACAACATTTACGCGCACGTGTCGGACCTTGGAGACACCGGATTCAGTGGGAGAATAACGGTCAGCTGTACAGTCTGCTGAGCACGGGGACTCAGTATCGTCCTCCCGCTCAGTCCAGAAGACGCACTCAACTTTTACTAACAACCAAGAACACTTTTAACCGCGTTAACCAACTTGTTGTACCCAGTAGACCCGGCAGAGTCCGATCTGGAGACCCCGAGGACGCAGTCAGGGTTCATTCTCTACAAAACGACCACGGTCTAAATGATGCAGCTGTTCTTGGTCCAGATGCAGGTCAATACTTTGTCGTTTCTGGACAATCCGGGGCACCCGGCCAGGCTCCACAGCGAACGGCGAATGCGGGAGGAGAGACTGTGGTTTCTGGATACCGTTCACATCGCGCTGCGTCAAACAGCAGCAGCGCTGTGTCCGTGTATGAGTTCTCCGGTAGCGGAGTACCGCGAGGTGGCCGCAGTGCAGCTGGGGCTGACGCCGGTGCTCATCAGGCCGCTGCGCCGCCGTCGAGTAGACCAACTGACTTTACGCACAGCCGAGGGATAAAACCCGAGAGCTCGAATTTAACTGCCCGATCATCTGCTGCCACATCTGGATCGGTCACCATGGCTGAGGAGGACAGCGGGGACGCACGACGCATGTCTCAGCAGAGCAGTCAGGGTGATGCTCGCAGAAGTTCGGCGGAGTCAAATATATTTTCTCCCACAGCGCCGTCCGGCAACGCTGTAGATGTAGAAATACACTTTCCTCGCGCGAGGCCCGAGCAAACTCGGACTACAGATGTGAGTGACCCGCGAGATCCACACAGTATTCATCACAGGAACTCGGTTTTCTACAACGTTTATGCACCAGACAGACGGAACAGGGGTCCTTCGCGCACTCCACCTGGAACCGGCGGCTATGGCACCAGATTATTCCACAATGGTGAGGCAGAGAGAGATGAGAAAAGCATATATTTTTTATTCCATGTTGGTGTTTTACTTTTGACACTTGTTTACCAGAGGGCCTTGAACACTGCACGATGAATGAATGTCTATTTAATCCGGTCTGTAGTGAAGTTTCCCATCAGGGACATAAATAAATACATGACTGAACTGAACTGATAATAATAATAAACCATGATTTACTGCAGGTCTGCCCGACCTGGTTCCTGATCCTTACTACATCCAGGCGGCCTCTTACATCCAAAGAGTGCAGATGTATGCACTTCGCTGTGCTGCAGAAGAGAACTGTCTCTCCAGGTGCATATCTTAATTTATTTGACATAACATCAGTCAGTCAAGTGAACCCAGTGGGTGTTTGGTCATTGTCTAATTGTGTACATCTGTGTAGTTGTGGTACAACTGTGTGGTCAGTCTGATCAGTCTGGTTCACGTGTGCAAATAAAAATCAAGATAATCCCTCTGAGGTTGCCACATTAGGATGTGCTGTTTGCACAAAGTGTAGAGTGACTGGACAAGGTGGCCATCGCCCAAGATTCTCTCCTCTGATGTGAGCAGCAGCCACTTTGCCAAGTCAAACAAGCCGTGAAATGAAAGGCAAAGGATTCCTGAGGCGAATGCAAAAAACTAGTGAGGCAAGACCAGACAGCACCTGTGCCATTGTGATGGTGGATTACTATCCGTGTAATGGCCAGACAGAAGGTTTTATTGTGTGAGCATTGTTAAAATGCCACAAACACTCAGTGGTTCAGGTGTCCAGTGTGACATTCCAGCTCCTGGATAAGACGCTCAAGGTGATCTTGCCTCATTCCTTTCCTGTTTCCTGTTTCCTCAGGTCTGCATATCATTCGAGTGTGAGGGACCTGGACTACAGAGTCCTGCTGCGGTTCCCACAGCGAGTGAAGAACCAAGGAACAGCAGACTTCCTCCCAGTGAGGCCCAGACATGAGTGGGAATGGCACAGCTGTCACCAGTGAGTTCACCTCATGTAATCAGTCATTTTTCTTACAATATTTTCAAATTGAGAATATAGTTAAGTGCTGAAACTCTATTGAAAGTCGTGACTTTGGATATCGAATTGTATGTGTTTTAGTGAGATCTATTATGTTCATGATGCTCAAAGAGTGCAGAATTACATTTAGAGAAGGAGCTGTTGTGTTTTTAAAAGCTGGTGCTTGTTTATGTCACAAATATCTAAAGTGACATGACAAATTTCATGAAACACTTGACTGTGCATGTAATAAATGTGAGAGCAGACAGTTACTCAGTGTTTGAGAGAACCAGGCCAGCAGAAACTTAAGCTTAATCTACTTTTTTTTGTTGTGCATTTCATATAACTGGTGTCATTCAGGAAACATTATTGAAGTCCAGATACAGATATTACCATACTGGAATTTCCAGCCCTAATTTTACCGTATGAACATCTTATATTTTCTATCAAAGAAGACCTTCAAGACATTAAAAGAGCCTTCTCCAGGACACAGTGTAACAGACAGTGTGATAGTTTTTAAAAATAGCAAAAATACAAAGAGGACTGAAACGTAACATGAATAAACTATAGGGCGGAGCAGGCAATCAGCAGGGATACAGGACAGGAAGTCAGACTAAACAAGGCACACAAGAAAAAACTTCAAAATAAAACAGGCAACAAGGAACGGAAAACTGGACAGTACTACAAGCTTCTTCAACGTGAAGAAAACAGATCAATAACAAGTCAATCAGAAGACACAGCATTCACTTACATGTACAGCATCTCTGTTTCTCTGAAGGCATTACCACAGCATGGAGGCCTTCAGTAACTACGACCTGCTGGACGCCTCCACTGATCAGAGGGTGGCTGAGGGACACAAGGCCAGTTTCTGTCTGGAGGACACGTCATGTGACCCGGGAACAAGACGCCGCTTTGCCTGCACCGCTCACACACAGGTGGGTCAGCACTGTGCACTGTAATGGACGAGAGTGGCATTTAAGAAACACACATGAAGTCAAAGGAAGAGTTATGATCTAATCTATTTTTTTTTGTCAGGGGCTCGGTCCTGGTTGCTATGATACGTATCACGCAAACATCGACTGCCAGTGGATCGATATCACTGATGTCCCACCAGGAAACTACATACTGAAGGTGGGCTCTCTTTCATGAACAGGACATGTTCAAATATAAAATACATCATATGAGTAATAATGATACTTATTTTTGTTTATTAGGTGACAGTAAATCCCTCTCAGCTCGTCCAGGAGTCTGATTTTTCCAACAATGAGGTTCGCTGTGACATCACATACACAGGAACACACGTCCAGGCAAGAAACTGCAGGATCACTGGGTAAGTAAGAGCCTCACAATGATGTGAATATCTAAGTCAGAGACATGAATAAAACCTCATCACTATATCTGTTGTTCATTTTGACAGAAGCTGACCTGACTGAAGACTGAACACTTTCCCCTCACAGAAATACATATTTCTTATATTTAAAAAGTTCTTGTTGCTCTTGGTATAACATTGTTTACACTTAAATGTTAAATGCTTTTATCATGTTTGTATTTATGGCATAATATATTGTAGCTATGTGGTTACATGTTAGTCTATTATTTTAGACCTACATATATATTTGACTGCAGTGTAACATCCATCCATCCATTATCTACTGCTTCATCCTCCCCAGTGTAACATAAATGGCCAAATACACAGATTTAGGAGGACCCACAACATTGATATTATTGATGAATAAGATCTTCATATACTTGGTATAATTAGTTGTGATAGGCTATATCAGTGTTTTTCAACCAATGTGCCGTGGCACACTAGTGTGCCGTGAGAGATCGTCAGGTGTGCCGTGGGAAATTATCCAATATCACCTAATTGGCCTAAAAACATTTTTTGAAAACAAATAATTAATTCTCTGCAAATAATATGCACATAAATATTCAAGACACTTTGATAAGAATTACTAAATTGTTAATATAGGCTACAGAGTATAATTTTTAAAACATTTTTGTTTGGTGGTGTGCCTCGTGATTTTTTCAATGAAAAACACTGGGCTATATGACCTGCGTATTGTGTTTTATTTTGAAAGGGGGGCGGAAGTGTTTTACTTTGATTCTGTGTCGTAAAATTCATAAAAAATAAAAAAACTTAAATATTTTAGAAATCAATTTCAATTTATGTTTAAAATCCTATTGTTATTTATTTGTCAAATAACAACAGGAATTCAGATTTTTATACCCACATGAAGCTCAGAAATTATAACATTCAACTCCTTAAACTAATGTTTTTGTTCAGGAATGCAAGTAAATAATATAATGTGACACTTTAATCAAGAAATGATAATAGATATTTTTTGTAAAAACAGTCAATTTGAAAATTCATGGAAAATAATAATTATATTTTAGTTAAAAATATCATTTTGATTGAAGAACTTCTACATACTGGTGTATTATGATTTTGATAATTACCAGTGCTGTTCATTTAGAGCAGATGTGGCTTTGGGTGGTGGTCTAATAAATGGGTTCAAAAGAACATGTTTGTGTCTGGTCTTAATTTAATATCATGTATAACATCCCACGTTCACTGACGGTAAGAAGGACAGTAATACTAAAAACTAAAAACAAACTAAAACATTTAGTCATCCCTCTGCACATTAACCATGAATAATACCGTCTGTTAATAATAATCTGAGCTTCACGCGTCAGAGTGTGGACTGGTACATTTCTTAAATGCTTCTGGAGTAACACACTTAAGACGTACACGTGAAAAGGGTTCCGCGTCGCATGCGCTTGCCTCTTGGAAATAGCAGCAGAAGACGTGCAGCTTCAAACCGTGGGCCTGCTGTTGTTTGTCATGTTGTGTTACAGCGGGTGACTGATTGGCCAAACATTTATTCACCTGGCAGTGACTCCTAATGAGGTGTCTGGGAATGCTCCGCTCTGTTTGCACTTTGTCACCACATTTATTCTGTGTGATTGGTGGGCTCAGGGTGATTATTAGTATAAATAGTCACCACAACTATATTTTCTTAAACACAATTCATTCCTTTTGCAGCAGAAGAGCTGAAGTTTGTCATCCAACATACATAAATTGCCTCATGGTCTTCCACCAGAAAGAGGTTTCACTGTTTTTTGACTGTATGAACGCATATGTTTAGCACCACATTTCTCTTTTCCAGCACAAGATGTCTCACCATTCTTTGTGTACATACAACCTGCGATGGCTCACATTAAACATACATTACTGCAGTGTATTTTTCTGTTACTGTACTCGATGTTTCTCTGCTCAAACACACCTGATTCAAACGGTGAGCTCGTCACTAAGCTCTGCTGAAGCCTGATAACTGAAGCCATTTATCTGAATCAGGTGTGTTGGAGCAGGGAAACGCCTAAAACACGCAGGACAGTGGCTCCTCAGGAACAGGAATGAGAAAACTCTGCACTATAAGAAAGATTCTGAATGGAGCATATTTCAGTCGTTAAAAAATAATACAGAGGAGGAAGAGCTTACTTAAATTATTAACTTAAAAGCTGCACTGCTGCTGTTTACACATAAATGCTCCCTCAGTCAGGTCTGATAGTGTTATAGCATACAAATCAAACAAAGACCAAAACTGGGGCAGAAAAACGACATTAACTGTAACAAAATTCAAAAAAAGGCACACACTGCAGCTTTAAATAAATACCATAAAGTAAAAATGCAGATGCTGCATTATAAGTAGTGAAAACACAATACAATTATCTAAAGTTCCAAACTCAAAACAAATGAGGATGAGTAAAAGATGATTGATGGAGCTTTTCTTGCCTTATTTTTGGTTTTTGTAAATTACTGAAATATTTTATTCATTCAGAAAAATACTCAAATAAAGTACCTCAAAAGTGTAGTGAAGTATCCAGTACTTGTAACTATATGCATTGTGACATTCAATGGTTGCAATGATAATTTTATGCATCCCAATGTTGTACAATGTGCAATGACAATAAAGATATTCTCATTCAATCTATTCAAAGGTACATTGTTTATACGGAAATTCTTGGCTTGGTTCTGTCTTATTTATACTCTCTGGTATAAAGAACCAATAGTCATTATGCTCTTGTTCCCAGAGTTTGGACAATTTGGGGAACTAGCAGTCAGTTTTGTTATACTACTATATTTATATACTACTATAAGAATAGTTCACTCATCTCACGTAAAGCTTTTCATTCCATCCCAGGTTATTATAGTTAACGAACACTAACGAAATAACAAGAACTAAAAGTGAACAAACATTTGTGTGGTTGACCTCTTGGCCAGGTCTCCCCAGACTTCTCTAATGTTCTTATCCAAACATGGCGTCTCTGTGGAGCCCCACACCATGTTTGGACACTGAGTTTAACTGTGACAGAGGGTCAGGACAGAGCCATGGCTCCTCCACCGCTCCTCCAGGTGCTGTTTGCTCAGCACAGGCCAGCGTGATGAGCCTGCAGGGCGTGCAGGATGGGGAGCGGTGCCGGTCGCTCCTATCCGGCCCTGCTGGAGATGACAAGCAGGAGAGAAATTCCACAGATCCACAGACAGCCAGGAAAACTTGACTGCAAACAGCTGACATCAGCAGCAGCAGCACCACCACCACTGTGGCTAAAGCATCCTTATCATGAGCTGACTGTCTGTGAGGCTGTGCCCAAAACAGCTTAACTGTCTGAGACTCCCAGTCAACAAGTGTCAGAGCCAACAGGCGAGACTGCACTGACACGGAGTATGATGGAGGCCAGTTTGTAGCTTGTACAGACCAAATGTATATTAGTGTTCCATCTCCTGATATTTCACTTCACTCTGTGCCATCAGACCCCTGGCTTTTATTTATATAGACATAAAGACTATGTTATAATATAAACATTATGACATAGTGATAATGGCTTCACCCGTAGGTTGGTTGGTCAGAGGCAGGCAGTGTCCAGAGGGTTTTTAGAGAGCTGAATGAAAGTTAACCAAACAATGAGGTGAAAACTACATGGAGTCGTATTAGCCATATGTAATTTCTCACTGAGGAACAATTACACTGGTCAGCACCAAATATATTGTTTAAGTTTTTTAGCTGATTTAGCATCATTTTGATATGAGGAATCCAAAAACCACATTGGTTTTGCTCAATCAGGTCAACTTTCTGAACAAAGCTACATTTGTTTTTTAACGTTTTGTTTACATGTACGGGTATTTTCACATCATATGATGCAAAATGATTTTATATTTCTTGCAATAAACAAATTCTGAAGATTTTGCATGTGCCAACTTATGACTAATTGTTTTTTTCATTATAAGTGAATGAACTGGCTTAGAGTAGAAGATCTTGCAAAAAAGCCTGACATATTCTGCTACATCTGCGGTGAATACACCATTGTTCCTAACAGGAATCTGTTAGAAAACATTTTTTTCTCCTAAAACCTTTTTTGGATGAGAAATATTAACGAAAATCAACTGATAATATCACAAAAATGTAATAAATTTAGTCAGAAGACGGGATTTTTTCAGAATCAAAGTAGCATAAAAACCTGACCTGATTGAGAAAAAGGATGTCATTTTTGGATTCAGCGGTGCAAAATTGTCCCAATTCAGTTGAAAAGACATAGACAAATTACAAATTTCTTTTTTGTAACCCAGTGTTATTAATTTTTAATCCGCCCTGTGTTTCGTGTAAATATCACTCATCTTCTGCTCATCTTATCCTCCACATGAGTGCCAATCTTGTGACTATTACAAATCATGGGTTTACAGAGAGACTTGCTCATATTATACTGATTCATCATGATGCATGAGTATATTCAGCAGGTATTAAACATTACATTATAAAAATGATAATGAAGTAAATCAATAAAACAATTAGTAAAACATAAACTCTAATAAAATGAATTGAAACTTCAAAGAAGATAATGTTTTTGATTCCCTGATCTCCAACAGAGAAGACCTGGTTTTGACCTCTAGTTTTGAGGTTAGACCATGAAAAAATAGTTTGCACACACACTTATATTATGCACTATTATTTGTTAACTGCTCATTTATGTTGTATTTTTTTTTTCTTCAGTGTTTTTATGACTGGTCTAAGAACCCTTGAATTGCTCCCTAGGGACAAATAATGCATTTTTTTGTATTGAATTGAAGAAAATGGAACATTTATCACCAATGACTACTCAGCCAAAGATGTTGAACAGCCAAACAATCAGGAAGAGTGATTTTCCTGTGCAGTTTCTATCTCATGTTGATTTGACAAAGACAGACTAGAAACATGTTTTGGTGGCTGAGCTCTAACAAGTGTTATAGTAACTTAAAACTGATGCATCAAAGTGTTGATTATTAGCACTGGTTGCTGTGTATGTAGTCTGGAATATGAGCCTCAGTGTAGGTGTTCTGGTCATGTTTACCTTTGTGAGAATAGTTTGTTTATGGCAAAGAGAAGAAGCTATTTATGTGAGAACGGTGGAACTGACTGACTATTTTCTCTCCTCCTGGTATTACACAGCGGGCAACTTGACATCCTGACGGAGGAAACAATGTTTACCTGGGCAGGACAAGGACTCCCTGAGTCTGCCCGTTTACACATCATTATAGACGCAGCCCTTTTCCCTGTTTGAAATAGAAGAATGTGTGACCAATAATCCTCGTACTTTCCCTCCAGGCGCTGCTGTGTAAATATAAAAACACTCAGCAGACTGTGTCAGTGAATACATGCTGGTATTAATCCTGTTATTGTATAATCTTTGGACTGGGAAGTGGAACTGGACAGGGAGGACGTCTGAGTGAGGCTGCAGACAGGGGCAGGAGAGGGGGACATGGAGCAGGCAGTTGGTTTTTGGTCTGAATTTAGGTCTAAATGTCTGTATTGTTTTATGATTTTTTTTACACAAGAGTGTCTGACTATGTTCAGCAGTCTCCTCAAGTACGTCACACTTCACATGGAGGTTCCAGACACATAGACAGAAAAACACAGGTCCTCATACATGCAGACATGCAGGAGCAGACACAAGACATACATATGCTGTCTCCTCTCACACAAAATCATGTTCTACTGTGAAAACATGAGGAATGTAAACGCACAGCAAACATGTTTGCATGAGAAGATGATGCTTGTACTGAGTTTAATGTATTGTGCAACAGTATGCACAAATAACTATCCCCTCAAGGTTTATGGGTTTAAATTTATCAGAGGATATACAAATTATGAATTCTGTGCTTTACAAACACTAAAATGTTTTTAAAAAAAAGACATGTTTGTCACAGCAGTATGGATTTTTATTTGCCAATCCCACTGAAATCTTCATATTACATCACTGTTAACTGTAAATATCAGCAGGTGGTAAATAACTGATGAAGAGGAGTAATGTTTAAGCACTATATACAATACTTAATAAATATTACATGAAAGCAATTTAAAAACTTCATTATGGTGTTTGACACATCAAAGTGGAACCAACTGTACATGAAAGCGTTTCCAAGACATCATTTAATATGATGAGATAATTTAATGAGACAAGAAACGCTTATAAATACTGTAGGTTTCTGTCAATTTATATTGCATTGATTTACATTTACCTTTTAACAGACACACCAAGTTTTTCCACATCCTTCAAGCATAAAAACGTTCATGCAATATTTCAAACTTTATTTTTAAAATCCATGTCCTTGTCCATTTGGCCCCAATTGATCTAAATTTAGTTCATTTCCACGGCTAAGTACAGTTTGCTATGTTTCATCCCTGTTTCAAATATAATCGTGTATACTGAGGAGAAAAGTGGTTGTTTGGCGACACTGTGTGGCCAGACAGGGTAATGTTACAATTCTCTACAAAATAAGGGTATTATAAAGATATATGTATGTATCATTTTACATCTGTAATTGTGTAAAATTGTGGAGTTTTTGTTTATTTTCAACCCCATGGAGGCACAGGAAGCGTGTGTTTTCTGTCTTTATATGTTCTTATTTTGGTTTTGTTTAAATGACGCGTAGAAGTGACGATATTCACATGCGACGGGACACACGGAGCTGCTGAGAACAACACACCAGGAACAGTGACAGCAGCAACAGCAGCAGGAAGACATGGCGAAACTGTGTGTTTACATGAACTGGGCTTTAGCGCTTGTGTTCGCCTTGTCCTCCGTGTGTGTCCCGGCGGAGGCTTCTCCTGAGCAGACGAAGACGGTGGAGTTTAACGTTAAACCGGGAGGAGTGGTGCACACGTTCTCCGAGGCATTTGTGAGTGACTTACGTTTAAATTAAATATCTCGGTCACTTTCACCCTGTTTCCCTCTCGCCCTCAAACACCTGCTTCTACTCAAACTACAAAGTTTAAATGTGTCAACTCACCGTGTTATTGTCATTCGCTCCGCTGTTTCTCGTCAGTCAACGACCAAAAACACGTAACAGCAAACATATCATGACGCGGTGGTGAAATAATCCATTTCATATGTATTTAATGTTGTCACACATTTAGTTTACTTGATATATTATAACCTCATAGTGAAAGACTACATTAAGCTGCAGTCGCGGGTTGATGACGACACAGCCCGTGAGAGGCTGACACGTCGCTGCCACACTCTCTTCTCTGATTGGCTGAGCTTAAATGAATGAGCGCTGCTGTTCTAGTTTGAGAATTTACAGTTCATGTCTGTACATTCACACCTATGACCCTTTTTTTTACTGACACTAATATTTTTTTATTTAACATAGTTTGATGAACGTCTTTAGCTAAATAATAACAAATGTCACAATAGATCCCTTATCTACAGCAGACAGTTTGACTTGTCATTGCAGGAAAAGCACAGGTGTTTCTATTAATGTTAATGAGATATTTCATATTTAATTCATTAGATACATGTATAATATGTCCTACAAGAATGTATGAGATCACTGGGACACGGGGAATACTGTTTGCCTTATGGTGTATTTAATTTTTGATTCATGATTCAAGGATCAGACAAGAGTAAGCCATTATCTTGATGATATTTATACACATTAAACATGACATCTTGTTATGTTTGATTAAAACACATTTAAAATCCACTTTTACATATTTCTCTCATCTGTGTTTTAGCAACATTTTGGTCCTCAGATTAGGGATGTGAATCTTTGGATGGCTCTTACGGTCACGATTCGATTCAAAATCGATTCTCGATTCAAATGATTCGATTCATATGATTCTCGATTCAAAAATGTTTACAATGCATAGTGTGTTAAGGCAAATCATGGCATCAAAACAATAGTTTTTATAAGATAATGTGATAATGTGATCCCACAAAAGTTAACATTTATTCATTCAAAACAAATACAAACTTACTGTACAAAAAAATAACTTGCTAGCTGAGGCTAGCTACCTTTTTCTCCCAGAAGTTACAAAAATAAACTGTACACAAATAACACAAACTGCTGTTTTGTGTGGTTTTTCAAAAAAGACATTTATTTTATTTATTTATTTTTTCAAAAATTGATTTTTGAAGTTTATGAATCGATTCAGAATCGTGGATGACTAGAATCGCGACTCCTATGTGAATCGATTTTTTCCCCCACCACTACCTCCGACCTTCATCAAAATCCTCAACATTAAATCAATCAAATATTTTCCTATTATTTTTCTGTCAATCAAAAACATTCATGTGCAATCTCTAGAGCGCACTTAAGATAAACTCTGAAGTTATTTTTATACTTCAAATGAACACTGACACATGCTCCTGGCAGCAGACTGTGTTTTCCTCCTCACATACACACGTGTAGATGAATTAACAGTGAGGCTTATTGAATTGCAGTCAGAGTAACTGATTGGTTAATAATGGCTGTGATAGTAATATGCAGCATCAATGCACTAACTACCACTCTCATTACAGAGGGATTATGAATGTTCCTTCACTTATGCTTCACAGGGGGGGACCAATGAGGTGAGTCTCTCACTTATTCATCATCATCATATTATTATTATTTTTATTGATAACCTTTTAATTACAGCATGTTTGAGGCATAATTGCTCTTTTGTTTATACTTTACAGCAATGGCTGATGAGTGTTGGCCTGAGTGATGATGACACGCTGTTTTCCTGTTCTGTGTGGAGGTGACACACACACACACACACACACATATTTTAGTGAGTGCACATCATAGATACAATGCATTCCCTAGCCCCTTACCATAACCATCACATCTAAATGCCTATACTCAATTCTAACCCTAACCCTTAAACCAGGTCTTAACCCTGAAAAAAACCCTTTAAAGTTGTGGGGCCCAGAGAAAAGCTTTCTGCAAATCAATCAAAGTGGAACGTACATGTTGCCTTGGCTGAATAATTAATCGAAATTTTATCGAAAACGCAATACTGAAATTATCAAATTGCAGGAGGCACAATATTTATTCAAGCCAAAATGTGTGTCAAAATATGAATTGAGATACATTATTGTCTTGATCTGTACAAATCTTATTCTACAGACTGAAGAGAGGATCTTTGTATCTCACAGATCTGCGCAAATCATTTGAAATGTTTTTTCAAATGAAAATGAGAATAATGATGGAAAAATTGGTCAAGATTCACCGCAATTAGATATTTATTCAAAATCGTTCAGCCCCACATGTTGCCCTCCCATCTTAAGCTTATGTCGGCACATTCAGTCCTGGAAAGTCAGTGAAAGGTACTTGAATTTGAATTTGTCAGCCAAGGTGTGGGAACCCTGAAACATTAATGATGACGACTGAATATGTGGATGAATCTATGAAAGTGACTTAAAGTTGATGATGAAATATTTCCTCTACATTTCCTCCAGGCCTCAGGGGAAATCCTACCTGTTTTTCACTCAGTTCAAAGCGGAACTCAAGGGAACCAAGATTGAATATGCCAACGCTTATGTAAGTATAAAGAAACACTCTTTAATGTAGACATTGAGAACATGGTTTTGTATTTTAGTGTCAACTGCTCCTGGTTGCCAGTTTCACATCAATATCTTTCTACGTGGTTTTGGTTACTTAAATAAAAATAAATTAATATATATATAAAAATTGGCTTCCCAGCGATTTGTTTGGGCGTTGTCCGATGAAACAGGTGATCTGTCTCTCCAAAATGGCTCCTATACCGAGCAGCATGTTTTATGGGCACAAGAAAAGTAAATATCTAACAAATAAATAAACATATGTATATGTATATGTGTGTATTTGTGTGTATATATACATATCTACGTATACGTAGATATATATATATATATATATATATATATATATATATATATATATATATATATATATATATATATATATTTAAAGGTCCACTGTGTAAGAAATAGTGACATCTAATGGTGAGACTTCACAATGTCACAAACTTTTTCAAGCGTGTCAGAGAACTACGGAGACCTTTACATACCAGAGGGATATCGTTCTTCTTTGTTTTCATAGAGCTGCAATTGTACCCAATAATTTTATATTTTAAAGTGATTTATACAAACATTCTACAAATGTCTGCCTTAAAACCCTTGTAAGTGTAACACACTGGACCTTTAATGGTACTCCCATGGTCATATACATGGTTATATAGGTTATAAGCACGTGCATTTTAGAATCTGTGATTTGATTATTTGTATCATAAAACAAGTAACGGGTTGAATGGGTTAAATGTTGAACATGAGAACAGCAGAAAATGTTTCACCCATTTATGCAACTAAAGAAAAACTAATTAAAAAGTTGACCTGACACTAATCTTCAGCATTGTGGAGGATAGACTGCACCATAATATGCACAATATATTTATATAATACTGTTGGTGCAACACATAATGAACCTCCCCCTGTGTTTTTGCTTCTTAGCACTTTTACTGAATGATTAGTTGGAGTGGAGCTTGTGTTGGACAGCAAAAAGCTCACAGGACTTTATGACCTAACAAAGACAAAGTGCAGTAATGACTTTTTCCTTGATATTGCTTCACTACCTCAGGCAGCCTGTCAGAGCAGAGATTAAGCTTCTCATTTTGAGCCAAAGTAAGTTAAAAATGTAGAATTCAATGTGTCTGCACAAATGTCAGAAGTCAAGGTATTGATTTGATGTTGATGATGAACATTTCTGCAAAACCTGCAAGTAATAAAGCAGCCACCTGCACACCAGCAAGACATTTGTCAAGGTAAAAGGCTGAGATCTTATAGGCAGATTTGTTTGTGCTGCACTTTTCTCACCTGATGGAAACAGCTGTCACGCTGCTGTCAACGTTTCTACGACAGAGACGATTACTGTCACACGTAATGTCACTGTTTATGGTTTTACAATGGTATTCTTGTTCCCTACACATGCATATGCAAATTGCATTACAATTTATGCATACATGGGGTCAGGTTTCTCCAAGCTCACAGAGATATGGACTCCCTTCTATAAGCAGAAAAATGTGATTATTTTTCTGATCAAGTACTGGTTTATGCCACAAATTGCTCTTAATAATTAAATCTCCAATTATAAAGAGATTTAATATAATATTCATAATGATGCTTTTATTTATAAATTGTGAAGATCTTAATCCAAAAATGGTGGGTTTCATCTTCAAGCATTTGCAAAGAAACTGTGATGAGAATAAAGGGCAAGACATTGCAAATAATTTGGTGGTGTAATTCAATGCATCCTCTTCAAGAGCAACATAATTAAGTCATGAGGAGCAGAAAGATCACTAAGAAACAGGTCGAGTCAGCAGCTCTGTGATGAGCCGGTGTTCAGTCAATTTACTAAAACAAACCATGTACAACCAGCAGAGGAGAGGATCCCTTAGGATGCCTGATGGGCAGTTTTGTTCGCGTAATTAGTGTAATTACGTCACTGATGTAAATGCTTGCCTTGACTAGACAAGTGTTCAAAACGGAATACATGGTAAAAGAAAACCTGTGTGTTGTGCAAACGCCTTAAAAGCCTAAAGATGTCTTCCAGTGAATGTGACAAGAAGTTACAACACAGTCTTTCTTTTTTTTACATTTATTCAGAACAAACAAACCAAACTCTGTCTCTAGAGACCACCACATGTGTTCCTCTGTTACCTTTGTTTCTCCTAAAACACGCTTGGAAGCAGTGTCAAATCATTTTCACCTTTGTGCAATGTGCAAGTTCACCACTAGATGCCGCTAAATCCTATACACGGACTGTTTCAATGTCACCTCACATCATGAGCTGAAGCAGCAGTGAGATGCAGAGTGTCGCTGACGGCACTATCAAACCCTGAGCAAATTGTGATAAAATATGCTTTTACATGCCCGTTGGACCAGTCTTTGCAACATGTCCCCACCTCTCATACTTAACGTCTCCATGGAAACCCATCATGTGCTCACCACGTCCTTTGCACATTTTTAGATGCTCTCCTGACGGTGAGAGCTAATACTGGCACAAACGGAGACGTTGAGAGAAACAAACTTTATTTGTCCTTGAAACCAAACTCCCGATTGTCTTTGCACAGTCATGTTTCACCGTGGGAGGTGAATGTCTGGACTTTTTCCCGAGCACAGGAAGTCCGCCGTGTGTGACGCGGTCGTCGGTGAAGTGAAGTGCACCTTGACACGCCTCCTTCCTCCAGCAAGGACAGTCTCCTGACACACAGTGCTTAATGAGAGCACATGATTCAGCCTCTTTCCTGCTCATGCTCGGTGCCCTGCAAATAAGAAAACAAACACAAATAACTTCGCTATGTGACGAGACTGTAATAACCTTGCATACACAAAAACAGCTGCCACCCCCCGCGCACAATCTACTTGACCTTGTCGTCCCAACCTCCAGCTCCCCTGCTGCACCACCTCTTATCCTGTTCATTTTTCTCCTTTTCCTCCACATCACTTCTGCTGTACGTGTCTCCAGTCGCAGTCTGCAGCAGCAGGACACAGTGACGTTCCTTTGAGGCCGGAGGAATTTACCATCAAAGACTCAACAGGTGAGAAATTGGTGAACCCCAGCTGCTTGTCACGTCAATCTCTCACTCCACCTCCCCTGGCTCCCTCTCTCTCTTTTGAGAGTTCCCTGCTGATTTCCCTTTAAGCATATGCACCAACAGTGAGTGGGTTGTCATTCGTCCCTGTAGCATTATTTGTTGTTTCTGAGTTTCTTTAGAAAGATCCCCACTGGGTGAATTCAGTTCCAGACGGTGACTAAGTAACAAGTCAGACTGAGAGTGATTTACTGTAACTGCTATCACACATATAAACATAATCCCATTTCTGGAAAACAATGTCACTCAGTTTTAGATGTATATATTTCGTTTTTAGATGCTTTAGACCAGGGTTTCTCACTCCTGGTCGTGGGGAGCCACTGTATGCATGTATCAGATGTTTCCCTGCTCAAACACACCTGATTCAAGTGTCCAGCTCGTCATTAAGCTCTGCTGAAGCCTGATAACGACCTATTTATTTAAATCAGGTGCGTTGGAGCAGGGAAACACTTAAAAACATGGAGGACAGTGGCTCCCCATGGCCAGGAGTGAGAACCCCTGCTTTAGAAGTAAGATTTTCCATAGGGGGAGCTGTAGAGTCATAGATAGGCTCAATTTACCAAGAAATGAAAACCAGAAAACAAGTAAATGCAGTTTAGACCTCCAGAGAACGACACTGTCGCCACCTACAGGCAAAGAATGCTAACCTTTTTGCCACCTGCAGGCAGTGAGTGTGACATAACTGTTTTTTGGCTACATGTGTTTTTGTGTATAAACACATTTAGTACAGATTTTAGTAGGTCGGTCCACAATATACCTAATACTTTTTTCATCAAGTGCAAATTGAAGAGAAATGTGTAGGTTTGGCTAAACTAGCACTTTGCCTTTCAAGTATCTTGAGATAATATTGTAGCTGTGTAATAATGGACAGTCGTGAGACTGATTTCAGTGTTTATTAGACAGACGGATATTGAAGTTAATCTTTCAGCATCCTGAATTAAATCTGTAATATTTCAGGAGCAGACACTGTTTGCTTTGCAATAGAATGAATCCCCTAACCAGAGTAAACGGCATATTAACATAGACTAAGACCCATGTTCATATACAATGTGAGTCACCAAGATGAACACCGATAACCTAGGTTTCTCATTTTCTCCGTTATCTCAGTATCTGAGCCCCGGTTCTGTTTCTTAGGAAATGAAATCTGGTTTGTTCTCCCCTCCCCTTTCATCCAAAGTAATGAAGGACAACAGATACACTATAGGCACAATGTACACGGGGGTTTTTCTCAGTCAGCAAAAAAAAAAAATGCTGTAGAGGGCAGAATATTTTTAGGTTGAATATCTTAAACAAAAAAACTTGAGCTCCAAACAGCAGCTCTTCAAGAAAACAAATGCAGTTGTAGGGATAGCTGCCTGCAGGTGACAACATAAACCATTTTAAGACGTGATGAGTTCAGGCTAATGTTGGGAAATGCAGCGCAGTTTGCGATTTTGTGAGTGGGACACGTTGACAACAGCAGGAGATTGTCCACAGGATACAGATAAAGGGGTGTGTGACATCTGGTTTGAGCAAACAAGACCCTCGCCTGTTCTCTCACTGTGAATCCTTTGCAGTTTCTCCTGCTGCGTTCCTGTGTAAGCTTATTCAGTCACTCACTAACCAGGTTTTATGACAGGTGAATATCTGGAGCGACTCTTGCAGGCGTATAGCTGAAAGCAGCTATATTTGTTTTAGGCCAAACTGTAAGTTAGCATCAGCCTGATTCCTTCAACTAAAACAGCCTGCTCTGCAGCAAATTAGCTCCGGCACTTTGGAAAACTATTAAGGGTTTAGCAGAGTGGCAGACTGTAAAAGTGCACCAGTGAATAGATCTGTCTTCATGTTCGTGGCGACTTGTGTTGTCTCCAGTGGTCTCATTCAGCCACTTCTTACTGCTGTTACTTTGAAAACAGGCAGTGCAGGTCGGGCTGGACCTGCAGCTTTGAAAGTGCTGCCTCTGCAGCTCTGTGGCCAGATGATGCAGAATTAGTTCAGGCTTTTTTGGGTGTCCTTATTTCTGTGATAATGTCTGTGACTGAGGTGTACTCTCCCCTTCTGACTTCTAGTGACCCACAGCGAAGGGAAGTTCAGTGCTCAACTCTCCAAATTGATCGCCGTCGGACGGACACGACACGACGAGCTGTAACCGGTCAGAAGCGTGACTCGGCTTTGGTCATGCTGTGACCAGTCACAGCTCTGAGGTGCAGGCTCAGCGTCTGTCCCATCGATGAGGGGTGGATTTGGAAACATTCCTCCTAAAGGACAAGTCAAATTTGAAGTAGGACAATACTGATGCTCTGATACGGCCTATACAGCAGTTTGTGTGTGGTGATTTTTTTTTTACGATGGTAGATTTATGCAACTTTGGACGAAAAGAATAAAACGGCATGCAGCTGGTGGAGTATCCCATTTTCTCTCTCCTTTTTTTTTTTCTATACATAATGTCCTAGTTAAATTTATGCCACAAGATAAAGTGTTTCCATAGTTGCTTTAGTTTGCGAGGCTCTTGCATTTACAGCAAATAAATCTGCCCTGATCCACTGGGGACGTATGTGGATGTATAGGGGATTGGTGTCTGGAGGTTTTGTTGAGTATAGATCACACATTTAGAGTTGGGAAAGGATTTATCCATCTTGTGTAATCCTGAGAGGAAAGTGAGTAATCCCCCAATATCGTCATGGCACACACATAAACAATTACATTTTGCTCAATCTCATTCTGTTCTAAAGCTGCTGTTGAGCCGACGACGCCCCAGTCTCTCTCTTTATCTTCATCTGTTCCAGATAACTCACATTTGATCCTCCATAAGCACAATTCACTATTATTTGTGATAAGTCTTTGTTTTGTGCTTGCTTTTTGCCCAGAAGTGATACTTCATCATCATATCATATCATCATATGGAATTAAAGGTCCAGTTTATAACAATTAGTTGGGTTTATGGGCTGAAATTGAATATATTATTCATAAGTGTTAAAAAATAAAAAAATATCTTATATCAAGAATCAGGCCGCCATTTCACATTGCCAGGTTTCTGTAGTAACCCAATTGGAAGTAATCGAAGCTTACAATGCATACAAAGAACGGCTCCACCTACAAAAAACCAGGTGCATAAACTAATCAAGAAGAAAGAGTTGAAGAAAAGAAATAGTTCTGTGTTAAAACCCTTTTTGTAAAGGCCACTGTAGTTCCCCGACACTTTTGGATAATGGAGAGGTGAAGGTAGGAGTCTCATTAATTCTTGCACACTGGACACACAGAGGCATTTGTAGCAAACTGTCAAACAATAACAGTGAAAAATTGTTGTTTAACAACCTTTAAATTACAAAAAAAATATAAAAGTTCTCAAACCTCCAGTCTTGAAATATGTTTTCTTTTTCATTCTGTGCACACAAGATTACACGACTGAACGAAATCAGGCACACAGTCGATCATCGGTCCCGAAAAGTAAATCAAATAAATTGTCCCTCAGCAATAATGATCACAAATCTGTAATCGTCTGTTATTTTTTCATCATCAACTTTAAGTTTCAGAAAATTTAAGTCTCAAATATATATATATATATATATATATATATATATAGATACACAGTGTGGACATAGAGGATTGATTTTCACCCCTGAGTGTCACGTGTGGATCAGTGAGTTTATTGTGCACGTCTCAGAACTCCATCATTATATCACATCTGCTCCCTCTCGTCGTCTCACTGCTCTTATGTAACAAGTAGGATTACCTTTATCTCCCTTACACTGATCCAGCCCCTCTTAGATCCACACAACAGTCCAGAGGATGATGTCTGGGGATAGATTTCAGATTTGAGTATTGTGCTGCTTTTGTCTCTGTGGTGGGATTATGGTCTGAGGTTCGTACCTTTCTTTGGTCTTGGTTTCCGTTGTCTGCCGTGTAGAGTTAAGGGAAATGCTCAGCAGGGATGTTTGTGTGTCCCTCTTGTCACCGTCGAGGCGCCCTCTGGAATTTCCACAGGAAACGACCGCGTTCAGCGCCTGAGTGGAAATGGACAAGATGTTACTTGCTATATATTTTCATTCTTTTTCTACTTACTGATTGTTCTCATTTCATGGTGAAACAATACGAACGTAGTATGTCTAAATAAAGACACGTTGGCACCGCTCTTGAAATGCGTCATTCTTTACTTTAATTTAAATCACTCGCGATTTGACTAAACTGCACCACCCATGGCTTTATTAAAAGATAACCAGAAGAGAAACAAGCAAAGGCATTAAATGTCCTGAGTGCTTCAGCCTAGTGAGCGCAAATATGGCCAAAAACATTTTAATACCCCTGTCATATCTGTCCAAAATATCAGTAGAACAGTTTTAGTACCAGTGCTAATGCATTCCTAATTTATATCCAGTTTGTATTTTGCATAAAAAAGCCAGGAGTTGGGCATGCAAATGAGACGTCATATGAAGCCTCATATTAAAGAAGTCATAATGAAGAGATTTCTTCAAAAAGTATTCTGCAAGCGTGCTCAATTAAAATATATTGTTGTGGGATAAATGTTTCCGTGAGATAAAACGCGTCCATTGTTTCCTCTTGATTTCTGGGGGGAGAAAGGCTTTGCAGAGAGGATCTGCTAAATCCTGAGCTTTTCATATACAGTCTAAGATTCAGAGGCACATATGGGCGTGTACAGAGTGGTGATCTATGAGGGCTTATAGAGATATAGAATCAGGAGGGATTTATTCATCTGATGTTAAACCCAGAGAAAATTAGTAGTCTTCATCGTCCTCAAATTGACGTCGGCAGTTTACAATTTACCAAACCGTGCGCAATTTAGCAGCGTTTTAATGGCCCTAACTATAAAACTTGTGAATGTAATGCAGAGAGAATCTTTTTTGTAGTCGCACGAGCAGAGCTGTTACAATAGAATCACAACATGTGCCAAGAAACGCCCACAGCCTCCTGCTCGCAATTAAAGCGACGTACGGCGGGGCAGAAAGACTCTCGTTTCCAGTTTTGTGGCCTTGTGGGAAGAAAAACTGACACTTTTGTTCTCCGGATTGTTGTTGCACTGACTAATACGTCTCCATAGCACAATGGCTCTTTGTTTACCAACAGTTCAGTCTGTCTCTGAGATCCAGAGCTGTCTGAAGCTGTCATCCAAACCCTAAACAAATATCACTCCTGTTTACCATCACACACCTGTGCCGATGTGCGCTTTCAACGTGTCTGCCCACAGTGCGGCCATCAGGAAAATATAAAGTCGATGCTGCAGGACACGGGATTAGTTTACAGAAGGCTTCAATTGGAGGCATTTTTATTCATGTTAGCAGTGAATGGCTGGTTGGGCCACAAGTGACCTGTGGTGAAAGAGGTACTTTTGAAAACAACAACAAAAAACACTCTTAGCTTCCAGCATTCTCTCCCCGCATCAGACTCTGCCCTATTCTGCATTCAACACACCAGTGAGTAATTGTCTGGCCCACACCAGAGGACTTTCAAATCTGATTGGATTTTTAAAAAATGTGCGAGACCACAGACACAACAAACTTTGTAACCACCCGATTTTCAATGTTTTAATCCTGAGAAAGCACGGACAAGACGGATCCAGTCAAGACGCATGGATCACGTCACTTGGCCTTTAATCAAACCATTTCAGGGAGGAGATTCCAGGGATTTTGGAATCTCACGGAAACTTGTGTGATTCAACGTGACGTCAAGCAGACACAGAGGCCGACTGTTGGCGTCAACAGTTAATAGCTGCTGTGTGTGAGCTATGTTTTGTACTGAGAAATGCCAAAAACTGTGGGGTGAAGTCATGGCTGAGAATCAACTTGGCTGAGAACCAACTTGGCTTGAACAACGGTTACGTTCTAAACCTAAGTACGTTTCCCAGTCAACTCGCTCTCATTGGTTATTTGCGGGGGTGAGGACGGGCTGTTCAGTCGTGAATATCAAACATGTTTAATGCTAACAATTTGAAATCAGGATTCTGACATTAAAACCGCGTCTGTTATCCCTTTACACTACAGGATAATTTTACAGGATAATCTGTTCAAATCGGAAGGTACCCACAATTGTCGGAAAGGCCAGATCAGGACTGAAATCTGGCCAATTATCATCTTGTGTGGATCGCATTCAAATCGCATTCAAAGATCAGAATAAAAAAAATAACTGGAAAAACTATTCTGAGAACTATTAAGTCACTGAAGCTGATGACTTTCTCCCCGTTTAACAAGTCTAATCTAATGAAAGCTAAAACGCACCAGAAATACCTTTAAAAAATCGATACACACTTCACGTCTTCAGATATTATATCGGTGTGTATTCATCTGCGGTGACATTCCCAATAACAACTCTACCTGTGACATTTGTTTGAAAACACTTGAGGGAGTTGAGGCTAAAATGTTAAAAAATCTATATGAAATTTCTTTGTGAGTGCTTCTTCAGTGTAGAAATAAGTGGGCCAGAGGTGGATTGCAAATGAGAAATGGTCTAACTATTGTTGTTTTTTTTCACTATGATTCTTCTTCAATTAAAAACAGATTTCTCCCCCCAAAAAAATAAAGACAAAAGGAAGAAAATCACTTGAGGAACATTTCAGAGAAGAGGACTTCAGATGGTTTAAATTAATAAGCCATTGATTTGTGTGCTGTATTTGTGTCATGAATCCAGCTGGCACTCCACATTTTTTCCTCTCCCCTTCTCTCTCTCTCTCTCTCTCTCCTCACACACACCTGCCCTCTGTTTCTTTCTCTTTGCATCTCCTGACATTTGGAGGGGAACAGATGGAGACTGTGGTCAGGTCGGTCATGCCAGAAGCAGAGAGGTAGATGGGATTTTTTCTGAAACACCAGGGGCCTGCTGAAGGGTACAGTGAATAGCCGGCTGCCCCTGTCTCCCCCGCTACGCTCATCCTGATGCTGAGCTGCAGTGACCCAGTCACAGCAGAGTCACTTGGTCCGCTCACTTCTTATCTGGCCTTGTTAAATGTACCGTCACCAGATCTGTCGCAGAGCTTTAGCCTTTGTGACCCTTCATTTGTCTTTCATACTCCTGAGCCTCAGTCGCCCGACTGCCGCTGAGTTCTCGACTCCCGACGACAATCATCTGACCCTGACAATATTAATACATGATAGTGGCCTTTGCTGAAGTGAGGAAAATTCATTATCTCTCACTTCATCTTGTCATCTTACAATAATTACAAATCCCATAATATTTCTGTCTAATTAGCCCTTTCCCCGCTTAAGTGTGCAATCTGTGGCTGTCAGAGCTGTGAGTGCAAAGCGAGCATCTGTATGGAGGCTCTTGTTACCAGAGCAGTAACCCAGGCAGATGTTACAGTGCCCCTCGCATGTTCACCACACTCAAGAGATGTGTCTACGAAGGAGAGAGGGAAAAGGACGTCAGCAGAGCCAAGCTGTTCCTCCTGACATACTCACCCCTCGTTGCATCTCTGTCCTGTCACCTTGGAAATTTGGTCTCGGCTCAACTTGGTGACCCTGAAATCAGTCTTCACACTTTGCAGACGTGTGGCTGGTGACTGTGAATGTGATTGTGTTCCATCAGCCTCCCACTCCTGCTGCAGTGTCTCACACCGTGGTCGAGAGCAGCCTTCTCTTCTCTGGGTACGGAGGTGTTTTGCGCGTCTCCTTCACTTTCTTTGTCGGCTCAGAGAGTCTGTGATGCGGATATGGTGGAGGTTTGCGGCCTCTGCGAGTCTTTGCTGGTGGTTTAGCTGCGGCTGCAGAGGCAGCAGACACCTGTGAAGCTGAAGGAACCGCTCCTGCTGAGGACGCTCGCCTCTCTTGATCAGCACTGGACACAGTTTGCATTTCTGAGTCGGTGGGTGGGCAGCTGGCAGATGGAGGCTGAGTCGATGATGTGGAGATCAGGCCGGCACATAGGTGGTCGCTTTGTGAGGTCTGATAAGAACCTACTTGTGTTTCTATGATGACAGATGGGCTAAGGACAGGGGGTGGGTGAGGCTTTGGAGACAGCGTGGAGGGAGGGGAGACCGGGCTGACCCTGATGGAGGAGGATGGACCAGGGGAATGAGGCCGAGAGACGGGGCTTATGGGGGGATGGAGGTTTACCGTTAGAGGAGATAGACCAGGAGTGGGAGGTCGAACAGGGAGGCTTCTTTGCAGCGGCAATGTGAGGTCACGGGGAGTAAAGTTTTGAGGCTGAGGTGGACCGGCTAAAGGGAGATTATTGTTGTCCGGCAGCTCTCCATCTTTTCTGGGAGAACACCCAACACCACGGGTGAAGCGAAGAGATCGACTCCTCTCTGATGAGAGTGGGCACAGCTGCACACTCGGAGGAGACTGGCTCCTGCTATGGTGATCTCTCCTGAGGGTGCCAGATGAGACTGGGGTTCCTGGCTGTCTTTGGGACAGTGAGGGCCTCTGATGATCACTGCCTAATCTCACCTCACTGGAACTGGAACCTGAACTGGAGCTAGTGTCGCTCAGAGGCTCGGCACTGTCACCTCCTCTAGTCTCCTGTTGCTGCTCCTCCTCCTCCTCCTCGTTCAGAACAATGGAAGACGTTAGATAGTCAATCTGCTGCACCACCTAAAAAAATATAGACAATGATAGACAAATAAACAACATATAATGAAACTGAACTTAAAATCGAAACATCCCACAGTCTTTCTTTTATCAGGCAGATCAGTGAATCATTTCTAATCAAAGTATAATTTGCTTTGGTTCTGAAAGGAGCTTTTTAGTCTGAGCCCTGCTTTACAAACTTAAGTCCAGGAGTGGGCAAGATGTGGGTGTTACACAATAAAAGTCATTTGGTATTTGTAGTTTGAGAATAAGCCCTTTTTATGTGTTTTAGACAAGGATCTTGCTTTATGGAGTTTCTACAGCAGCCCAAATTGACAAAACCGGCCAGAGAATGTGTTTCATTGAAGCAGAAGTTTACTGCGCAGTAGTGAAGTCAGAGTCGTCTGTTTGCTGTGTCACCATTAGATGTCACTAATCCTTACACACTGCACCTTTAGGTTGCATTACTGAACATAATTATTTGAGTCCACTACATCTATAGACCCAACCTATGCTATACCCTAACGAGAATATTATTCATTTTTTCTTCATTTAATAGTCGATAAAATGTAAGACTCCCTGCTCACAGTTGAGCTCAAGGTCTAATCTTAAAGATGTTTAATTTATAGCTGCTGGAATCTGGAAGCAGAGTTTTTTTTTTTGCATTTCTTGCAAATGACAAATGACTCTCAGTATCATTTGGAGATTATACAGTTTTGGGTGATTCCTTGTTTTTTTCCGCATCATGCTACATTTATAATTTAAAGCTTTTTTTTTTTTGCAATGGACTCTTAACCAGATGTATAGCTCTAATCTGCAAGTATGTCACATTAGCTTGTACTACTGAGAGGATAAATGTTTACCTCAGCCAAGAACATATGAGAATATATAGCAGGGGGAGGATTTGTGACCTAAATTTAAGCATGTATGTTCCTTAATGCCTTTCACTGGATGGTGAAAAGGGTTCATGCACATATGTACATGTCTAGATGCATGTAGCGTAATGTATGCGGCATGTAAGTGTACAGTGTACTCATCCTTCACTGAGTCAGAGTCACGTTGGTGGACACACACACACACACACACACACACACAAAATAACAAAGGCTGGAGAGATTGGAGGAAATTACACTGGGGGAAATGTTTGACCTATCTCTCCACCTGCACTGTGTTCACAGATAAATCCTTGGCCCATGCAACAACAAATGAATTATTGTTTTGTTCTGTATGTTCAACAGCATCCTCTCTGAAGTCAAAAGATGACCTGTTTCTATTTCTTCTTCTTGATGCTGTAGCTTCTTTTTCTCCTGGCCAAGGCAATTCCCATTACTTTGAAGTCCACATCAAGTGACTCAGGGAAGGTGCTGCTTGTTAATGTCAGAAATCAGAGGAGATAAAAGAGCAGGGGACGCTGGTTTTCATCTGCCGCGCTCCCAAGAGTTAGAAACAATGTTTTTGATCCCTCAAGTCTTGATATATACATTATTTAATGAGAGCTAAGGGATATTGTTGTTTTCTGCAGGACTACGGCCATTTAAGTTTAATTGAACACTCACTTTAACTCTGCTGTTGTTTACTTCTGAGTCATAATGTTGTGTCTGATGTGCCAGAACGCCTCAGCAGAAGAAACTCACTGTCATGTGACTCTTTTTTTCTCACGAGAGATTTTTATTTTGTCTAAAAGGCCTAAAAGAAGAAGAATCACTCCAATTTCTTTTTAAATAAAAAAAACATGGGTTGCTGCTCATGCAACAGAATTATAAAACAAGGCTTTGAGGGGGAGAAAAAAAAAAGATGCGACCAAAGTGTTCTCTGGTGCCTTGTCTTCCTTTGATCTATCGTCTGTGTCATTAAAATGTAGGACTTTCTATCACAGTGCCTGTTTTGCTCGCTCTTGTTCTTAACCTTATATGTCTTTCATCAGTCCTGTCAAACACAAAAGCTCACCGCCATACATCCTATTTAGCTGCAACCCTTCAGATCAAATAACAAGAGGTAGAGACGTCCGTGTCATTTGCAGGGGATGAGGACAGGGAGGCAGTGATGCTCGTAGACATAAATGGATTATTAAGACGCATCGGACGCTATCCAGCTGTGTCTGCATGGAGCAGCAACTGTCAGTGAGGAGGGAGAGAGGAGAGGATGCGGAGCGGGAGGCTTTGCCTAATGTCACACAGCATAATCTCAGTGCATCAGGCCAATGGGGCATGACTATTGTCTCATTTTACCTCAATGAAAAAGCAGGAATGCATTAACTGAACACTAGTGCGATGTATGCCTGCAGACGGATGATGATGACAGAGGGGAGTTAGAGAAACACTTTGCAGACTTCGGTAAAGTCGTGTGAACCCTGCTACTGACTTTTGCTCAATGTTCAATTCTGCTGAGGATGTGCATTTATTATTATCCATGTGGATGTGAGAGCTCCCAGCATTTTTAAACACATGCGTGAATATTTCCTGCATGAGGAAAATGTATGAATTAATGTCAGACGATGCAGTGAGCTCCCTCTCTCTCACACACACACACACACACACACACACACACACACACACACACACACACACACACACACACACACACACACACACACACACACACACACACACACACACACACACACACACACCATTCTTCACTGATTGTAGGTCAGTACTGAAGAAATATGATGCTTTAGTGGGTAAAATGGTCGACTATGTGACACTATAGGTTTTGTCTTCCGTGACTTTCTCGATCTGTTTTATGAGCCCGGCAGTATCAACAAAAATCTGTTGCCTTACCTCTTTCATTTCCTGGTGAACATCTCTCAGTGCGGTGAGCACCTGCTCCAGATTATCCATCACCCGTTTAATCTGATGTTGCACTGCCTTCCTGCTGCAGCCTGCTTCTTTCTTCTGGGTCTCTCCTTCACTGTTGGGTCTGCGCCGAATCGATGTCTGGTTCTCGCCCAGGACGGCAATATGCTCCGAGCTTGGTCTTGGTTTCCTGGGGCGTCGTAGAGTCGCCGTGCAGCCTGGGTCTCTATTAGGAACCTCAGTGGAGAAGATGACTCCATTGACAGCCCCGTTGAAACCCTCTACAGGTGGTTCCCTCAGTGCCGTCAGGCTCTGGGAGTTCCTGCTCTGTTGTTTGATGTAGCTGAAGTTGGAGCTGAACCCTTGCTGTCTCTCTATTAGTCCCTGAGTGTCTGGGCTGACCCAGCTGGATGAATGGAGGTCCCTCTGGCGGTAGGTGGTATGGCTGGCATAGTCCCACACTTTCCCCCTCCTGTCCTCCATACATACCATAACAGGCCCCTTACAGTGGGGCTCCTCGGTCAGCAGTGCAGGAACAGGAACAGTAGGCAGTCCCACTAGTGGTCCATATTTCCTCACTGAAGTCCTGTCATTCTGTGACTGACTCACGTCGTTCCTACCAAAGGTGTGGTTGTCCTGTGCAGAGTTGCAGCTGTTGGTCAGACCTTGTGATTCGTCCCCTGGGCTGATCTGCGTGTCTGGGTCTGGGACTAACTCTCGAGACTGCGTCCACCTGATAGGACTGTCCTCCCTCTGCTTCCCCACACTCCCTGGTAGGATATGTGGCCCCCTTAGCACCACTGGCAGCATCCTTGCCACCGCCATGCCATTACACTTAAAGTCGCCCTTCTTCCCACGGTCCTTTCCCTGGAAGGAGAAGAATCCAATCCCCTTGGGTCTCTCCAGAGGGGTCAGGTTGTTGCGGGTCTCGGTGTTGGATTTGTGCAGCCTGCTGAGCCCCAGGTCGCTGCTGTGGTGGGACTTCAGACTATTGCGTAGCCACGGGATGAATTGAGGGGCATGGGGCTTGAAGCCTTTTTGCTCCCCAGAAGCTGGAGCCCTGCTGTCAGAGAACATGGTGATGGTGGATGTCCAGCAGCCTCACAGGCAGACGAAGAAGCAGAAGAGGAACAGGAGAACTCCTGAGATGCAGAGAGCTTCCTCCTCTTTTTCCATGAATCCCCTCCTACCTTTGCCATTAACGTAGACTCTTTGAGAGCGCGTTTTAAGTCTCTTTTTTTCCCTCTGTCTTTCCTGCTCTCTTTTCAAAACTTTTATCAGCCTTTTCCCTGCTCAGCTCACATTTCACACATCTGCTCCCCTTTTCCTACTGAAGCCTGTTTCTGATTGTATCAGCCTGCCTTTTCCTCTCTGGTTCTGTGTCTCCTCCCACAATCCTCTCTGTTGTAGTGCTCCTGAGCCTCTCACCCCCTCATTGGGTCGGCCTTGGAGACATGGATGGCCTCTGTCTCTCCGTCTTCTCTCTCTGCCTGCCTGCGTATCACTGGCTCAGTAGCACTGGAGGCTTCTCTCTCCCTCCCTCTCCCTCCCTCTCCCTCTCTCCGTCTCCCTCTCTATCTCTCTCTCCCCCTGCACTGCGCTGCTCTGCCTCCTATCCTTTCTCTTTCTTCCTCCCACTCCCTCTCATTGCTTTAACTCACTTTCTGTTTCCCTCTTTTCTCCCCATCTGTCTCTTCTCCGTTTCTCTCTGCTCTCATCTGAGAACCTTTTATCATCCTGTCTTTGCAACTCTCTTCTCTTTTGCTCTCTGCTCTGTCACTTGCTCTTGCTCCCCCTCTTTCCCCACCTTCCCTTTGCCAGATAGAGCAGCTGAACTTCAATCAAAAGCCAGTATTATTAATCCCCCGTTAGCCGATGTATATCCATGTGATTCCCCCTGCCATTGTTCTCATCTGATTACTCTTTCCTTGACTCAGCCCTCCACAATTAAACACTGCTTATGAGTTTCCAGAGGGGTTTTAAAGGAGCAGAGGAGGATGCCAGCAGGAAGGGATGTGGGAGGAGCAGTGGGGGGGCATAGGAGCACATAATTGCGACCTACAAGATCAGAGCCCAGCACCAGTTTGACAGGAACTATAAGCTGCCCAGCTACAAACAACAGCCTGAGAGTGGCACAGTCCTGCACAGTCTGTTGTCAGCAAACAGTATCGTGTAACACCCTCGTTGTGCTCTTGTTTTATTCGCTGCCACATATCCAAGTTGCGTTTGCTCCAATTATGCAGAGACAGCTGCTATTTTCAAGTTTTATTATTCACAAGCCTATTCTTTGCTGTCTGGATTAGATTTCTTGCGTCTGACAAGCCTAAAGATGCCTCCTAGGTGCCTTTACACTCAGCTGCCACTGCATGGATGAGTCCCCTCCTCTCCGGCAGCATCTGAAATGAAAAGGCAGCAGCAGAGCCGCACAAAAGACCCAGTAGTTTGCTGTCACTCAGCAGCGAGACACTCAAGGCAGCGGTCTTGCTGTTCGTCAGCATGGCAATTTATTCCTCTGGTGGTGCCCTGTTAAAATATCCATTCTCTCACTTACATATTCCACAACACAGGTAAGCAGGGGAAGAGGAAGCAGACACAGGCCTGCTGTAATCTGCAGGCTAAGACGATTCCTGCCTGCAAGTCGACAGACTGCTGTCATCGACCATGAGTCAGAAAAAAGAAAAGACAAAAACAATAAACAGTGGAAGTCGTAGGGCAGCCACTGTTAATCCATAAAAGAGCGCTTTCTTCCTTGGTTGCTTTCGAATTGCAACTGTTGTTGTTGTTGTTGTTAATGTTACCATGTTCTGTTTTAGTGTGCAGAAATGGTGTAATATTTTTCATATGCTGCATCTTCATCTGAACACAGGCTCTGTCATGCAATACTATCAGACCTGACTGAGTGATTGTTTGTGTCTTTATCCCAGAACTGACGAATGCACCTCTAAAACTTGAGTGGTTCTGTTTTCAGTCAGACTCCGAACCTGATTGCTGCCATCTTGCTTTACTAGCGCAGTGTTGCTGTTGCCTCCGTCTTTCTTGACATAAAACAAATCACTTCCTGTATGCAGTGCAGGAATGTCACTGGGCGACATGACATGGAAACGCGTTACACACTACAGTTTTAAAATAATGATTAAAGGGCTGTTTCACCCATTTTTTTTCAACTTGATCAAATGAAGGATAAACTTAAAATCATTATGATGCTGCTTAATTTGTTTAATTCAACTAAATTTGACCAATTTGTATTTATGTATTCGTTTATTTAGCTCTTTTACTCCTTAAACTTGACAGACACACAGTGTGAATAGTGTATGGCTTTATTTGCTTTGATGGAAGTGACTTTGACGTCGACTCTTTGTCCATTTTATTTATTTTTTTCTGAATCCAACTTCCTCTGTGGGAATGAGACATGTACATTTATATTCACTGTCTGATAATCAAATAACACATCAATCTCTATTATTAAGAAATTAGGAAAAAACTGTATACTTTATTTAGGGTGAATGTTAAGTCGGAGCGTTCTCATTCACAATTACATTGTGGAAAAAAGAACTACAACTCAACAGATTGGCCTTCTGTTAAGGTCGTTCATTGGTTAACAGTTCATAGTTTATGAAGAGTAATGTGTTTATGGTGCACAATTGTCAGCCATTTAGTTGGCTGTTGCTTTTTCAAACTGAATGGACACTAAAGGTTTCTATAACTGACTGCATTTACTGTACATTCAGCACTGCAAACTTTCCAGGAGCCCTTTCAAACCACTTTAGTGACCATTTTCATTTATTTATTTGTTTTTTTTCTTTTAAAACAAGCTCTCAGCATAGAAGAAGATTGTTGGTATTGCCCCATGACTGCACGGCAAGATCACACTTTCCCTCTTCAACTTTATATGTATATCCATGTATATTCATATAAAGACAACAAACAAATAGACATTTGATTTCATCAAACCATATTTCATCCAAAAAATGGAGTGAGTTTAAACCTTATCTTCCCTTTTAATCGTTTTTATCTGCCTAAACCTCTGTGAGTCTCCTGCCCCTTACTTAGGCCATTAAATAAAATGTATAGAGCAGGAACCTCTGTGTGGAAGATGTGTTATGAATGGTTGCCAAATCACATTATTCTCTGCAGTCTGTCTTTTAAGACATCTCTTATTCTTTCTCCACTAAATGTAATATACTGGTTGGATCATGGAGCCACGTTTTGCTTGGTGTCTGGAAACAGAAACCTGCTGCTTCATTTGGTATTTGTCAATATTACAATACTGTGTATATAGATTACATTTAGTCCAGAGAGTAAGAGAGAAAGATCGTGTCGTGAATATATTAATTAGGGTATTTCATCATTTAGCAACACTTTTCAAGCTGATGTTAGCCTCTTTACACTGAGCAGTGGTCCTCGAGCAGCATTTTGATCATACACAGTTCCTAACATGTTGTTATTTTTTGATCTCAATCAAGGTTTTATATTTTATTTATAAAGCTAAAAACTAAAATGGAGATTTGTGGTTTTCACAGAACAGTGTATTGTCCAACCACTCAGACTAACAGCAAACTGGAGCACTGCACATTTAGTTCATCTTAGCATGAGTGATTGTCTTTCAAAAGAAAAACCCTCACCTGAATGTGCGTCTAGACGTGCATGTGTGTGTCTGTGTGTACGTGCACAACGCAGACCTTTAATCCGTGTCTCTTAAAAGTCTCCCTTTTTCTCCAATCAGCCACCCACTTTGTGAGGCCCATAAATAACATGGCGGTGAAACACACAATCATTGCTCATTTTAAAGTCAATGTGGAATAATAAGTAGCTGTCGCAGTTGTTGTCCATTTAAGGCTGGCTGGACAGCCTCTTAAGTCTGCTTGCCTCTCCTCCATCCATTATATTAATGTGTTGAAAATGTGTGCAAATAAATGCACTACAAATCCGCACAGGAAGGGATTTAAAGTCAAGGAAATGAAATAAAAATTACATTTTCAGTTACACGTCGGCGAACCCCGCTTTTCATGCAACCCTTTGTCGCCATCATGTCGGTGTCAGTATAGGTGTGACAGCTGGGTGAAGACACTCGGAGCATAAAGCCTCCCTGTAACCTTGTCTCCTGCCTCCTGTAGTGCTCCCTCGCTTGCTTTGAGTCATGTAAGAGGCCGGCTGCCCGCTGAGACACAGCAGAGCATGTGTGTCAGGACACTTCAGCTGCACGCGTGTGATTGCTCAACTTAACTGTCTCAGTATAGTTTCTGCTGGTTGAATTTCTATGAGGGTACATAGACTGTCAGAAAAAGGAGAGACGGAGACAGGGAGAGCAATGCCTTACAGAGCTAAAGGTGGTCAACATCCACGTGAAAGTGGAGCTTTGAAAAGCACGGCCTCATGTCTGTCAAAATTTCCCGTGCAAAATGGCTTTTAGTCGCAGTGTGAACACCTCGGGGCACGTTAAGGGGAACTTTCCTGATGCTACGGTCACCCGCCACTTCTTCACTCAATTGTGTTTGAAGCTGAATTTTCATAAAGTTAAAATGAGAAGTTCCCCGAGAACACAATGTTCTTTTTTTTGCAGTATTAAATATGAAAGTGAGCAGATGCTGTCTCCCCTGAAGTGTCCAGTGTCACGCTGGTGATGATCCTTGGGGCTTCGCTAGTTCCGTTCAGTGTGTGTGTGTGTGTGTGTGTGTGTGTGTGTGTGTGTGTGTGTGTGTGTGTGTGTGTGTGTGTGTGTGTGTGCGTGCGTGCGTGAGTGTGTGTGTGTGTGTGTGTGTGTGTGTGTGTGTGTGTGTGTGTGTGTGTGTGTGTGTGTGTGTGTGTGTGTGTGTGTGTGTGTGTGTGTTCTTGTATTTGTCACCTCTTTAGGATCTTTTATGGCATTAAACACTAATCTTGTCAGGACCAGGACCAATAATATTATGGTAGCTAGGTTAAGGTTAGGTGAGGGATATTGTTTTGTTTAGACTGTCCAAATGAATGGATGTCAGTGCAGTGTCCTATGAACAACAGTGTGTGTGTGTTTGTTTATCTGGTGATCCTTATGTTGTGGGGACCTAAATCTGCTTACACAGTCCCATTATGGGGACAAAAACCATCTCACCAGAACACAAATTACTACATTTTGAGGTGAAGACATGTTTTAAGGTTTGGTTAATGGGTCAGGGTTAGGATTAGACCTGTGGTAATTATGGTTAAGGTTAGATTAAGGCACCAGGAAATGAATGTAAGTCAATGCAATGTCCTCTGAATTCATGGGAACCTGTGTGTGTGTGTGTGTGTGTGTGTGTGTGTGTGTGTGTGTGTGTGTGTGTGTGTGTGTGTGTGTGTGCGTGCGTGTGTGTGTGTGTGTGTGTGCGTGTGTGTGTGTCTGAACATCTCTGCCGTTCCTGTCCTCTCGTGTATTTTTGCATTGTTTGCTCATTCGATTCCCCTCTGTCGTGCTTTTCATCCTTGAACAACACATCAGTCAGGTGCTCTCTGAGGACTAGAGAGAGGAAAGTGACTGACATGGGGATGCAGAGAAAGAGAAAGAAGTGAGATGGAGAAAAGGGGAGAAAGACGGGGGGGGGAAAGAAGTTTTGAAAGACTTCTGACTTGGAAGTTGACATCATAGCTGTGCTTGCCAGAGGGGAGAGCACCTTTAAGCATACTGGATGAGTAACGATGTGGAGGGACTACAAAAGCAAAGTAATACATGGGCAATGCTCTGCCTGCTAACCTTCATGAGATTGGTGTTGAGAAAAAATTTGCAGAAAAGGTCAGCAAAGGCCTCTTGTAAATGGCTATTCCGATTTAACACTGCGAGCAGAGTAATGACATTCAGGGAGCATCGACGTCACTGTTAGAATGAGACGTCCACGAGCAACACATGGACAGCAGACACTGTGGTGCAATACGTCAGGCAATATTTACTTGTCTCTGCTGCTGAATATATTTCGTTTTTCAATCTTCCATTTCCATTTGTTTGAAGTCTTCAACATAACACACGTGTGTCATCTTTTCGCTCATCTTTTGACAGCAGCATCACCGCCTTCTCTCATTAGGTCAACATTGCAGCCAGTTTCTCTGCAAAGACACTGGCTTTTTTACAGCAAAGCAATTCCCAGCACAGTTAAAAAAAATATCAATGAAGTGTTACGTTGAATTATTTTCACAATCACTTTATTAGGACATCCAGAAAATACAGCAATCGTGTTCAGTTTTAGCTTCTGCAGGGTAAAGTAAACCCTTACATTTGAACAATAGCATAAACCTGGAGTGGAACCCTATTTATTTTACTGGTAAAACCTGTGTTTGTCCAACTATTTCATGTCAGGAGAGATCTGTTGTGAAAAATGACACCAGGTTTATTCCAGTCACGCTTGAACATCACATGCACACATTGTATGAGTTAAACTCACTGACAGTCTGTTAATATATAACACTCACTTTCAGCCGTGTCATTCCAATGCAAATGTCAATGAGAAAGTCAGAGTTACAGACAATAGAAACAACAAAGCTGCTGGCGCCCTTAAGAAGAAAAGCACACGCCTTAAAAGACAACCAAATTAAAAGAGGCATCTGTTTGTTTAGATGTTAAAAAACCTTTTGTAATGGAAACCATAAAGTGCTGCAAACAGTGTACGTTGAGTGCATTTATTGCACTTGGCACAAAGGCAAACCTGAGTTTGTTGCACTTAACTCTGGGGTAAATGAAAATGTATTTACTATTCATTTTACCCTGTCTCTCATCATTTTAATGGATGAATCTGGAAACTTTTCCTGGATCACCTGGCAGCGAGCCACCGACACTCAGAGCAACTTTATTGTCACACACACACACACACACACACACACACACACACACACACACACACACACACACACACACACACACACACACACACAAAAGAATGAGAATGTGGCCGAAAACGGTTACTACATTCAAATTCAAAATACCGAGTCTTTTAGGTTTCGTTTTCTGACGTAACTGGCAACCTGTGGTTGCTCGGCAGCTGAGACTCTACTGGCTGCAATGATTGGTAGACGGCGGTAGGTGGCGCCACATGCCAAAAACATGATTTCAAAACATAAACATGATTTGCAGTCTGCAAAATATTTTTTTTAATTCAAATATTTTGGCTGTACTGTTGTTGTTGGTGAGTTCAGTTTGTTATATGAACATTATTCCTGAGTCTCTGTGACATATTAGAAGGATTTTATGGCCAGTTTAGATTTATTACATAATGCACTTTTAATCACATATTATTTCAAACATATGCACATACATCTTAAAAGATGCAAATGCAAATCAGTTGGCTAGCCCGTGGCCAAGTGGAAAAGGAACTTCAGGGCCTGCGGTATCCCTGAGTAAGGTACCCAGACCCCATTGCTCCCCAGGAGCTGCTCAGTGGAGCTGATAAACGACTAACTTATATTATTTAATTTAAATGTATAAATTGATTTGGCAATCACAAAAAAAACCTCCTGTGACGCAGCTGTGGGTTCCGACACAGTCTGTCGGAGAACGACTTTAGTAGAGGACGGAGATGACACGTCCTCTACTGGACGCCGACATCCAGTCTGGATATCAATTAACTTATTTGATATGCTACAAGTGTTTCTGGAATTTCTTTTTTTGGAGATTTTATCTCTTCTCCTTGGGAAGTAGGTTGAAAAACACGTAGTGACTCATTAGGCCTGAAAAGCATTTATGTCACTATATCGCTAACATCCATCTGCCACTTATGCCTGTTGCATAGAAGCAGAGAGTTGCCTGCTGTTTGAACACAATGCTTGGCGGTTTGTTTTGTTGCACCACCCAGAACTCAAACATTAGGGTGTTTGTGCCTGGCTGTGTTGACAGACAGCCAGACTTTGCACTACTATGCCAAAACTAACTGCCTGTATCCTTGCAGTGACAGACAGTGAAAATCAGCCTCAGTTTGTCCTCTGTTGCAGGGTTGCATGTGCACACTGCCAAACATGACACTCATCCTTTTGTCATATTTGATCCTACGGAGAGGCATGGTGCAACGACTCTGCTCAACCTTGTTTAGTGCAGGTTAAAAGCCCGCACTCCAAATATTATGGCGTAATTTGGGGCTTGAGCATGAGTTGAAAGAGTGACGCGTGTGTGTCCTCTCTCAAGGCTTCTTCTCAGCTTCTTAGGATGCAGGACAGCTCCTCTGTTGTCACTTCATTATGTAGAAATGATAATTATGCCCCGGTGAAAGCTAGCTTCACAAAAATGTATTCGAGCCCTCAGTCACATCCGCTGATAATGAAGTCGTGACAGTCATTTATGCAGTTTTAATTTTCTTTATGCGTTTGAGAGCGACGTGGACGGGAAAGTAATCTAAAATAATGAAATTCAACTCTCCCCCCCTGAATATTTCACAATTCCGCCTAAAAGAGAAAACACAAGCACAAGCTGATGTTTTAATTTTATTTGACATCACCATGCGACAAGATGAAGAGGAAGTGGGCAAAGACAACACACGCTTCCACTGAGCTGAACTGTACCATGTCATAACTCATAAGGATGTATTCCCCAAATAACACATGCTGAAATAATGACCATTAGAGGATAATTGGACACTTGGTACCACAGCCGCCTTTCAAATATGCTGCGGATAAGATGAGCAGGCATGCTACAGGCCAAATTACCACTCCAAAGTGAATTCACACGCTGAATATTACTCAGACTGCACTTGGAATTGAACTGCAGCAACTGAAGTTGAATGATTACGTTTCCCAAAAAAAGAAGAAGCAAGAAGAGTTTCTGTCTCACTGATTTCCTGTTTTACATTTGACCACAAGCGTGGGCTTGTGGAAAGAAATGACCCACACTTGAATTGTTTGTCAGTCAGATGGGTTTATGTTTGCTTTCATGGTGACTGAACAATGCCGGGAGGGAGGGAAAGAGAGGGAGAGAGAGGGAGAGAGAGAGAGAGAGAGAGAGAGAGAGAGAGAGAGAGAGAGAGAGAGAGAGAGAGAGAGAGAGAGAGAGAGAGAGAGAGAGAGAGAGAGAGAGAGAGAGAGAGAGAGAGAGAGAGAGAGAGAGAGAGAGAGAGAGAGAGAGAGAGAGAGAGAGAGAGAGAACAGGATTTGGCCAAGTTAATCCAGGTCAGCCTTAGTCAGATTACACTTTTGATCTGGCAAGGAAATTCCATCATTCGACGACATACAATCAGGAAATACACACAGTGCTCGATCAGGAGAGGAAAGAAAAGATGACTAGAAATGTATTGTTTTAAAAAAGTAAATTGTATTATATTTGCTGTGAATGGATACAATACAGAGACACGGAACAATCGTATGTACATTAGGTGAAAGTCAAAACTTCACAATAGTAAAAATGCAACGTGAAAAGTTTGCTTCATTTGGAGAAAAGCTAAATAACTGAGGCTGTTGCCGAAGTTCCCTAATCTTTCAATTGTCATGGATTTTAAATGGGGGAGAATTAAACCAACCCTGAGATGTGGAGGGATTCAAGAAAATGGCATCCAAAGACAATTAAAGTCAACTGTTTACAGGGACTTAAGGATTTAGCTCAGAGCCCTCTAACAGTGGTGCAGTCAGAGTCACATACTCGATAATGTCCGCTGAGAAAATGAAAAGATGAATTTAAAAGGGAAAAAAAAAAGGCTGAAAGCACTACAGACATCACATTTGTCTTCATTGATCAGAATTAGCAGGGTTATAAAGAATCAAGTGCGTTCTGTTTTCTGAAGTGTCCTCTGGGGGGAATGCAACTAGATTGTGAGTAACATCAGTCATATTCTCTTTGGCAGAGTTGCTGTGGATGAAGCTGAAGTTTCAGCAATCCTATCTGGGAAAAAGCACAGTGCTTATTACACGGCTCAATTTCCAATTCTCTCACAGGTATGCACACGGATACACTCGCACACAAACACACACGCGGAATACAAAATGAGGCCGCGGCACAAAACACTCTCCCACACAGACTCGGTTATACAAAGACAAAAAAAGAGAGCCATTATGTGAGGTTGGAGAGCATTAAAAGTGACTATTCATACGAGTCTTTTTAAAGAAGAAATCTTTCAAAAAAGGACTTATGTCGCGCGTACAGAGATGGTTATCTCCATCACTTTACATGAGGCTGCTGTGTGGTGAAATGGAGTGACTAACCGACAGAGGCAGGCGCTACAGGCCATTATAGCCCCAGAGTAGAGAGCTATAATTGCAGAGGGAGAGTACAATCAGGTGCCGTGTTTGTCTCTGCTCTAATAACTGCACGCTGCCTGGCCTCTCTCATAGAAACCAAGCTGCCTTTTTTTTTTGTCCAGTCTTTCATCCGACCGCTCATGGGGAGTATTTGTATTTCATATCGGTCAGATTTCAAACCAGAGTTTAGTGCTTTTAGGGTAAACCTGAGGCAATGCAACAACATAAAAAAGAGGAAGCACAGATGTGAAACCCAGCTGACCTCAGGCTCCAACATCTATCATTAGAGTGCTTTAGTCCCCATCTGATAAAATGCCAGAGCAACCTTTGCACCTGGTGCATCACTGTGAAGATGGGCTTTTTGAGGCTGTGAAGAGCAGCCGAGGAGCAACTGAACATATAATGAGACGTTCCGCTCAGTGCGGGGACAATCAAAGATCCACAGCGCAAATTCCTTCATGTTTATGGTCTTCCCGACCTAAATACGTCTTTGTTTTGGCAGCTATAAACCCGACTGTAACGAGGGGAAACTGGGTTTATAGGTGCCTTCTAAAACAAGGGCCTTGCCTCTCTCTACAAAGTTTGAGTTCAGTGCACGATGGCGAGAGCTTCAAAACACGAGGCTGAGCAGGATTTAACCTACTGCCATGCTTCACATAGTCACACTTTGTAGGAAAAGTACATTACAGCGCTTGTTCACCACTGAGTGCAATATTACTTTGAGAAAAAAAAAACACTTTATTTCCTTGGGTATTTGGAAAAGATGAAAATTCACTTTCTTTCCGCTACTGATGCACCCGGAAACATCGTCGGCCATTAAAAAGGCACCCAACAGAGAGTAAGCTAGAGGCCTGTGCCTGCATTCATGTCTTTCTTATTAGGTGAAAGAGCCAGGACAGCGCCCTTGGAATGAAACTGATGAGCTTTTTCGAGGCACAATTGTCAAGGTTCCTACAGCTGAATATACTGAAGAGCATGACACTTTACATTCATTTGGAAAAAGAAAATAAAGAGAGTAAATGCTGGGTTTTGTTAGCTGTGAAATACCAGAAAGTCAGACTGGTGAAGACACAGACTTTGGACTAACTAGCCAAACGAATTTCAGTGTTACAGTAATATCTGAACGGCACACACACACAAACACAAATGTTCATGATTGTCACCTTTAAAAACAAAAATCCTACAAAATACATGAGGGGTGACTCGAGGTAAAGTTGCCTGATGATGAGGCAAACCGAGGTCAGAGGTTCCCGTCATCGAGCATCTTGTTAACCCCGTTACAGATTTTCTGCAGGTGAGCACGATAAACCTCCGAGGGCCCGTAGAGAGCGGCCAGGAAGTCACAGTCGGCAAAATGATTGAAGACGTGGTTGACTCTCGAGTGGCTCTTGGCTGTCAGGTGGCGTCTGATGGCCTGGTGCAGCAGTTCGCGGCACTCGTTCAGAATGGCGCTCATGACGCGGCGGTCAAAGGTGAACTCGATCTGGTGGAAGCTGACGGCCGTCATGGCTAAAGTGTGGACCTTCTTCCTGTGAGGCGACAAGAGACAGAGAGAGAGAGAGGAGGGGCCGTCAGGTTTTCATTCTGACTGGAGCAGCAGCAGCAGCAGCAGCGGCGGCAGAGGCAAGTAAAAATAGAAACTGCTGCCTTGTGATTTTGCCAACCCACATAGATCAGTTATAGTATTGTCTTCCACAGCGATGCATCTTCACGCTAATATAATCATCGAGCCGAGTTCTGTTGTTTCAGTGGAAAACACACAAAGTGATGTAAGAGTCAATCGGCAGTTGCACTTGAACTGCAGTCCTCCATATAGATGAAGTTAGACCTGAATCCTTTGTTTCTTAAAGAGTGTACATATTATATTGTGAGAGTTTTTTATTAAGAAAACGTATAGAAAGTGTATGTCTGTATAACTTTATTATCTGAGAATGATATTTGTCTCATTTGTTAAGTGAAACGAGGGTTAAACAAAATAGAACAGTGTTTCTCAAACCTGATGTTTCCCTGCTCTAACACACAGATTTCAAGTAAACGGCTCGTTATCCGGCTTCTGCAGCGCTTGATAACGCACTGATCATTTCAATCAGGTGTGTTGGAGCGGGGACACTTAAAACATGCAGGGAATTAAGGCTACGTTTAAACCAGCTGGATATTTTTAAAAACTGATATTTTCCTCCCTCCGTTTTCCAAAATAACTTTGTGCACACGTCATCGTTTTCCACAAAGTTTCCCTTTATATTAACCTGCATAAATATGCTGTCCAGAGCCATCATAACTACGCCAAGCCTGTGTTGTAAGAAGGAGAAAGCCATACAAGCCAATCAGAATCCTCTTCGACAACAACAACAACAACAACAACGACTGACCTCTCGCGACATCCTAAAATTCTCACGCCACTCCTCCGGGACAATAACCTCATTCTCATAGTTCTCCCACCAGACAGCAAAACCGGTGATGCTGACGCAGTCCGGCTCATTGCTGACCTTCGAGCCTGTCTCGGGCTTCTCTGCTTCTCTACGTAATATAGGAGCTGTATTTGCAAATGCAAATATGTAAAAAAAAAAGGGCTTGCACCAACAGAAATGCTACTGCGACCCGGAATGATTCCATGATCATAACCAAATGTAAAAAAGGTTGCACTTTTGGAGCGTAGATTGCCTATAACTCTGTTTTTCTCCCTTTACATGCAAACGCGAAAACAGAGTTTTCCTAAATCTCCACTTTTGCCGGAGTTTTTAGAAAGAATCGTTTTTCAGAGGCGAAAATTGATGTTTGTACGTAAACGAAAGGCACAAACGCAGGGGAAAGTCTCTGTTTTTAAAAAATACCTGTGCTGGTGTAAACGTAGCATAAGACACTACTATTTGAGAAAGCCTGTCATAAAAAACAATTAGATACTTGGCTTTTCAGTTGCTTAATATTTCCCGTTAATTACTTTAACTAGGAATAGGGCTGCATTATCACAATAAAATGTTATCATGTGTTAATGAGTTGGACTCATGAATCAAAGTTGAACAATTTTGAGGCAAAACAATGAAAGCTATCATGCGCAGTGACTCAAAGTGTGTTTGCACAGCACATAAACATTAAATCAATACATAGTGAGTCTTTCTTATATTGATATTGAATGAGGTTATATCACACAATATCTTCTTACTCCATTACAGCCCACTTTTAACACAGTTAAACATTTTATTATATTGTGAGAGTTTTGTATAAAGAAAACATGTCAGACTATATGCTTATCTGTCTTCTTTATGAGTGTTTGATTATAGTCTTTTATAATTATATTGTCTCTGTGTGACCTAGTTTACATTGTTTGTCCTTTTGATAATTAATAGATTTGATGAACTCGACCGGGGGTCTGCAACCTTTAGTATAAAACGAGACATTTTTGTTCCCTCTCCACCAAAATAGAATTAATCTGGAGCCACAAAACCTACATGATACAGGTACATACTTTATATACAGTAATAATTACAATAGTTCTGTTGCATTTATGACATTTAAGAACGGCAAAAAGAAACAGCCTCTTATACGGTTGAGAAACATCAACTTTGAAATGTAACGCAGAATTATGTAGGCCTTGTCCTTCCATTGTTTTTGTAAAATGTCACTTCAGAGAGGCTGCAGGGCCACATGTGGCTGTAGAGCCGTGTTTCTCAATCCTGGTCCTTAGGGACCACTGACCTCCATGTTTTAGATGTTGCCCTGTTGCAACACACCTGATTCAAATTTCATGTTTTCATCTGCCATAAAGACAGAGAAGTATGTTTTTTTTAGTGAAAACAGGTTCAGGAGGTCATTTTCATGTTTTTCTTTCTTTCTTTCTTTTTTTTAGATAGCATGTGTGGTCATAGTGAGAAGTTACCTGAAGTTCTCCACCAGGAGCAGCTCCTCGCCGTTGAACTGGTTGTTTCTGTAGAGCACTCCCAGCTTCACCACGACCTTGATCAAGTTCTTGATGATCTTCTGCGACTCTTTGCGGTTGCGGGTGTATTCCTTGGTGACGCGGTACAGCTCGTCCAGTAGTTCGCTGCTGGTGTCGTCGATGAAGAGGTTGGCCATGCTTTTGGTGGCCATCTTGCTCATCAGCTTCTTCTGCGCCTGCAGGGCCAAGCTCTTTGTGCTGAAGGAGTCCATGATCGAGTCTAGGTCACGACGAGACAAAAAGAGAGGAAAAAACAGTGTGTAGTTAGTTACGCTTTGAAAGCAGACAACATTTAGTTCTGCAGAGGCCTTTTGAAATGATGCGAGTTTGCAGGTGCTCTATTTTTGACATGAAACTAGGAATGAAAGGAGGGGACTTTTCCTTAGATGTCTGCTGAATCTTTCTCAGGCTCATATCAACCAGACAGCCGACAACGTGTGAGATTATTCTAAATAACATCTACCCTAATGCTGTTTAAACTGCAGGGCCAAGAGCTGTCTCCTTTATCAGATAATGAGCCGTGGCGGCTGTCAAATTAGTCTCTGGCTCGGAGGCCAGAAACTAGTTGGTGTTGAACGTATCACTAAACATGTAGGTGTGAAGTCAGGTACAGCACGACCACACAAATCTGGAATTTTTATATTCTGAGAACAAGGTGTGTGCGTTTGTGTGTGTGTGTGTGTAAGGCAGCAGTAGACAGACAGTGTCAACTTATTCACTGCATGAATGCAGCTCGATTTATACATGATGCTGTTTGTGACTGCGCGTTTGTGTTTACCGATGTTTGCGTGACAAAGCAGTGACTCACTGTGTGTGTGCGTGTGTCATCAGCTGCATCTCAATGCACTCTGCAGGTCACTTCTTCAGGTTTCTAATTTCTGTTGAAAAATAAATACTAATATATTGCACAGTGCACTTAGGCTCACCTTCAAATTTCTGAGGATAACCTCAGAGGAGAGGGAAGCAAGATATTCATGATGATTTGGCTTATGAATAAACTCCTGCAAAGCTATGAATAGCTTGTGTTAATTTGAGTGTTTTTGCTGCTAAACAAAAGCAACAAACATTTAGTCACACTTGATATTATTGCTGCCAGAACGGCTGCAAATAATTAGCCTGTGTTTGATGACTGCATTGAACAAACTAAATATCAAAATATAAATTAATTTAGAATCATTGAAAATTACATGTTGACAGTCTTCTTCAGTTCAGAGTTTAGTCTTGATGTCTTAGCAGCTAGTCACGTGAAATGACACTGTAAGGTCAGCGCACATACCACAAACACACACACCGTCACGCAGCAACACTCACAGAATATTCCACTCACTGAAGAAAAAAAACAGGAAGCGGGAGAGAAGTTCAACTGACAACAATGAACGCATGCACCAATGTTTGCCTCTTTAGCAGTTTATCCTTTACACACTCATTTTCCCAATGTGGTCAAAGTTCTTTTATGACTGCTTACGTCTACAGCATTGGTTCTCAAAGTGCGGCCCGGGGGCCAATGGCGGCCCGCAGAAACATTTCTGGCGGCCCGCAATGAATTACAGCTGATAGTTTTAATCCGTGAGGTACTAAGCTTGTTAAATGTTTATTGGACATTACTGGATACAGACCAATCAGTGTAAACAAAAATTCTGGGTATTTACCTGGTTTCTAAATGGTGAATTTTAGTGTATTATTGGGTTATACGCTGGTAATAAGCAGGTAGCTACAGCCCCCAATTACTAGCCATTTACCCAGTAAATATATGGTAACAGAAATGTGTTACTTGGTATTAACCTGTAATTAGAAGGTAAGAACAATGGCCAAAATACTGGGTAATTACCCAGTAAATTATAAAGCATTATTATATTAATGCTTAATTTACGTTATATTAACGCTTATATTCCTTAACGCTAAACTGTAGAACTGCAATCTGGTCATTAAAATGATTACAAATGGGATTTCTTTCTGTTTGTATTCCTTTGGCGACCCTCAGTCCAATGTTGGGTTCCTAAATTGGCCCTCAGGTATCAAAACTTTGAGAACCCCTGGTCTACAGTATATAACTGTATTATCTGAGATGTTGTCTCATTTGTTAAGTGGAAAAAAAACAGTTGTTTTTCCTATAGAACAGTGTTTCTCAAACCTGCTCCAACACCCCTGATTCAAATAAACGGCTCATTATCACGGCTTCTGCAGAGCTCTGCAGGATTTGAGAAAGCCTGTCATAGAAAACAATTGGATAGTTGGGTTGTCAGTTGCTTAATATTTCCCATTAATTAATTTAACTAGGAATAGGGCTGGGTTATCACAATAAAACATTATCATGTGTTAATGGGTTGGACTCATGAATCAAAGTTGAACAATTTTGAGGCAAAACAATGAAAGCAATTATGTGCGGTGACTCAAAGTGTGTTTGCAGCAGCACATAAACATTAAATCAATATTTAGTGAGTCTTCGTTATATTGATATTGAATGAGGTTATATCACACTATATCTTTTTATTCCATTACAGCCCACCTTTAACTAAAGACTTTCACCACCAGTGTAGATCGCTAGGCTCACTATAAAATTCTCATCTTAGCTGGTGTTTCTCTTCTTCTCTAATGCTACGACATCTGTCACAGTCAGACTGACCAGTGACAGCAGTGACAGCAGTGAGAGAAATCCTGCTGCATTGGTGGGTCATCAAAACCACCATTAAATTTTTATCTCGACTCACAGGCAGCCAGACCTCATCATCGTGGTTTCAAACGCAACATGAGAGCTCAGAGGGAAAAAAAAAAAAAGCTCTGGGAAACACTGACTGCAAACTCATAGGATGAAAAATGACACCCAGGCTTATTGTGAGAATTACAGGGAATATGTAAATGTAAAAACACTTATTCACCTCCGGAGAGAAACCTACAAACAGGCTCAACAATCAAACCTTATTTTCTTAATAGATTCCCCCACGTGCCAACTTGTCTGCCACAGTGAAAACAACATAATTATATTGAAACAAAAACGTCCCATTCACATCACAATAAAGGGATTAATCTTAATGCAATATGATGACACGCGAAAGTAACCTTGACGCTTAACAGAGAATCTGTGTGACTGGCAAATTGCCCGTCCTCACGCTGGAGGGTAATAAAAAAAAAGCAGGAGAAATGCGATTAGTGCTGCAGACAAAATGAGCGGTGACATATTCCTGCTGGGTGACTTGTGATTTTTACAGTTGTCGGTACTAGAAGGCAGTGCGTCTGCTGCCGCTTCAATGTGTGACTTTCATTCCTCTCTCTCTCTCTGCAATGCCTCTCCAAGAATATCAATAAGACTCCTTAGAGAGAGTGTCAGCAGGATGCTTCCCAGGGAGGAGACACAAGAGCAAAGACAGAGCCACAGACACAGAGAGGAGGAAAGGGGCAGGTGTGTGTGTGTGTGTGTATATATATTATGTGTGTCTGTGTTTGTGTTGGATATCAATAGAGCAACATCAGGGGGGGCGTAGGGGCTAAATGAGGGGGTCATTTAAACACCGTTTGATGCTGAATCTCTCGCCTCTCCTGTTGCAATAGCTGGATGTTTCATCGGGCCTCTGGCTGTGTTGCTGAAGCATCTCTAGCAGCTCCTACTTCACCATGAATATTCCTTTAAACTCGACAATGGCACTTACGGAGAACTGTGCCAAGAGGCAATGTGCATGAAATATAGTCGGGATGGGAATCAGTATGAGTCAGTAGTAAAATTTAAAATCCGACAATCCAAAAATCCTATATATCACGTGCTTCACTGTGCACAGACTGGAATAATGTAAATAAAAATCAGCAGAAGCATTTTAGCTGGGTCATGTTTGGGCTGTTTATTTCATCTTATTTGTTGCACAGTTGAAATGACTCGGCACAAAAGGTGTTTAGATAAATGATCTAAAATGGCTCTATCTCCCAGTTTGTTATATCGATATTGGACACAAAAACGTGGTATCGTCCCATCTCTAAAAATGTAGGGCTGCAACTAATGATTATTTCCATAATCAATTAAATCAATTAGTCGTTTTGGTCCATTAAAAAGTCAAAAAGACACTAATAAACTACACAAAGAAAAAAAACAAACAGAGCCTGAGATTTATTTCTACGAGAGGGGCGACCGAAACCCTTGCAGCTTCTTTTTGTCAGCTTCTAACCACAACAGTCGTTGAGAGGAGGAATGTTTGTAGCAACACTGCAACACTACAACACTACCTCCTCTCCACACCTCTGCTGATGAATGCACAAGACTTTTGGAAAAAAATAAAATAAAATGTGAGTGGATAATGGGCACATTAGGAAAAGCCACTTCTTTCTTAAATTTGAGAGCTATTTCTTTGTGCACATTAAATTCCACTCTCGCTGGAGACCAGAACCATCATAGCTGTCAATTTACAAAAAAAAGAGGCAGGGAAGGAAGGTAGAAGAGAAAGGAAGGAGTGATTGCCTTTAATACCCCGGGAAACAAATACTCATTTGACATTTTATTTGCAGACCAAGAATCATGGGGCTCCTTTATCTTTCTGAGGAGAGAGATCTTTACTGATCTTTACCACCCTCCATTTTCTCAACACAAGGAAACTAGAAAAGGAAAGAAAAGGCCTTTAAAAAGTTCCTTTAAGGGACAAGTGCTCAGAGTGACAAGACGACAAAGTTTTTTGATTGTTCAATCCCTTTTTTTGTGGTGACTTTGCAGCTTAAGAGTGGATAGTGCTAAATCGAAATGGCCTGTGAGGTCTGGTTGCCAGGAACAGACTGAGCGACCTCAACACAGCATCTCCTCAGTGTAGGAGCAGTGTCTTAATGGATTTAAGGCAGAGTAAGACATGATAGAGAGACTCACGCTTCCGATTGCTGCTGCAAAACACCCAACCCACAATCATCACGGCACCAGCAGCCACACACACGTATGTATCCACATTACTAATGGGCCCGTCTTGCTGTGCAGCTGAAAATGTAATGGAAAACAAAGACAGGCAACAGAAGCCAGCAGCTCCTCGGCATAATTACAGCAGACAAGCACCAAACACATCAGTTCACTCAAAACAAGCCAGCGTGGATTCAATCACAAAGACAAGTATGCAAAAGCTCAGCAAACATGACTCCGTGGAAATGAAATTGGACCCGACAGAGTGTTAGAGAGATGCCTCATGACAGTGAGGGAGTCTGGGTAATTCTCCATTTCCACTGCAGGTGCAAACGATACTGTCAAGTCCGGCTGTGTGACAGTTAGGGGAAAAAGAGGTGGACAGAAGCTGCTGACAAAGACATAACCAACATTTCTGCTTTTTGTCCTATGAGGAGCTTTGACATCGGGTCAGATGAAGCTGCAGAGGCTCTGAATTAGAAAGGTTTCCTTTGCTTTTTCCTCCCTGGACTGAAATCTGCTATAAGGACACAAGCTGAAAGCTTCTCACCAGTGCATTCAGCAAAATGAGAATGAGTGGGCTGACAACTCCTAATAGCCGTCATTTTCTTCCATCACGTTCCCATTGTCAAGACCTTTGACACTGATGCAGTGAGATTATAATACTGACCTAGTTGATTTTTAATTCAGCCACTATTATTATTATTAGGGGTGGGAATCACATGGTATCGCACGATATACATGGACCACGATACCAATAATATCACAATACAACGATTCTGTGATAATCAATATATTGCTATCACATGATATTTTTACACCCCCCCAATTATGATCTATTATTTTCTCTAATATAAGTTTTATTTTTTGGTGAAATACTGGATAGCTAAATTGAAATACGAAGCTGCAGCCAGTGGCTGGTTAGCTCAGCTTAGTACATCAAGCCTGGAAAACAACAACAAAACTAACTCCAACAAAAAAGTAATACAATCAAACTAACAGCATCTCTAAAGCTCACTAATTAAATTGTTATATGCCGTTTGTTTAATCCATACAGAAACTGGGGTTTCTTTGCTGTGTGTAGTGACTTAAAAAAAAAACAACAACAAAAAAAAACAATCCAGTACACCGGGAAGCTGCTGAATGTAACATTTTATTTACCCGATAAATACACAAATCCGCTCATCTAATGCAATAAAGTAAACCATCAGGTGTGATTGGTCTTTATTTTCTCCACTTTACCATTTAAACGCCTGGAGTAGAGAAAGTAGTGGCACGTGTTTGAACTATACTTTTTTGTTGTCAAAAACATTATTATTTAAAAATATAAAACCTACATTAGAGATGGACTAATCCAATACTCAGAACGGGTAGTCAAATACTGGTTGGAAATCAATGTAAATCAATGTAATAAAAAGAAAAAAGTAACAGAGATACAACATGTAAACACTTAATATCACGTAAATTCTGTAAACGTGACGTGAGTGAGGTCTGCGTGTGTTTGCCACACTGTTAGAGCTGTGCTTTTGATGTGGTTATTTATAGCCAAGTGGTCTGTACATTAGCCAAATTATGTCATCTTAGTTGTATGGGACTTATATTGGTCTTATTAGATACTCACATACACATTGTACAGGAAAAACATCCTCAAATAAAAAAAATATGAATTTAAATGATCACCGATTGATTTTAATTGACAAATCAGTTGTTTCGTATGAGACAAACCAATGTACCAGTTGCAGTATTTGAAATTTCTTTTATATATTTAGATTTCTGGATTTGGCACACCACTTTCAAGAAGCCTTGAAATAGATTTAGCAGACGGTGCACACATGCCACTTCATAAACTCTATATATATTTGCCTTTTTGTCAGCTCATATTAAGGCCAAATACAACATCAAATGAGTTTGACAGTGCTTTTGCAAAAGACGCCAAGATGTAGCCTCTGCCTCCATTCCACTCTCTTGTCAGTCAAACCAGAGCTGAGGCGTGACAGGTGAGAAAGGACCCAAAATCGGTTACACCAGTGTCTTCTACCCACTCTAAACGATGCGTCACATCTTGTGAGGACGTAGAAGCCACGGCACCCAAAATATCACCACTGTAACACCTGCTGCCAATCCAAGCAGCTTGTTGGATGCTGATAACAGCACACGGAGAAAACCAGTAACAGACGTGTTTCTACACGAGTGTGGACACCACGGGTTGCTAAAAAAAGCTTTGGCAGACGTTGCAGAACTTTCCATGACACTTCATCCTTTAAGTGATTGGTCGATGGCAGCAGAAAGTGTCACGACGGTTCTGCTCTTCAGGGATCACTGGTCACATGCAGCGGGGGCACGGTGACCCTGATAGAGACGGCAGAGAAAATGTCCCGCTGCTGTAGAAACAAAACCAATTACTAAGGCCATCTTCCCACAGATACAGGACTTTCCCTCAACAAGAAGAAATGTCTTTATCCAGATTAAACGCCAAAAACAACTCTATACGCTGTAGGAAATAATGCTAGGCCTGGAATAAGACATTAAGTAGAAACAGAGACAAAATGAACCAAACCAGCGCAACTAAGGACGGGAAATAAACGTTATCATAAAGCGAGCAGACCAAACAAACTCCAAACAGAAGAAAACGATGACGACAACAAAGATAGCGACAGCAAATGCCAGAGTATGAGAGAGAGAGGTGGTCTGACATTTTTAAAAACATTGCATTTCTAAGTGGATTCACCTGGACTCATTTTGGTGTGTACAACCCCTAAGAGCAGCTCTGTATTCTACTGTGCACTCAAAATAAAATGCAAATATGTGGACGCAAAAATTAAATTTTCTCCTCTCTCAGACCTTGATTTTTTTCCTTCACATTTTTCTTAAGAGTCAATCACGGTGACCCTGATATTGAAGACTTAAACCATGTAGATGTCTCCAGTTTGAGTCAAATCAAAAGACCTTGACCATATGTTCCCCTCGTCTCATATGCAACCCCCCCTCCTACTGAAGTCACTTCTCTCCTGCTGTTTCCTGCTACTGTCAACTCTCCAACAGATGCAAAACACCAGAAATAGAGTATTTCTTTAAAGCTCAAAATAGGTCCCAAAAAAAAATACTTATTTCCCAAGACCCGTTCTGACATGTATTTGTTCCGTTTTTCTGTTCAACCATCCGTCCAAAGCCCAAAATAATCCAGGTCAGTGTCAAAAAAGAAAAATAATTAAAATTGATTGTTTTTCTGTCAACCAACTAACGACTATTGATACGATCATTTCAGAGAGCAGCAGTTTTGTGAAATACTGTCAGACGCGCGTTGATTGGAATATTTTCTCATTTCAAAAATTCATCATTATTTTTGAAGTTTTCATAGCGCTTTAATAAGCGTACAGTGTGATTATTTCTAAATCCCTTTACTGGAACACAGCCAGAACATTATGGGTGTGACACAAAAAAGTGTCAAGTTATCGAGTGTGACTGAAGTGTGATCTGCCCTCACACTTGAACAAAAACACATCACTGACATATCTGCTGTGAAAAAGGTCGATTACACCAGGTTTATTCAAGCATGACATAATCACGTTGTATGAGCTGGACTCATTGGACGCTTTGCAATATAAAACATCAACAAAGCTGGTGGCGTCCTGAGACTTTTATATAACGCTGAAACGAACAAATCTGTTTCAACATAATACAACAAACACAATACGAAGTGGTGACCGTGACGAGAGTCATGCAGGTCGTATTTATCACAGAGATGCTGAACTGGTTTGGACATAACTCCAATTTAAAAGCCAGAGCAAGCAGAGTCTTTGCCGTCCTCTTGAAAATATCTGCAGATCCTGCCACTCTAATGAGGACGTGTGGTCTATACTTTAGAGGCATTAGAAGAAAAGAAAAGTCACTGTACCATCTACATATTCTGAGCATATTGTGTTTGCTGTGCTGCCTATAAGTAGAATTCCCACAAGGAAAATGTAAATAAAAAATTGCCAGTGTGTGTCTTCCATATAGTGCTGACCTACCTTTTCTAATGGCAACAGGGTAGGGAAGAAAATGCCTACAGTGCACAGTTGCCAGGAAAACAAAGTAACAAGAGTGGATAGTGTCAACAAAATGCTTCTTGATCACGACCAAATGCATCACAGATGTCGTTATAAAAAATAAATCTTATCAGGGAAATCTAGAATGAGGAAAAACTTCTTCCTCCACAGTTTGTGCCCAGCTGTATGATATAATCTGCCTCTGATTTGAGAAACAATAGTCAGCCCTGGTTGTTATATAAGGTGCATCCGTGCTTTGTGTTCAGAGAGGACTCAAATGAGCTGTGCTACAGGAACCACTCCACTGTTAGGGAATCAGCAGCGTGATTTCAGGACAAATGAACGCTCCAATTTAAACTTTCATCAAGTTTTGTCGTGTTTTGTCTCTTTCTTCTCCTGAGATGGTGCATAACGGAGGAGGCGCTGACTGCACAGCACAGAGCCACTGCTGGGAACAGTGCGCGTGTCAACAATGGGACAATACGGTGGGCGTAGCAGTCTTTGTACTGGTCACTTTATGTACCACTCTCATTAGCTATGACATAAGTGCCTTGTTTTGCAAGCACGTACAGATGCGCAGCCTAATACTACAGCTTTTTACGTATACAATGGATTTTTGTGTGACGCTTATGTGGTGTCACGTTCCCGTCTTCCCACACAGTCATCGTCAGCGTGCAGATCTGCTGAGAGGAGGTAATCAGCGCCTCTTGCACAGACATCCTGCTCCATCCTTCCCTTTTATTAACAGTTTTCTTAGAGCTGCCAGATCCTGCTGAACAATTAATAATTAACACATCAGCACATAAAGAATCGTGGATAAATAATTCAGCCAGCCAATTTGGACTAAAATAGACCTGTGGCGAAGAGGATTCTGCCACAATGCAACAGGTTGAGGCAGAAATACGAGACGGGGGATAAAGGTTGGACTATGCTAATAGAGTGGATACAGTGGCTGTGTGCTGATAATGTTAATTTACAGACATCAGTCAGAGTTATGCATCCATAATAAGGCTGAGAATACAGTAACTGCTGCACTGCCCGTGGGCCAACACTGTGCTCACTGACAGCATTTGAAATTCAGGAGGAGAGAGGATGTTTTTATGGGAACGACTGAGCTGATTTTGAACATCATGAACAAAGACGAGAACGGAGGCAAAACAATACAAGAACGGAAAAGGCCACAGACCACTTTTACCGATTTCACTTTTAAACTGCCATGTCCAAGTTTTAATTACTCATTATTTACAATATAATTAGAATCTGAAGAGTGCTGAAAATAATGCAAGACATAATCAAGGTGCTAGCTGGTGCTTGAGCCATGACAGATGACTTGGACTGTATGACATTTTAATTAATGCCACCATAAGAGCCGGGCACATTATAACTAATTTTCCTCACCTCGAGCCCAGAGAGCATAATTTGTTAACTCAGGATGTTAATGGAATGGCAAACACCAGTGTGCTTGGCTGCAAGAACATCATAGATGGAGTTAAGTGAAAACAGAAGGGGACCGATGTGAGAGGACGTGACTGTGACTAATAGATGACTCCAGAGGAGTCGCGAGTGAGCCCGTTTTATTGGCATATATAACACCAACCCTCGGTGTCTCCATTTCAAACAATAACATGATATTTGCAGGTCACGCTGCTTTGCTCTTCCAGGCAAGGCCACATGCTCCGAGTGTTTTGGGTTTCCAGGGAAACTGAAGGCCACTTGCCTGGGAGGCTGAACTTTGCAACTGAGCAGACGCGGGTCAACCAACTCTCTCGTCGTGTCAATGAGTTACCATGGATTCCCCCTCAACAAGAACAGCGACTCGAGCACTGCTCGCTGCAATTTAAAGCTCTGTCCGCGATTGCACTACGCGTGCATTGTCTGGAAAAAAATGAGCCTGCACTGTTCTGTCCTTGTTCTGTGAGACCAAGATGAAAAAGGAACGACACAGAGAGAGTTGGAGTGAAATATCCACAGCTAAAGTTAATCTGCCTCTGCTTAATCCTGCCGAGTTGTTACATTTTAATTTATGGTCTTACCAGAATCATAATATGCTCAAACAGTGATGAAACCTTTGTGACACACAACGCTGTGATTAATGAAGCAAAGCAAATACTCATTAAAACAGATCATGGATGAAATCTAAAACAAATGGACTTTAATTGTACCTCACTGCACTGCAGTAAACTTTCTCTATACGACCATGCTGTACTGGCTAATTGACACAGATTTGCTTAAATCCATAAAGGATTTTCTTTAAAAATAATCTATTATCAGTGATAAATATATAAATCCGTTATACAACAAATTGTGAAAAAAAAAGTCCTCACAAGCTCAGGGTATCAGTTACGACATTTAATTCACAATGAAGACATTCCTTCTTTTACAAAAGGTCACATGTCAGAACCAGTAGTTTAACCCAGAAAATGTCAGGGGAATTAAAGTCAAAGAAATGCCTGGAACATCTTCCTGGGAGACAACATGAAAGAGCCAATTATAAAACCAACTACTACTACAGCTAATCAATTATCAGTTAGTGAGTTTTCTATCAATCAGCCGTTTTACATCTGGATTACTGAGCCTGAGATGTAATATATGACACAGACTGACACAATTATGCATACAACAGCATGATATTCATTTTGGCCTTGCCTCAGCTCACTGGTTCGCTGCTGATGGCACCCACAACAAAGCCATGGCAACTAAAATAGAGTAGGCTGAAAAAACACACCAATTATCTCAGCACTGACACAGCTAAGGGAAGCAGAGAGAGTCAACTCCAAGTCACCGATCCAAGGCCATAATTCAGCCGACATGTCTGTCGAGGCCGAGCATGATAATGTGTGCTATTACCTGCCAGAGCTGTGGCTGCACACTGGAGCTATTCATCCACACTACAGCCTTGTTCTGGAGGGAAGCTTTACAATGTAAACACAGCAATGTGTTACAAAACATATGAGTGTTTGCAAAACACATGTCTTCACCCTTTTTCTGTCTTGGTTTGCGGAGTGGAACGGCAAAGGAGGCTCACTACGTGTGTACACAAATCCATTTTTTTTTTAAATCTTTAATTCTTTCTTGTTCTGCCACATTTGCTCAATTTCTTGTGATATTGTGTGGTAAATAAAAGGCGGCTTTGTTCCGTTTTAGCACACGCAACACAAGATTCTTGAGAAATCGTCTCCACTGACTGGTTTTGTGGGAGATCTACAAAGTCATCCAATGCTCGTAAAAGTTGATGTGATTTAAAAGAAAAGACACACAGAGAGATCATTTCTGAAACATTACATTCACTAAACTTGCTCCAAAAGAAAATAAGAATCTGGATGTTACTGGTGAAAAAGGGTGTGCCACTGAAAAAGCTGTCCAACTTTCCAACCTTTTGTTTCACATTACACTACATGGTGAGACAGTCTACAATGTTCTACTTAATCCTTTTATATCAGATACTAATAAACTGATGTAGAAATCCTGATAAATGTGGATTTGCAATTTTTTTCTCAGCCAAAGCTCACCTATAACATAATTACAAAAATAAACAACTTAATGAAGAAAACAAACAACTCATGTATCCCCTTGGAATCATTTTATAATACTATTATTTAATTAGAAAGCTATTCAATGGACTATTTGGCTCTAGTGTCACTCTAGGGAACGCAAAAATCACAACAAAAACACATGATCCCACAGCTTTGGTGAGGCTGTGGTCACTTTACTGGCCACGCTGGTCAGAAATATATACTTTTCCCCTTAAATACAGACCAGATTTGACAGCGTCTTGCATGTGACTTTCATGTGATAGAGACCTTTACTCTAAAAAATAAGGGACTTTGTCTTTGTTTGGCTTTACCACACTGACTGTTGCAGGTGGATGACGACAACGGTGTGTTGCGCGTGGATTCCAATATGAGAGTGAAGTCAGAATCTTCATTTGACTGTTCATGCAAAATGTGCAAATGAAGTTTAAACAGAGCATCAGCATGGAGAAGAAGGATATGTGACTCAGGGTGACTTTAGTATGCCATAGTATTTCATATTTCAACTGCTGATCTACTGGGTGTGAAATAGAGAGGTAAAGAAATCCAGTGAGCAGCAGGGGAAAATGTCAATGACAGAGGTCAGAGGTGAAGGAGCAGACTGTAACTTAAACAGCCACTGTCTACAATCAAGGCATGCACAAGAACATCTCTGAACATCTGACACCACAGCACGTGACACTGCTGTCACTTCCGTGTCTGTCCGGTGTACCTAATAGGTGTACCTAATAAAGTGAGTGTGTCTCTCATCTAGAAGTGACTTCAGTTTCTTTTTACACACACAGAATCAGATGAATCTGGAAACTATTCACTAAAAAAAAAATCCCTGGGAGTTTCCCACTGACCCTCACTTCTGAGAACCACTGCTCTATTCCTTGTGTATGATAAAACCTAATAAAACAATATTTATTATTCTAATAATAATAATAATAATATAAACAGTAGGAGCCATGTTTTGTTACCAGTTTTAGCTCCATCATCAAAATGCTGTTTGTTTTGTTGTTTTTTTATGAATCACGTCTTCACTGATTAACTATTAAAAAACAACTGACCGTTACTTCCGCTTAACTAAACCAACAGACACAAACTTTTTTTTTTTTAATTCGCTGTAACTTGGTTAAAGTTTGGTTTCCCTGGTCAAACAGACTCGGGGGTCGATTTGACCGCAAAGGCCTTCCAATAATTATTAAACTTTTAAATAAAAATAAAATATATTAGTGGTGGCCGTTACTGACGTGTTAGTTGTAGTCAAGTGTGTTGAGATGTTTCATTAAAAGCAGCTCGAACAGCAGAGACATGGAGTCACTCACCTTCTTCCTCTCCGCAGTGATCAGGCCAACGATGATCACTTTAATCTGAATTCACACAACAAAAACCCCACAGTCTCAGGTCTCCATCCTGGCAGCAGCGCAGGGAACAGTCGCTTCACAGCATGTTCTCCTTGTTTTTGTTTGTTCTGTTGCGATGATGAATGTCGTCGATTCAAAAATAAATAAAAAAAACAAACTTCCTCTCCTAGTCGCTCCTTGTTTTTGCTCGTGTAGCAGGCATTGATGTGTGAATTATTGAAAGAGTGTTTTCTTCCCTCGGCCCTTGCTGCTGCTGCTGCTGCTGCTGTGAGATCGGTTACAAGAGTTTGTTGTAACCAGATTCCTCCCACTTGTGAAAAAAAAAAAAAAAAAGTTTCAAACTTGAGGAGGGGATGTGGACATGGACAGATTGATGGTGGTTTGGACCAATGACAGAGCGACGAGTGGGAGGGCACCAGCAGCCCAATCAAGCCAAAAAGAAAGGAGTATTTTACAGCCACACAGTTCAGTTCCCTGCCCCCGTTTTTAGGGTTTCCAGTAATTATGCAGGTCCAGTTCACACAGTCCCCAAGGCCGGACATTTCCCGGAGGAAATGGTGTAAAAGGAACAATGAGCAGGAACTGTGGGTACAGGCAGCTCTCTGTGCTTCTGTGCTGCAGACACAAGAACAAGACGGCTTCATTAACACTGGTATAAAAACAAACCACATATTTTTATTTTATTTTATCACAACATGACATTTCGTTTAGATCCAAAGAATGAATACTTGTATGTATATACTTGTGAGGACCAATTACATATTAACCACAGGAAGCAAAGGACATTTTAAGGGTTGGAATTAGGCTTTTGTCAGGTTAAAGGTTAAGGGAAGGGCAATAAGGGCCTGGGGGGGGGGGGGGTTGTCTCAGGGTGTCCTCACTAAAATAGTTAAACATCTGAAGGACCTGTCTGGCACAAACACTGAGCTTGTCAGTAATAAGTAGTCCATATGGAGGCCAAGACCTGGTCCTAATGAGGCAGTATGTAATGTCTGAGGGACTGTTAATGGTTAGATGGAACATACATTACGGTTAGGGGTAAGGTTTTGGTTAGCCTGTACAAATGAATGGTAACCATTACTAATCTCTCTCTCTGTGTCTCTCTGTGTATTTGTGTTTGTCATCTATTGAGGACTTCTTCTGGCATAATCACTGACCTTAGGACCTTAGAAGATTATGTTTTGAATTGTGGTTGGTTTGAGGTTAGGTTTAAGGTGGGGATAATGTTTATGTTGTCCAAATGAATGGAAATCAATGCAGTGTGAATGTGTGTAAAACATGTGAAGACGTGTTGAATGGGTTATGGTTAGGTTAAGGTTAAGGCTAGGGTTGGGGTTAGGTTAAGGTAAGGGTTAGGTCATTATGGTTAAGGTTAGAGTAAATCTACAGGAAATAAATGGAAGAATGGAAATCAGACTGTGTGTGTGTGTGTGTGTGATGTTGTCTGCGGATGTTTTCAGGAGAGGGGAAGTTAGTCCTCATCTGTCTAATGAGGACACCGGAATTCCTGCGGTCAAAATAACCTTCTTGCAATGCATTGTTATTTAAACAATGATGTCATAATAGTGATGTTAAACATTAGTTTAGTCCTACATTACTAGAAACCTTAGGTTAGGGTTAAGCACTGTGGTGCTACCTCAACATATTAACATATTATCATTATCCTCTAGCCAACTATGTCATATTATTATGTTGCTGAAGGTCAGTTATGATAATAAAAAAAACAGAGCAGCTGGAAAGCACCTGCAATGGTGAGTGGATCCGGCGCGCCCTCTAGTGGTGCAAACAGTCAATGAGATGTGTACAAATCGTCTATTTACAAATTCTTCACTGTAAATACTCAGTCACAGTGATACAGTATGATGATGAAAAGCAGCATTCGTTAATCATTACATGGCATTGCAATAATTGGATGTTTTTTCAGTCAACTTACTGTATTATCTATGTTGTGCCTTTCTGGTTGTCCATAAAAATATATAGAAATTGTATTTTACTACTTAACATACTTATTTGAATGGGTACTGTGGTGAATTATTATTCTAAATCCATCAATCCATCCATTTTCTACAGCTTTATCATAAAACCCATGAAGAAAAGGTAATATCACCAACACCACGTAAACAGGTAAGATATATTTATTTATTTTACACCAAAACCATACTTTATGAGCCAGATATTATTTCTCCCCTCATAATAAACCTTTGATTGGGCGTCTTTTATGTCCACACGTGCGTTTTTTGTTGTTCTCGCTTGATCACAGCCATGAACCCCACTTCCCACAATCCTCGACACCAGCAGGAAGTGGTGACGTATTTTTGCTACGTGTCAGGAAGTGGTGTGTAGTCAACATGGCGGCGCAACAGAACGATATTGATGAACTCTTCGATGTAAAAAACGCTTATTACATCGGTAGTTATCAACAATGCATTAACGAGGCCCAGAAGGTGAAGGTACGTAACAAATATTAACATTTAACTTCATCTGAAATCTTACATTTTTACTATTCGGTGCCTCTCTGGCTCACAACAGCTAAAGCCTTAGCATGTTTACTCAGAGCAGAACACCACGCCAACACTGCGTTTTCGAGCAACGACGCTAATAATTTTGTATGTAATATTTATGTCACTGCATTACAATTTTTTTGTTTTGTTTTGTCTGTGAAGCCGTCGTCACCAGAGAAAGAGACCGAGAGGGACGTGTTTTTGTACAGAGCCTACATTGCCCAGGTGAGAAAGCTAAGTTCTGTTTCTTATTATCAGCTGAGAACGTGTAACTATTAATACTGTATATACTGTAACACCCTAACCCAACCCAACCTGCTGTGTTCTGTGCCACTGTAGAGGAAGTATGCTGTTGTTCTGGATGACATCAAGGACACTTCATCAGCCGAGCTTCAAGCTGTCAAGTTGTTTGCCGACTATCTGTCAAATGAAGGGAAAAGGTGAGAGTTTGCATTTGACATTTAACTGAACATGGCTAAAACCTAAATCCTGCACTTTTAACTTTAACAGACATTTTGTTTTCTTCAGATATCACAGAATTGTTGAATTGTGATATTATAGACCGGTGTGGACCATGTATTGTGTATCGTATCATGGGGTACTCACCCAACAGGATTCGCACCCCTAACATAAATTAGTTATTGTTGTTGTACGGAATTGCATTTAACAAGAATTATTTGAGTTTGGATGGCCCAGGAAATTAAGCTGTTCATTAGTCTGTTGTAGCGCTGCCCAGGCGGTAGTAAACAGTCTATGGCCAGGGTTGGAAGGGTCTTTTATTATTTTCCTAACTCTTGCAAAGGGGAGGAAATCTGGGGAAGACGGGGAGCAGCCAGTGATCTTTACCCACTGTTAGACTCCTCTATTGTTAGTAAAAACACGTGTAGTCACTTCAACGCACTGACTTTATAACTCGACGGTTGTATTGCATGTAAGGGTCAGCTATTAAATTCTCTACAAATCATTGATGAAACCAGTTTAAAGAAACACTATACAATAATGATTATTTCCAGCTCTTAATGTGCAAGTAGAATATGAGACAATCGGTTACAAAAGTTTACAGCACCATTGTAACTGATTGTCTCATATTTTACTTTAGAAGAACTTTCTAAATTCTTATGTTGAACATTTTTTTGCAGGGATGTCATTGTTGCTGATCTAGACAAGAAGATGGGTAAGAGTGTGGATGCTGCCAACACCACATTCCTTCTCATGGCAGCCTCCGTCTACCATCATGAAATGAACACCGATGCAGCTCTCAGAACTCTGCACCAAGGAGAAAGCCTGGAGTGGTAAGATGGATCAAGATTTTATTTTATTTTACTTCCATCCAAGAGGAAAAAGCTAATTTGTGTCTTAAGTGTAGCATATTTGTGGTTTACTTTGTACTTTGAAAAGTTGTGAGACCTCAAGGATGCCTTAATTTTAAAGACACCAGCATGCGACTGAGTAATTGTATTTATATGTATGTTTTTGTTTTGTTTTCCAGCATGTCTATGACCATTCAGGTGTTGCTGAGTCTGGATCGTGTTGATTTGGCAAGGTAAGAATGAGCACAAAAGCAGTGGATGATCTGTATAGACTTGTTTGGACAGCTTTATTATCTGAATCTATAAGAAGAAAATGCCCTTTATAATTATGTTTATTGATGTAGAACAAGACCAGAATTTTGGTTCTTAGTACTAACATCACTGAAATTGATGAAATTACTTCGTAAGCCCCTGTCCAATATTAAATGACAAAAAACTTCAAAATGTGTTATTATTTAACTATTCATTGTTTGAATTTTTTTCTCCACCAAAACTGTTGTCTTGTTATGATTGTTGTTAAAATATTGTCTTGTTGACAGGAAAGAGCTGAAGAAGATGCAGGATCAGGATGAGGATGCCACTCTCACCCAGTTGGCTACAGCCTGGGTTAATATTGCTATGGTGAGGAGAGAAGTTTTAATTCATTCCTATCAGCATTTATAGTGGATCCATGATTTAAATTTTGTAATAATTAATAACATCAATGAATAATTTGAAAACCCCCTGTACATATTTAGTATATTCAATGTCAGTTGCATGATGTTTGATCATACAAGGAAATTAAATTCCTATCTTGTAACCCAGCTGATTAACTGAAGCTGACATTAGATTTGTTTGAAGTACGAATTGTATTGTGCAGCAGTTGTTGATGCAGTATATTGCTATATTGGATATTGCAAACAATAGTGCTTACAATTCTTCAGGAGCACTGTCCATCTCAGATGCAGTCAAGCATCATAACAACACCAAACACCCTAGGAGTGTTTCTTCTCCCCCCTCTATTTCATTCTATCTCATTATGCTTATTGTTCTAGGGTGGAGAAAAGCTGCAGGATGCCTACTACATTTACCAGGAGATGTCAGACAAGTACTCATCCACATTGCTGCTTCTAAATGGGCAGGCAGCCAGTTACATGGCTCAGAATAAGTGGGAGGAGGCGGAGGGAGTACTCCAGGAGGCACTTGACAAGGTTAGAGGGCAAAAAAACAAAGACTCCACGACGTCTTTGTTTTTCGACTCCCTGGTTTTCTCTCAAAGATTAACTGACACACTGACTGTATGGGTTTGAATGCTTGAAGAGTTATTTATTGAGCTAAAGCTCTCATTGGCTTGTTTCGAAGGGAGACATTGATTCAAATTCAGCTAAACAAGGTGGTTGTGCCAGAGGTATTAAGGATTGGATATAGGGTCAAACCTTATCATAATATGTATCATATCAAAATGTTTTAGAGAAACCAAAGGGATATTATGGATACTTTCCCTCAGTTTAATCACAGTCGCAACCTTATAATAAAATAATAATATCCATAACTTGTGTAAGCTCTAATTCTAAATACAGTAAGTTAGTAAGCTATAGTAACGAGGCTAATTGTAATAGCAGTAAAGCTTAAGGCCCAATATCTGATGACTAAAAAAAAAAATTCATTCATTCATTCATTTTGGGTCATGCCAAAAAAGTGCTTGCATTGTAACAGCAGATGGCAGTAATCTGCCAATTTAGTTGTCACTCTTCCCACTCTTGCACTGGTCTGTGGTTGTAAATGTTGCAGGTATGATACACATATACTGTTGATACCAGGCCTGACTTATGCAGACAATATTAACTGTGAGATGGCTTAAAATTAAATAGTCTTTTTAGGTTAATTTTTTAAATGATTTTTATGTTTCTGCTACCAAAGTAGGTTTCATAACTTTTCATGAGGTACTGTACGTTCTTTAGTTTATGAGGTTTATTGACTGGAGGCTGTATACTGTGAATGGAGGTTATATAGCAGTGTCAATTGGTCATCTTTTATCCCTTTACTGTTTCCTCTAGAGAACATAGCAGAATTATTCTGTGAATGTACTGCACTTGTTCAGCATTATGTGTACTTCCATTATTCTTTTAAACGGAGCCAGATAAATAAATAAACATAAATTGTGGTGTCTGGTCACTGAGATATGGATTCTACACAGAAAAATAAAATATCATTGTCTCACTCTCTAAATAAAAGCATCACTCTAATAAAATAAAAGTTATTTCCTGTGTAGCCGTGTGGATTACAAAGGTCAATGTAGATTAGTAAGTAAGTACTTTTCTTGTAATCTCTGTTTTCCTGTCTTCCCATTTTAGGACAGCAGCCACCCTGAGACGTTGATCAACCTCATAGTGCTGACCCAGCACCTGGGCAAAGCTCCTGAGGTGAGACTTTGGACCCAAATGTGTTAACAAAGGCTAGCTTTGTCCAAAGAGGTCTTGAAAAATATGCTTTTGACTGCAAAATTTACAGCGCAGCAATTTTAAATGTGTTGGTGTTGATTAACCTGGCAAATGTTTTCATGCTAGCAGTTTCTAGATGGTGTTTTCTAAAATAGAAAGTCTATTCATGTCTCCTGGTTTAATGATGTGTACAGGGTGAACACACTAGTTGTTGTTTTACTGAGGTGAACTTGGAGTTCACGAGATAAAGACTCCGTTATCTCCTTACATTTGACATGATAGTAATGCAATATAATTCTGACCATTGGCCCAAAGCTATAATCAAAATATTTTCAGGTGTGATAACCTCTGATTTCCACACCCCACTCAAGGTTATGAGCCTAGCTCCTGAGTGTAGAGGCGAGTAACAGCTGAATAGTTTTTGTATATGAATTCCCCAATTGCCCATGTGTCTCCTCCAAGCTCAATCCTCTACCAAAGGTCAATTTGGAGTTATTTCTGAAACCGTTTCACAGCTCCCTGCTGGCTGTTTGGTATTCTTCCTGGTTGTCCTAACCAAGCAAAATGTTCTTTTTGTGTGCAATTTAAAATTGACATCAGTGACACTAGTCATTAAAAGCAGCACCAGTTAACTGTTGCATCTAAAGTGTTGCACAGCTGCTTACCAAATAGCAGCTATCTTCCTTCCCCCTGCACCAACTGACATCTGGTAAAACTACTATGTTTGGCACTGTTTGGATCTAGACAGGGTAAGAAAGATGGTAGGCTGCTTCACATTTTACTACCAAATTGGTGCCTGCACTGCTTAACTTAGCCTTCCAAAGCACACCAACATTTACCTGTAGAAGCAGTGATGCCAGCAACATTGTTCTCAATCCTGACTCTTTTCTTAATTTCACACTTGCTGGCTAATTTAAATTTGATAGCCCATCAAATCAACGATTTTCAAAATGAGCCTTGATAACTTAAAGCTAAGGAGAGGAGCAGGCCGCTCTCCTGTGAATAAACAATTGAAATGTATTTTGTAATGTTGGTGCCCTTTAAAACAGGTTTTGTTGTGTGCTGTTTTAAAACGTTTGAAAACCTGCATTTAACATACTGTTATAATTTTTTTGTGATCTGTTGTCATCAGGTAACCAATCGGTACCTCTCTCAGCTGAAAGACGCTCACAGAGCCCACCCATTCCTCAAGGACTACTTAGCCAAGGTAACTTGCTTACAGTGTGTTATTTGTTGCTCTTTTTTAACAAACGTACACATTTTACAATAAGAGCTTTGGGAGCTATGTGAGTTTAAATCTTTAGTCACTTTAATGGTCAGGCTGCAGGTGACCTCATTGTGAAACCAAGTAGATGAAAACTTAAAATTTTAGACTATCACACATTTGCATTTGCAGATGTACACCAGTAAGTGATGCACAGCTCCTGCTATAGTCAGATGTGTTGCTGGAGTAACTGTTCCCTTTGCTCTGTGTTTTTGTGCAGGAGAATGAGTTTGACAGACTAACGATGCAGTACGCCCCCACTGCTACAGCATAAGATACCTGCTTCTGCTGAAATGCCTCGATAATGGATTGAATTGTAACACCAGGAGAATAACACACCCTCTCTCTCACACACACACACATTTGCATTTGTTTTTACATTTTTACTTGTTAGAGAAATGTGCTTACTATTTAAACCAGACCAGACAACATGAACCATGTCCACCTTGGTGTTCATTCTTTATACATTTGCATTTCTCTTCAGTACATCTGTTTAATGTAATCATTCCTTTGAAATTATAATAAATGTTTAATACATGTGATATGTTTGAATGGAGGTTTCGTCAACAAACCAATGTCTACTCGTACAGGAATACCTCATTTATGAAGGCCCCTCTGTTCTCCAGCTCACACAGCAGGTCTTGAAGATATAATCTAGTCAAAATGTAGTCATATTTTAGTTCATATTGAGAATGGATCTAATACTGATCTGCCATCGTTTTTAATAACCAATTAAAGTAGAAAAAGTCCAGGGTTATTCCAGTGAATATTTTTCGTTTTGTCTATTCAGCTTACATGACCATTAGAATACAGAACAATGCAAACAGAACAGATAAACGAGGGTACATATGTGCACATTTAAAGTGAGCTGAAAGAACAAATGCAAGACTTTGTCAGTCTTACATTTCAAAATAAGGTTTCATTTCTTCATTGGTGGAAGTTGGGTTTACATTCAGACAATTTGCATTAATGAATACTTTCCACGTAAAATAAGAATTGAGGGGGAAAAAAAGGTATTCATCCCCTACTGAAATACTGAAAATTTTTGTTTTTGTTTGACCATATTTTTTCAGATATTAGTATGATGTGTGAATAAATGTAAAGAAAATTAAGTCAACTTTTTCTATTTTATTATTGACCAGATATTTGTAATATTACGTCAAAAACAATGTTCCTCTCTTGCTTCTGGTTCAGCTGGGAGTTCAAAAAGATAGCAGTCCTCATGACGTCACGCCCCCCACGGCTTTCCCCCTAACTAGCACATAAACGTGCGCTGTCCTCGTCACCAGTTGATTCCCGTCGAACGCACAGCGTGGTGTGTCAAACTGACGCTGCCCCGTACACGTTGGAGGCGCAGCTGCGGCGGCAACGGACGGCATAGGAGGAGACGTATGGCCACACTCTTCTCCATCTCGGTCCCTTTTACTAGGTACTCTCGTGAATTGACGCTCTCGCTCGCGAAGCGGCACAGAAACGTTATACACGGCGAGTAACGGACTGGGATGAGGCCGTACGCGACCGAAGCGGTCATAATAACTGCATGTGCTGGCTGCTGAGCTCGGCGCTGCGACACAGAGACGCCCGGAGACCTCCAGTTGAAGCCGTCGGTGTGTGTTGTTGTGCGCTATCACGTATTTGGGTTAATTTATTTAAGTAGCGAGCTTCCTAGCGGGCAATGCCGGTCTATTCACTAGCGTGCGCTTTTTATTGAATTTAGCTAGGTGGCTAACGAGCACGCGCCGCCGCCGCTGATGAGCTCGCGTGCGTAGCGGAATGATGAGGAGAAATCTTCAACAGACAGGCGGAGATACACACGCTATTGGATCAGATTAACGGTCAAGTCCCCATTTATTAATTGGTTTGTGTGATTATTGGAGCCCCGCAGCCGTTGATTATGAGGTCAGACCCGGTGGGCCCAGCGACCATTCATAAAATGATCCTTAACGCGATGGATGGGCCCATCTCTTAATGTGGAAAACAAAGAATTAGGCTGCCGAACAGTGTAAGCTGGTTATATAAGCTTAGTTATCTAGCGTTTTTAGGCGCGCGAGCAGCCTGTGTGTCGGATTAGAGGCACAGTCAAGACCGAACTCCTCCCTGGACGCGCACTCGCCCTCAATTGGATTATTTTGTTATTTATTTATTTTTTTAACCACGATTTCAGCGCTCTTGTTGTTCCCGTGACTCACCACAATGAGCGGTCACACCGGCCCCGCAGAAGTGGAGCCCATGCCGGGATACTTGGACCTCATCACCAGAGCCTCGTCAGTCATGCTGGGCGCATGGAGAGACTGTGGCCGTTGCGGTCTGGAGCTCTCCAAACGGACTCTGCTGGATAATGCGTACATTACTTGGACCGAAATCGCCCTGTTCATCTTTTGCGCCTTTCTGTGCACGCAGGTCAGGCAGGCACTGACAGAAAGTGTGTTTCAGGTACGTGACACAGAACCACAATCATAGCCATGGGGCGACACATGACGCTCCCCTGTCACATCATGATTGCCATTCATGATAATATTGCGATAACTGTTTTTTTAGGATTGTGAATGTAAACAGATGGGGTCATTTGTCTATAGTCAACCTTTATTTCGTGCTCATGCTTAAGCTTTTAGTAAATGTGCACATATTTGTATTTTAGTCGGTGAACTAATGTAACTAATGTTACAGAAAACATAAACATGGCCTAAAAGTGCTATGTAAAATGTTACTAACAAACATGTTACTAATTACTTATGGTGCCAGATATGTTACAAACTGCTTTAATGCAAACTACTCAACTTTCGCTCTTTGCATTTTGTGAAAGCTTATTCAGATACAGAGGAAAGAGATGGACTATTGTTACTAATGTTTAAAAAATATTGGACATATTGGAATGCTTTGTTTTCTATATCATGCTGAATAAATACTGTTTACATATATATTAAGTGACTATTACGTTAGATCATAATAAATAATTTTGTCTTGTAATGACTGGAAAGATCACTCACCTGACATGACTTTCCCATTCACTATTATCCTGATAATGAAAAGTCACCTAATTAACTTATTGTTAGTGATTTTTTTTTTTTTAGTATGAACCAATATAAGATCATAGATACTTCAGGTCTTATCCCTAATCACAACACATAACCAATCCCCTGGTAACTCATGAGTAATTTATTTACATCCTTAATTAATGGATCTAGAAGTTCATTTCTCTAATTAGAGCCTCTGCTCAGCAGGAGTTGCCTCTGAGGATGCATCTCTCAGGAGTTGTCACTGAAGGCACATCATGCGTTTTTGCTTGCATAGCTGTTTGAATGTGATGCAATGTCTACAACAGATCTTAAAAAAATACTAGGTTCAGATGGAGGTTTAATATACAGTGAATAAAATAATAAAATCAGAATGAAGAGGTCATCTGCACTGACACTGCTTCAGCACAGCTATATTGTCAGAAAACATTAACCCAACCCTCACTCAACTAAAACAGCTCTTGCACACAGAATTTCCCATGCATAGTTTGTCATTTGGATATAGTGAGACATTCAAGATGGTGCCAGTTTTAGTATGATAAGGAAGTGTGCACACACATGTAAAACCCAGTCAGCTCTTACAAAATAAGAGGTAGTGTCAAATAAGACCACGTGTTAGTGTTAGTATAAATGTATGCTCACTGAATACAATCTCTCTGCTTAATATTCTCTCGTATTCCAGTCTTTTTAAAGGATTATTGGATATTGAAGCATTTAGATTTCTGGTGGTGTTTTTTGGTGTGTCAAGTCAGTATTATGTCAATTTGAAAATTATGATGCAAATGCCCTCTCCTCTCTCTTTGTGCTTCTTACACAATCTCTCTGTTAACTGCATAACTGTCCAACAGTTTCAAACAGGCTTCAAACTTGGCATGTGACTTACTAAGGACACCAGAGTGTGCAGTACCGACTTTGACATTGTTTGGGTAGGAAATGCCAGAGATCAGGTATGGGTACTGCACTGGTATAAATGAAAATGTGTAAAAAGTATGTATTATTTCTTAGGAAAAATCACTATACGACATATTGTAAAACAATACCTCTTGGAAAAATCAATAATTCCACAAAGTTAAATAAATCTAAGCAATAAAATGAAATGTTGGCTTAGTTTAGTAAGCATTTTACAATTCTTATTGTAGGGGTGGGAATCACCAGAGACACCACACATGACAACACAATATTATCACGATATTTACAATCGTGATAATCACAATACTGTATTTGCAAAAAAAATTATTGTGATATACTCACACAATAGCTGAGTGAGAGTGAGCACTTGGCACATCTAGTAGACTGAAACGATAATTGTTTTTTTGTTTTTTTTCATGCTAATCCACAAAAACCTTAACAAATCTATACTTGGTGTTTCAAAATCAATATAATATTGCTGCGCAAGATATTTTACAGCTTGACTGTTTCATCATATGTAACTTATCTTCCTCTGATGGTGTCACAGATGATAATTATACCATTATCTTATTGGCTTATGCTTTACTAATTTGAGCTTTTGCATTTAAAATATTTTCCTAGCTTTATTTTTGGAAATAAGACCACAAGACTGCGACATTAGACACATGCTGCTACCATAAAGTAAGAAAATAGCTTTACTTAGTCACTTAAGGACCAGGAGAGTGCACTTGTGAGACTGCAGTGCCCCTAAAAGCAGCAGTACTACTTTGTTTTTAACAGTAACAAGCTTCTCAGAGGGCAGATGTTCAGGCTGTACTCTGACAGATTGGCTCTATGCCCAGGTCTCTGATATTGGCTTAACCCATCCAACTCCTGAGTACCTCCACCCTCTTGGTGCAGACAGGGAAGGGCCCTCTTTAGTGTGGACGTAGCCTCCAGCGTATTACTCTGCCATTATTGTGGGTGGGGGTGTGTGTTTTCCACACAGTAAATTGCTACAACATTGATGTTGGCATGCCATTGCTGAGTACCCTGTGTGTGAAGGCAGATGTTTGCCTGGGAATGCACAGAATGAGGCCTGTTTCCCCTCCTCACATTATGTGTGTGAGTCATTGACTCCTATAAAACAGTATGCACAGACCCTTGATGGCCTTGATTTAACAAGTCGTGTGAAGGATATTGTGAGTTTATTGCTGTATTCATCACAAAAGCAGAGCTGGGTTATCAGACATAGTTTGAGGATTTGTTTGAGGTCATCACATACCTCTGACATGAACACAATAAACCATTTTTTAAAAATTGAATAACAAATAATCCACATTGCATTTAATATCGTGTCTGTAATGATTTAAATGCTTTTTGCATTGTTGAGGAAAATATTTGCTTTCGGTTGTTTTAGAATTTGTTGTCAAGTGAAATCATAGAGCATCGCAATAACTGCAGACAATCTTAAGCACACATACTTAACTAAATCTAGACCTCATGAGACTTCTGATATTAAATGCTAGCTTGCACACCAATGGAGAAATTAGTGTTTGTTCCATTTAACTGAATGTTTGTTCCACTGACATGCTATTTAAAGACTTCAAACACTGGTGCACTAAAGCAATTATTCATGCATAAAGCTTTCAGTTAAAGAGATGGGTATCTGTCAGTCAGGTCATTGTAAAGTTGTTATACATTTGTTTTTCTATTTGCAGAAGTTGCTCATTTAGAATCTATCTGCAAGGAGAGCTGGTGGATAACATTAATCTGTTTCCTGTGTTGTTAAGTACAGAACTGCCAGTCAAATTTTGAAAAAGTTGAACCACTTATATTGTGGCTTACTCTGGTGAGCATCTTTTTCCACTGTACAGATCATGTTCGTGGAAGCAGCCCTAGTAATACTGGTGTGCCTGGTGAAAGCCACTGGACAGACAGGCATCTATGTTTGGGTTGTCCTTCTCTCCATCTGTTTCATTATGGTGAACACAATGCCTTAAGAGCATGTGTAGGAATCTTCTTCATGTTTGGTACAAACATTCAGTTGGATGCAAGGATGAACTGATTAGCGTTTGGTTAAAGCTCAAGGTTGCAGACTGTGACCTCACAAAATAGTGTTATAATTTAGTTTTTATGTTGCACTTGGTCAGTGGCACCACACTAACCCAGTCTGTGTGAGACTTTTGACTTGTCTGTGGTCAGAGGACTAGGTAACTTGGTCATGTTTGCTAAACTGGAGGTTTGATAAATGGCTAGTTGTCTTGATTTCTTCTGGTCTGTATGTTTCAGCCTTTCGTTATGCACCCAAATTGCTCATGGTTCCATCAGTTCATATATCAGTCAGTACATTTTCATGCACCATTTGCATACGTTTGCTCACAGTGGCATGTTGGCAGAAACGTTTCTGAAAAATGACTGCAAATCCATGGGGGTTGAGCAGTATATCACAGAGCTGGACAGACTGAAAATATTTGATCCTTGCAATTCCCCAGGAGCTTTGCACAAGTATAGCAGTTTCTGGAGTGGACGTTATTCTGTGTAATCTCTCTTTCTGATAAGCTTTTCCTCATACTTCAATGCTTAAACATCACAGCAAAAGCTGAATATCGGGAAGTTGTGAATCTGGATGCCAACTCCAGAGTTAGAGTGATCACTCTACAGAATCTGTGGGTTCCCATCACTCCGTCTACGCTCGATTTGATTGTGTTTAATAGCATTGATCCACCCGTTAACGCGTTTACACATATTTTAAGTCTGGTCTTAGTTGGACTAACACAGTCATTTTGTTGTTTTTTTCCTTATGTCATGTAAAAGTACTGAGTGAGTGAACATGCTGTAGGCTGTTGGTGTTAGATGTATACTGTAAAGTAGAATGTAGTTCTTTTTTGGCAACAATCAGACGTTCCATAGTGCCACTGCCAATGCAGACGATGCAGAGCAGCTCAGGCTTTAACAGAGGTGACATTCACTCTGTTGTGAGTTGATGTACCATCAAAATAGTCCTGCAGACATTTTTTGAAGGTTGAAATCCTACATTGTTTCTCTTTAACTCCACTCTTTATAAACATGCTTTATCAAAGTATTTGTGCAAATTTGTGTGGGTCTTCATCTTGTGGTGTATGAGTTGCATTTCTGATACTGTATGTTTTTTCTTCACTTATGCTGGTCACATATGCCACTTCCTACTATAACAGTATAGGAGGATGAGAGCATGGATGATTTCGGTAAAGGAAGTAGAGAGAAAATAAATGTTGAAAAAGAACAGAGTTAAAATGACGTCACTGGGGGAGAGTAAAAAAAAAGGTGGAAAAAGAGTAGATGGGGTGATCCGAGGGGATGAATGAAAAAAGGAAAAGGGGAGGAAGGAAGGAAGGAACTGCAAAGTGAAATGAAGTGAAGTGAGGGGTTGTGTGTCTTGGCTGGTGCCTGCTGAATCAGCATGCAGACAATCATTAATAAATAACACACACACAAACACACCATAAGCATATGTTCGTAAAAGGGACAAATTGTCATCTGTCCACTAGGGCTGCACGATGTTAAGAAACCATGTGATATGAAATAATATTGTGGAATATTGTTAGTGTGATGTGACTTGCGATAAACAAACAAATACCTGTCTCTGTCTATGCTGGGTTTGCTGCCAACAAAGCCCAAGACCGTGAGTAGAGCAGCCAGTGCAGACTGAAATGCATTATTTCCATTCTGATGACATGGTTTTATTGAAGACATTTTCTGCAACCCTAAACAAAAACATCCTTTACTATCTTGATTATTGGTTTTCTAACTGCAACTCTCCAACAAATTATCTTCTCAAATCTCTGGTCGAAATGATTGAAGAAAAGTAAAGTGTGCTAGGCTGTCATGTTAAGCCCTAAAAATAAAAATAAAGATAAGTTGTGGGTCAAACAAAACAACCACAAAGAACAATTTACATTGATCATTGTTCAATTACTCTCTGCGATTTATGTCTTGTAATTGATATTGAGATTTTGAGAAATGATCTCAATACCACAGGCAGTGCCACCCATATGCTTTCACTCACACACTCTAATACACTCAGAAAGAAAGGAGAGCAGCAGCATCAGTGTGCTCGCCAGCTCCAGTCATGTTGCAGTGCTTATCTCCCTGCAGAGAACTGCGCAGCGCCTCGTCCCCTGCTGTTGTTCTAAATGTGAACGCAGCCTGTGGTTTGACAAGCTCCCCAACCACGGATCCTAGATCCCCCTTCACTAAGCACCCCCCCCCCCCCCCCCCGCTCATTATTGTGCACTATAGCCCAGAGAGAAACCTGATTCTGGATTTGTGGTGAACGGGAAGTGCTGTCCATTCATCCAAAAGTGCCCACTCATGTGATACCTTCTTGTAATCTTGACACCAATTGCAAGCAGTTGTTCTAAAGTTAGGTTGTTACTAGTATAGTCATATCCTCTCCTCAGTTCTCTAATTCATCATGTGGCTTATTGTGTGAGCAACTTATTCATCCTTACATCCCTGACATTTGATCTATGGCCTCTATGAGCGTCAACCTGTCAAACGTAAATGTTGCACTTACAGGTTCACAAAACTGTCAGCACCACTGATTCGGACACTGAACCTTTGCTGCAGTTTATCATCATTTGACAGTCGTGCGATTGTTTCAATCATGTGTCTTTGTTTATATATTTATAATATGCCTTATTATGCATCAAGTTTCTGACCTGGTCTGTGTGCAGAAAGTGGACTGTATGATGCCTTTCTGCATTGTAACTGGTCTTTGTGCACTTGGGGGGGATTGGCTGCCTGGAGGGTTCTTTCTGCTTGTAACGCACCCAGCGTAAAACGTGGCAGTGACATTGTTTCACTGTTCTTTGACTGAACAAAAGAAAGTAATTAGTAGATGAAAGATACATCGATTAATACATTTCCATGTACAGTTAAGTTGAGCTACAATTGTAGCTCGCCTTTACCAATCTGATGTAGTACAATTTCAGTCTGACTGACACATGCACATGGATTTTAAAAGTCTGTTTTAGGCAGTCTAACAGTAATTACATTTTATGACAAGTAATATATGGCATTAAAATGTATACATACACATATACACACACATACATATATACATAAATATATGTATGTGTATATATATATATATACACATGATCTTAAAATATTTGTCACAGTCCTCACAATTGGCAGTAGAGGAGAGGTGAGCCACTGGTTTGACACTTCATAGTGGTGAGTCATAGCTGGATCAGGCACATATACTGTACCACCAGCTCAAAACAGGGCCATGTATCAGCTCTGTTTGTGGACTGTGACAGTTCCTGCTGCTCAGCTGGAATGTGTCATTAGGCCTTGACTGCAACAGTGAGAGGCTGTTGCCGGCCCCTCAATCTTTTTCCTCTTCCTCTCTCTTTCTGTCTCACTTATTTTCCCTCCAGATGGACACTGTGAACAGTCTTTTATAAGACAGCGGCACTCACTGTTGAATTCTTACTTGACACTTTACACGGTCTCTGTTCTAACAAGGACACAGACTCCTTCGCAGTATCAAGAGAAAGCTGAAGCTTATTTTTGCATGCACAGATCACATCAAGTGTCATACACTTTTAAGTGTGTGTTGTATTTGTTACCTCTTTGGGACTATGTCTGGCATAATCACTGACCTTGTCAGGAGCATTTGTCCTCATGGGAATCAAAACCTGGTCTTTATTCCTGGGGTTAGGTTCTGGTTAGGGTTAGGCATTAATTGTTCATGGTTAAGGTTAAAGGATAATGCTTTGCTTAGGCTGTCCAAATGAATAAATCTGCCTCCTGTGTAAATACTGGTTTATATAGATTTATTTTGATTATCAAAGTGACTAAAAGTTAATGATTCAAGCTGACATGCAAAGTTAAGTTGAGCTACAATTGTAGTTTGCCTTTACCATATAATTTGGCTACTTTCCTTGTGCCATTATATAATGGAACACAGTAAGTGGAATTGGTTTATTGAATTAAGTGTGTCTGCCTCCACTATGCTAGTTAGGTCTTTGAAAGAACTCCGCAACACCGATTTGAGAATGCTCCATCCTTTTCCTCAGGACAAAGCCATGTTATCATAATTTTTTCAAGTAAATGTTTGTCTGTTTGAATATATTTTATGTTTGTATTTGTCCTTACTTTACTTTGAGTTCAACAGTTTGACACAGAAAATGATCAGTGTAGCATTATATTTAGGATGAAACATTTTCCCTGTCAAATAATTTTTGAAATATCTTTTATTTTTATTTTTCATAAAGCAATTGTGAAAAAAATCTTATTGTGAGCCCAGAATGGGGAATCGTATTGCATCAGGATTTGGTTGGGGAATCGTTACATTCCTACCGTGCACTTGTGTTTGGATCAGAATGGTCCAAATGGGGCATCGTTGATTGGCCTGTTAAAAATACACACACATGCATGCATGCATGCACAGATCAGCACTAATTGTCTGTGCACTGCTAGTGGCATGTAAACTGCATTATGAATGACAGCCATATGTCATATAGCTCTCACTATAGCAGACAGGGGGGCAGCTTCAGTGAATGGCTGAATGAAAGAGGGATGTAGCACAAGAAGGCAGAGAAAATGTTTTTTACCTAAAATAAAGAACATGCTGGCTTATTGGCACGTGGCTTATTTGCTACAGTGTGTCTTATGTGCCGTGCACTGTTCCTGTTCCTAAATATATATAATTATTATAATTTTTTGTCTTGTGTCTTTTTGTCTTGTGTATATATATATATATATATATATATGTATATATATATATATATATATATATATATATATTGTGTGGTGTTACTTCCTCTTCTGGTGTCATCTAAAAGGTTAAACTAGGTGATTCACGCTATAGTTCTGTAACACACACATACTGTTTCTCTGCCCTAAACCCATTTGTTCTGCAATGGTAAGACGTATCTGCACTAAAATCTGCTAATTCATGTGTTCAGTATGTTTAGACTGGATAACATTTACTAATTTGAGTGTGCTACCATGGGTCATCAGTATCTGTCCACTCACTTGTGTGTATATTAGTTTTGTCAGAGATGGCAGTGGGTGTTCTAATTGTGGTTTTAATCAAATCATGTTCAAATGTTCAGCCAGCCGCTTGGTTCAACATCAGTGTTCTAGCCGCCTTACTTTGGCCACCTGGATGAATTTGCATGTGTGTCTCCCTTCAAGCACAGCTTTGCAACATACCAAATTCGCATCAGCTTCAGCCACTTCCTGTGAATAATCATGGTATGTGTGTAAGGGAGCCATGATTAAAATATTATTCAACATTAGTCATTTAAAAGGAGGTTGGGAAACGAGAGCGTATGAGCATAGACTACAAGGGTAACATTAGGGCAACAAAAGTAGAATTTTAAATGTTCCAGACCTGGTTATATTAAAGATTTAATAATGTAAATAATTATGTCCATTCAGAACAATGACACTTGGGATAGTTAGTATTGGGCTGCCACATTCTTGCTCGCTGTCCTTACATGGGTACAGCCATGAAATATAATGGCTGAAAAACCCTGCTCTACATGGATCAGCATTAAACCCTCTTGGATAAACCAGTAACTCAAAAAACTAACAAAAGCAACATCAATAGAGTATTTTCTGTGTACACGACAGCAGAGCGAGAGAAAAGGCACAACATATTAAAAAAAAAACAGCAACAAGATAATTGGCTAATGGTGCAGGCATGTCGGGACAGGTCACAGGAGACCAGCTGATGAACAGCTGATCCCAACGTTGACACCCTGGGAAATGGCAGCTAGGAAATGAGAGTGTACATGTCTGGTAGGAGATGACAACAGGAAGTGAGAGTGAAACAATGCATATTCAATTCTTCCTGACTGAACTTGCACAAGAGCTTCCTTTATGCTGGACTTAAAAACAAAATCCAGCTACCTATTGAATTGGTCTTGGAAAAATCTATTTACACCAGTCTGAAAGAAAGCATCTACAACTGAATTGGGTTATTAAGTGGGACTGTGTTGATCAGTGTGATGTCAAACCTCATTAGAGATCAAAGCTGCCCACAACCACAAAGAATGAGAGAGGATGAGGATGAAAGAACTGGCCTTATTGAACAAATCCACACACGAGCCAGCAACCTGACTCACTGCTCCAGTTAATGTTTCTATGTCACAGGCTTGTGGAGCCTCTTATGTCTTGTCACTTGCTTCCAGGAGGGGGGGGGGGGTGGAGGGAGGAAGTGGGAACTTTTTAGAGGGTATAGGGTGAAAGAGAGCACTGGCAGTGCAGCTGCAGATTAATGGAAAAGAGAGTTTTTAGCCACACTGTAGGGCTTTTTCAGCATCCCTTCATGGTTGCCAAGGGAAGTACTTATTTGTCATCAAGCCTCTCTTGCTCTCAGACACTCTGCCTTTCTAATTTCATTGCTGTTTCTGTTCCATTTCCTTTTCTGCTTCTGTTTTAAAACTGCTTTTAAGGATGATGAAAGTAGTGTCTAGTGAAAGCTGGTGATGCACTGAGCTGGAGTTCAGTCAAAGTGTCTGTTTGTCAGTGGAGGGGAGGGGCGGGTCAAGAGTGGGGAGAGAACAGGGAGGAGTCATTGGTCCCAGCTGAGTGTCACTCGAGGATATCATTTATTTGTCAGAGCACCAGTGGATTATCTCAGTGTTCATGACCCACTATAACCCCACTCTCTCTTTTCCTGCCATAGAAAACTATGATGGATGGAGTGGATGGATAAGAGAGTTGGACGGGTCATACACAGTAACAAGAATGAAACCATTGGCAGGTTGTTGGTCTCACAATCTGCACTTTGTCCGTGGTTTGACATTTTGGTTGAAATTAGAGAAACCACCTCCATCCTAAAAATAGAGGCGAGGAAGAGGAAAAACTCTCAAAATAACTTCTCTGTAACATGAATATGTCAGTTTTGTTTACTAACTGATTTAGTACAAATATACTTGTATTTGATTGGACAATGCAGTTTTTAGTTCTATTTAGCTTTATTTACCAGTGCACCAAAGTGAATATCATGGCTGGTGCATCAGAGAAGCGCAACAAAATTAATTTAATATAATATGGCATGTTTTTAGTTGTAAGCTTTTATCAGTCATCAGGAACACCACTGAAGGCCACATTATACTTCTCCGACTGCGTATGCGTTATCCGTCTGCGTCACCACGGAGACACCTCGAGCATTTATACTTCTGCGTCGTGGTGACGGACACTCGCTGCAATTTCCCGCCCGATCAGTATGGGTCGCTGCGCAAGGTTGTTGTGCTTCTGGCTACAGTGAGCAATGGCGTCCGAGAAAGAAAGAGAGAGAAAGACTGTTGTTGTTGAAAAAGTGGCCGTTTCTCACTTTTCTGTGTCACGGAACGCAGTTTTAAGATAATTTGAGGCGAGAAATTGGCCATTTAGAGTCTAAACATGTGCTGTGTGTGTTAAGATATGACGTATTTATAGTTCGGCAGCGGCGTTATCGGCGGGGATCAGCTCCGCCTCTGTCAGGACGCCCGGAGCGCACTGAGAGCCGGCACAGAGCAGCTTAGCTCAGCCTGTCCTGAGGACCAATCGCAGCTCTTGCCGTCTCCGTAGTCACTTGACGGAGTGACGGACACTTAAAAAATATTTCGTGCAGACGGAGACTACGCAGAGGCTCTTCGACAGTCTCTGCGTCGACGCAGAGTCTCTACGTAGCCTACGCAGAGCACTTTACGCAGAAGTATAAATTGGACTTGAGAGTTTGCATGTTCTCCCTGTGTGTGTGGGTTTTCCCCAGGTTCTCCGCCTTCCTCCCACAGTCCAAAAACATGCAATATGGGGATGAGTTAAATTTTTCACTTTAAATTGCCCATAGATGTGAATGTTAGAGTGAATGGTTGTTTGTCTCAATACATGGCCCTGTGATGGACTGGCGAACTGTCCAGGGTATACCTCAACCTATCGCCCTATGTCAGCTGAGGTTGGCACAGGACTTATTTACTTATTACATAAAGTGTACCGGAACTGCCATCTGCAGGTCGTCCAGTTCCAAGACACTTTGTGATCCTTGGGAAACAGAGATGAATAATTCTCACTACTTTCTCATGTCAAGTGATCAATTAATTGCGTCCAGTTTTTCTGAAATTGCCTCTTTAGTTATAAAATGTGGGTGAGATCAAACTCATACTCATATGTGTATGTGTATAGATGCTGTGTACATTTCAGCTTGTGTGTATGTGGCCACAGGTCTATTCATACTGAAATGAGTGTCTGCGTCAGTCTAGTATTTCATACCTTGCATATTGAGCTCACATTTCAGTAGTGTAGTAGTGGCGTGTTCTCCCCATTTGCCCCCATTTGTGCTTGTATTCTTTTAGAATATTCTTCTCGATGGTTTATACAGGTGTGACCTTCCTGCATGACTTCTCTTTGAAGCAAGTCCTTGAATGTTGTGATCTTTTGTTGTCGCCTTCAACCAAAACAAGTGTGCTGTATAAAAAGTTTAGTATATCCCGCAAAGTTGCAAATGTTGTCTTAGCATAGATCCGGACAAGGTCTGTGCATACTATGGTAGGCAGGATTTTCATCACATGGACCAAAGCGTACCTCTGCAGACGAGTGGCCTAAGTCACAGATACAGTAGAAGACAGGGATAGTTATAATAATGTAGAAATAGGAACAAACAGTTGGCGAATGTAAATATGGAAACATTAGGAAGAGATGTAACGGCAGTGATACTGTAGTAATGGTGATTTACAAGTAAGATATGTGTTACAGAGCCTTGGCCGGTGTTCAGGCTCTGTTGTATTTCAGCCTCTGTGGTCGTGCATGAGTGTGCGTAGGCTTATGTTTTTGTGTGACGGGGAGTAGGGGGTATGTGTGATGTGATGGAAGATTGGAGGGGGGTCTGCTGTGTGCTGACAGCTGGCTTCTATAAATATATATCACAGGCAGGGGTAAGACATGAGTTTGGAGAGTAAAAAGAAGAAAGGGGGGGATCTAGACAGTGCAAAATAATGGTGAGGGTGGAGGACGATGGGTGGGCTAGGAAAGAGGGACTTGTGCAGATAAAGTGACAGACTTTTAAAGAACGTGGCAAGTGTACTACTCTCTCCGGACATAGAGCGGAAGCTACTACCATCTCAGCCAATCAGCAGTTTCCAGTGTGGTCTTTATTTGTCACTAATGAAGACCACAAGCTTCCTTCCTTGTCTTGTTGTTTTGATTCCAAAATGTGAACAAAATGGATAAGAGACAAAAGAATAAAATGAGCATAAGTCAAAAAGTAAACGATGGCTTTAGATGAAATTTTCTGGGGGTGTAAAAATGGAAGATATTGGGAGAAAATAAAAAAAATGTGTTCACCTTGCGGGATAGGGGATTGAATTGTCACTGTGGGAAACTGAGCAGCCTTGGCAGAGGTTTGCTGTCTATGAGTGCTCGCTCTTGTTTGTCATTTAATCAGTCACTGAGCTTGTCAGATCGTATCCTGTAGACGAGCTACTTGATAACAAAGTGAATGAGAGGGACTGTATCACTCACTCGGGCAACTTTCGCTTTCCCACCTCTAGTTACACTGTTTGACTGCTTTCCAAAGTACCGTGTGTGTGTGTGTGTGTGTGTGTGTGTGTGCTTGTCTGAGTAGAATTTTGTTTATGAGGCAGTGAGTTTAATTTGGTTTTCCTGTGGCTGCAATTGTTGTTCTTACTTCACCTCTGATGAAGCTAACTAACCTATGTTGACCTGTCCCCCTGTTCATCTTGTCTTTATGCCTCCATGTGTTAATGTATATTTTAGAGGTGGGGGAGAGGAGGCAGCGAGACTGGGGAGGTAATGAGGAACATAAGCCTCATCGTGAGTATGTGGGTGGGGTCATGTTATCAGGCTGCATCAGAACATCAGTAGCTTTCGCTCTGACTTCCTCTGTTTCTGCTTGCGTAGCAAACCATAAGCAGACTCCTGAAAGACATTCATCTGTCACGGGTCACATTTTTGTAATTACGCTGTAAGTGTTGATGGTGCATGTGGGCACATGTATCAGAGATAAGGAGGGATTGTAAAGTGAGATAAATACTTACACGTTTAAACAACATCCTGACAGTGTTAGTAGCACTGGCTCCTGGCCACCATACACTTCCTGTCTCAGTATATGCCACAACAAACAATTAAACAGTCGCCTGAAGTTTACATTGTGTGTATTTTTCTATAAAAAATGTGCCTACAAATGTTGCAGTTAAAGGCAACTGTAAGACTTCTATCAGATATATTTCTCTGTTAAGTTTAGGGAAACTATTTACGATACAATAGATCAGAAGACACAAGCATGCATGGGATTTCCTGTAGTGAATTGCTTCCTTCACCACACACATCAAAAGCAGAACCTTATGTTGAATGTAAAATACTGTTTATGAATGCCTTCTTAATGAACATGTTATCCCAGTAGTCCACTCTCACTCTTGCACATGCCTGAAGGAACAGCTAAGTCATTTGAGTGTCTCTTTATCCCACTGTCTGACCCTGGCCCCTGTCTCTGCTCTGTCCCTGCAGCCTTTAGCACAGTGGTGCAGACTGCTGCCCAAAGATGCTGCCAAGATGCCGGAGAGTGCGTGGAAGCTTGGCTTCTACACCATGTCGTGGTCCTACAGCACCTACCTGCTCTTCTTCAGCTCCTACTCCTTTTTCCATGACCCACCCTCTGTCTTCTACAGTAAGCTCCACAACTTCTTACCTATTTTGTATAGAGCATCTGGAACAAAAACGTATTAATCCCCCCCCCCCCCCTAATAATAAAGTATTAGTAGAATATCTATTTTAAGTTGAAAATTGCTCTATAATAACCTTAGCCATATTTGAAACAGGTCCACTTTAAAAAAGACATTAACCTTAGGAAATGTGTTTAATAGCACATGTTTCAGTTAACCTCAGAGGCTAGATAAGGAGTGGAAGTCATTTTAATCTAAAGTACCAGCAGGCAGCAGTCTACAGAGCCTCTGTGGGGGTAAAGTGAACAATTGGATAGTGTTTTATAGAAGTGCACACAGGATGTGGAGCCCAATGGTTTGTGCCTATTGTGAGCCTTGTTATTAAAGTGTAAGTTCATACAAGGGCACACATCATCTAATAGACACCTTTTAAATTAAAACTTATATTATTTAGATGTGTGTTATTGTGCCTGGAGCTTGGATTAGTCACAATTAGAAACCTTTAAGATGACAATGGTTGACAATGTCAGGTTGATCATGAACAGCTGCATCACCGCTCATATCTATCAGCCTGAGCAGAAGCAGTGTAATGTGACTGGACTTGTGGAACGAGACCATGAGAAAGAAAGAAACGTGGTAGAAGAAAAAGAGAGAAAAAAAGGCTTTAGGCTCTAGTTCCCATGCCTTCGCTTGGCAGCCCTTCTGTTGTGATCCATCTAACAGCCCTCTTCTCAATGTTTAATGATAGAAGGTCCAATCAATAAACATTACACGCGGCCAGAGCGTAACCTCATCCCACTAGAGACCAACCTCTTCAAACACAGGAGGAGAGAGTTTCCGTCCAACATCTGATAGGTTTCAGAGAAATTAGTGAGCCTCGCATCCCTCGACATACATCGGCTTGACTATCCTCTGGTACTTGAGAAACCTTGTGTAATTCTCTCCAGGATCAACTTGATCATGAAAGTGCAGCTACAGTTCATAGTATGAGCAACATAGTCTGAGAAGAAACTAAATAAAAAAAAAGAGGAGGCACAGGAGCGGAACCCATTTTATAAAGCATTAACAGAGTACATACAACCACCAAAGACTAGAGAAGTGTCCACATTTATTTTGATAATACTAACTTGCACCTTTCATATACATGATATGTAACAAAAAGTGTTACATAACCAGTTAATGCCTAACCCTAGCCTGAACCTACTTTAACATAGTTCCTCAGAAACTAGGTTTTGCCTTATTATGACCAGGTTTTGGTCCCCATGAGGACTACTTGTCCTGACAAGGACAGTATTTATGGTCCTAAAGAGGTAACAAGTACTGTGCACACACACATTAATATATAAATAAGTAATATAATATAGGAAATAATAATAATAATTAGATGGAAAGAAACTTAAAATTAACTAAATAAAATACATTTGATCGAAGCAGAGCACACTTTTGGAAAATACCCAAGAGTTAATCAAATAAAATATTAATAAAGGAGTGAATGGATTAATCTTTTTTTTTTAAAGCCAGATTAAAAAGGGAAGCTTTGAGTTTTCTCAAAAACATCAGCTTTCTGTTCTTTCTGCTTAAAGCTGCTTTATCAGTGGATTTGAAAGATAAGAGGTGTCATCCCCTCGTCACTCCCCACATTTCCCTCTTGCTCCCACAGACTGGAAGAGTGGTATGTCAGTGCCTGCAGATATCGCCATTGCCTACCTGATCCAGGGAAGCTTCTATGGCCACTCCATCTATGCCACAATCTACATGGACGCGTGGAGAAAAGACTCTGCCGTCATGGTGGTGCACCACATCATCACACTGGCACTCATCAGCTTCTCCTATGCCTTCAGGTGATGATCTTATCTTATCTTATAGTGGTTATCTGTGTAATCTTCAGCCTGTTAAGTCACTAAAGAGACATTTTTATTTCAGACTCCAGCTACATTTGAATTTTAGATTTTTTTTTTTTCTTTCAGATTTTTACTGCTGTTCCTGTTCCTCATTTCTTTATAATTCATCTTTTCAGAACCCTGTGGGTTAACTGCACAATTATATGTATAATTTAAGCAATTATACATGTATAATTACATTTAACAACTGTTTTAGCAAATCTAATGGCTTGGTTGGATATCTGATATTTATCTGATATCTGAAAATTAATTTACTATTCTTAATTTGCATTTATATTATCTTAGGATAAAGGACATATGTCTTGCCATGTTTAATAATGCTTAGGCATATATATCTAATTATTTTTTGTTTTTGAGGATTTTATACCTTGTTTTTCTGTGTCTTATTTCTATACTTTGATTGACTACTTTCATTCTGATTCTGATTAAGATCAAACTATATCAAAATAAGAGCAAACACAATTCAGCAGCTGTTGTATCGGATATTTCAAATTGTCCCATTGCTGTCACGTCACTGCATCATGACAGTGCAGAGAATTAGCCACACAAAGAATCATATGAACGATGAATTACAGGAAAGTCTTTGTACTTCTTTAACATGCTTTTAGCATCTGGTAGCATGAAATACAGTTGCATGCATGACTGAACCCAAGAAAATGCTGAACAAAAGCATATTTGTTTGGTTGATTGTCATTTATAACCTGCAGCACTGACTGTCTGACAGGAACCACAGTTATCATAGTTCAGAGACGATTCAGACAGATTCTTACTCCTAAGTAATGACAGAAACAGCTTAAAGAAAGAGCTTAATGTGCTCCATTATGAGATTGTTTTCACTTAATATCCTAAATACAGTTACGCATATTATAACGAGTTAGGTATTAGGAGTAAGCCTGTATGTGCCGTTTATACCCATATTGTACTGTATGTTCTCTGCTCCACAGATACCACAATGTAGGGATCCTGGTGTTGTTCCTCCATGACATCAATGACATCCAGCTGGAGTTCACTAAGCTCAACATCTACCTGAAGAACCGAGGCGGAGGCTATCACCTGCTCAACGACATTCTGTCCAACTCGGGTTCTGTCAGCTTCAGCATCACTTGGTGAGGCTCAACAAACAATAAACAAAAGACACATACTGTACACACCAAAGGCATATTGTCATGCAATTTCAATCGCATGTTGAATTGACTATTTCAATGAGTAAATGTGCCCAGTTGACACTGTTTATTAGCAAACAGGACCTTTCCCTTCCTGAAGTCTGTCCTGGTGCAGTGAAGTGGTCAATTTAAGCTTCTAAACCAATCAAGCGCTCCTCTCTACTTCAGTGTTGACTGTATTTAGGTATTTATGACTGAGCACCACCAGCTTATCATCACTGGATGCTCACACTTTCTTCTGGTCTGGTGGTGAGAGGGTGCGGTGAAATTCCCCTCTGAGTTCTTTCACAATTTCATGACAGTTTTATACGTCACTGTTGATGCACAAAGGCTGATTAAACTTCAGTCATCCCCATGGCTTCATTATTGTTCTGTCTCACTCTTATTCAGTCATGAACAGTCAGACATGTATGATGATTGTGTTCCTGGTCTTCTCTGTGTCTCTGTCAGGTTCTGGTTCCGTCTCTACTGGTTCCCTCTCAAAGTGCTGTATGCCACATGTGTGTCCAGCCTCCAGTCTGTGCCCAACATCCCCTTCTATTTCTTCTTCAACGCCCTTCTCTTGGCCCTGCTGCTCATGAACATTTACTGGTTCTTGGTGAGGAGACACACAGATACACCTATACAGATACACACATAGGACTTTGTCAGTATGAATTACAGCAGTGTTCCCCAAACGTTTGAAAAAAAATGACAAACATCGCAAGTAAAAGGCTGGAAGAAATTTTTTAATATCGCCTCGCTTTGCCAATGCACATTTATTTTGCTTTTCTATTAGCCATAGTACCTGGTACTTTTTTAAATACCTGCTCTGGCGAGGTTCCAAGCGAGCTGAGCCAATACAATGCGTGATGTCGTCAGACTGCCGGCCACTGATTTGTCACAGTGTAGTCACAGAAAGAGGTGTGAGCAAGACGTCCGACACAAGAATCAAAGCAAACAATGCCGAACTGTAGATCCGTTAAAAAGACTTAACAAATCTTCAACAATTAGCAAGGAAATGTCTAAAATCTCAATATGTTATCAGAGGAGTATGGTGTATTTAGCAACAGCACTGTCTGCGATCGCGATCACTAACCCTGCCTGTATTTCAGATCAGTGACCGATTATGCAGGAAGTAAAGAACAAACAAGTCACTGGTTTGTGTGTGTCACGTGTAAAACTAAGTCACATCAGTTTCATGCAGCCAGAGAATCAACCACACCTCGTATAATCGTGCTGGGACCATGTAGTGGAAACACGGCATAAGTACATCAGCTCCACTTGACTCTCTGTGTTTCTCAGTATAACACTGAGTGATGTGTTTTACATCATGACTGACAGTGTAACAGCTACACCGGTAAAGTGAGACGGTGGCAAAGTTTAGGTTACGGTATTATCCTCTGTTCTCTAAAACATGAGTTAGTGAGAGTTAGTAACGGAAAACGAATGCTTTCAGGAAGCTCTGCAGGCTCAACTGAGGCTTGTAGTTAGTCTGGAGGGAAAGTGACATTCCTACACTTGCAATATTTTGGTGACAGACGTTACACACTAAGCATTTTAAGGCTACTGTTTGCTTGTTTTAAGAAAAACTGTTACAAAACATGAAATTTTTGCATTTCCTGTGTCCCCATACCCTCTCTTTTGCAGTTCATCGTTATTTTTGTAGTGAAGGTGCTAAAGGTTAAGGAGGTGAACGACGTCAGGGAGTACGAGGACGAGGAGGAGAGTAAAGCAACAAAAGGCCTGCACATGGAGCCTCAGGCAGCAAACAACGATGATGATGATGATGATGCTGGACATCACAACTCTGCCCAGAGGTGAGCAGCAACGTCAGACACGGTCATTCTATACCACAGTCCCTTTAAATGTTGACTTTATTTTTAGCAGCAGGCAGTTTGGCAGAAAACCAAAGCTGCTGTCATAAAGATGCTATTTGTTGAATTTCTTCATCATTAAATGATTACTTTTAAGACAAGGACATTAACAGGAGACATTACCTCTGTGAGGAGCAGGAATCGCTGATTCTCTGTGTGGAGTTGAGTGTGGGAGAGTGGTTTACATACTTTTGTTTGCAGCAGAAATAATTCTGACTTTGTGTCAGTACCTTATACAATCACACGTTTAAAAAAACATGAACTATCACTTTAACTTGTACCAGGGCACTAATGCTGTGAGACAAGTACCAGGGCTTTTATCTACCAAACTGATAAAGGTGCATTTTTTTGGGGGTTTTATAGATACAATTTAAAATTCTTCAAGAACAAATAAAATGTGTACCACCTAAAATGTACAATTGAATTTAAAAATAATAGTTATGGACAACCATGTCTCTGACTCTGTCCCTAACTGATCCTAACAGTTATTGACATTTTAATTATGATTGTAGCTCGATAAGAGAAGAACATAATGAAGCACAGCTAATTTTTTTATTATTATCTTTACATGTTTGCTTCTAGAAGAGCAGAGAAGCCACTGTATTGTGTAATGCAGTGGTGGGTAAATGAGCAACTCAGCACTTTTAAATAGTAAGCTTTAAATAAGAATGTGCTAACTTGAGTAAAACCAAAGCCTGACTGTCTGTGGCTTTATCTGAAGTTATGGATTCCTCTGTTTTTATCTGTGAAGTTATCTTTAGCCTCGCGCCTGACTGACATGATCACAGATGATCGGCAGCCTTTGACCACTGCAGCTCTGAAGTTGACGACGTGGTCCCTCCCTTTAGTTTCAGAGAGGCCAGAGATGGAAAAACCTGTGGTCGAACCTTAAGAGTGATGGAAGGTGTAGACACAGGAGGAGCAGATCTCCACTTGAGGTTGTGTAATAATAAGTGGCCATCGTGGACAGATGGTACAGTATCAACAAAGAGGCGGGCACCATATGGACGTGTGATTATGTGACACTGCTTATCTCGCTGGCCTTGAACACTGCTGATATTCCCTCTACCTGCTTAACCCGCCTGAGGAGCTTACTCTCATTCCTAAGACTCCCGTTCCACAACCTCTCTCATTTGGTCTATTTTTAAATTTGGAGTGGTATTAACCGTGTTTAAATAAGTCCCATGTAAATATAGGGACTTGACGTATATGTATATTTTTATTTGTTGTTATTTTATTGAAATTACAACACACCGTAGCTTTAAGGTGTAACCAGGGAACAAACAATTGGAGTGAAGAGGATGTAAAAGCTGTGGCTCAGAGTCATGCTTTTGACCTGAGAGACTGGTCAGTCTAAGGTTAATCTGATGCATAATAAATGCATATTGTGTTTTTTTTGTAAGTAATAGGCTCTTTGCATGTAGTTTGCATGTCCTTCCCACAGCCCAAAAACATGCAATATGGGGATTAGGTAAATTGGACGCTCTACATTGAAAGTGGATGGTTGTTTGTCTCTATGTGTCCCTGTGACGGACCTACTGCCTATCGCTCTGTGTCAGCTGAGATTGGCACAGCACCCCCGTGTCCTTCATGTATGTATTTATTTATTCATGCAGCAGCCATTTTGAAAGGTCACAATATGAAAATCACAGGTGTAAATAATCAAATTATTGGTGGCTGAGTTCCAATCTTCTTACAGTGACTGTGACAGGCAGACACATGTATGGCTGTATTTAGTTGTTAACTCGCCAAGCTCAATCTGAAGGTTTTTCTTTGGGTCATTTTCAGGTATTGTCTTTGTCCTTTCTGTTCACTGTGAGGTTTGTGGTCACTGCTTGACTCAGGAGGTGCAAACAGAGATGCATTTCCTTTAACTCCTCATCTCATTAACTCTCTCCTCTCGCTCTGTGTTTGCAGGAAGCACGTGCAAAACGGGGTCACCAAAGAGAAGCATCTATAATGGGCTCTCTGTCGCCACACCTGGCACTAGGCTACAACTACAAGACAAGACAAGACGCCCTCCTGGGACAGCTCATGTTCCAGAGCAAAGCTCTGAAGGGAAGAGTGTCAAAAAAACAGAAAAGGGGAGGGTAAAAAAAAAAAAACTCAAGTTAGGGCACGATGACTTTTTATTATTTTTATTTGTTTTAGAACATTCATCACTGTTGTTTTGTTCTCAGTCAGTTCCTTTCTTCTTTTTTTTTATTAGAGCACTATGAATGTTACTTCAGGTGACTTGTTTGTCTTATTGTTCCTAACTATACATTCATTTGAAAACAAACCAGCCGTACTGACAGTCAGGCTGTTCTTGTATTAGGGAGTGTCATTATCAAAGGTAAACGCACACATACAGTAACAGCACTGAAACACCCAGACTAGGCAAAAGGTTTAGGGTTTGTGTCGAGGTTTTTAGACTCTGACATCTACGCTAACCTTACATTACCCCCACAGATAGTATGTACACTGATTCTGTCAGGGCGAGACTGGTTTCCTCCCCACCCTCTCTAAACTCCGTCTGCAGTGATGGTGAGCTTGTCTGTTGCTGTGCACCACATGTATTGATTTCCATATTATTGCACAAGTCAGTGGTGGTGTCTGCACAGCAGCTCTGGCCCCTCTGCCTCCATTAGTTTGATGGGAAAAACCACATTGTCGTGTGCAGGTGTGTGTGTGTGTGTGTGATGAGTATGGATGTAGCTGACTGTTAAACTCACAACATTTCACCTCTCAGTTTTTCTTTTGTGCTGATAATCAACAGACATTAGGAACATTCATGTATCATTCCTGTACAGAAAAAAAGCTGTTCTTCTTTTTCTTTTTTATTTCTTTTTCTTTTTCTTTCATCTTTCTCCAGTGTGTGTTGCGAAGCATCGGCTGCTGCACTAACATGAAGGCAAACAAGTGTCGTGCTGGTTTAATGACAGCAAAGAGCGAGAACTGATTGACTGAATTTACACGTATGACCAGGTTTACTGGTGGTGCCAGTTTCAAGGCTCACGGCTAATTTGGAAAAAGTAGCCCAGAACTTGTTTTTAACATAAAAAAAAGATATAATATTAATATTAGTAAGTATGTATGCACTCATTATGGTATTCAAGAATGCATGTCAAGGGAATGATTTTGGAAATGTGCTATGAAATTGTCTTACCAACAAATGATTGAAGAAAAAAGTAAACGCATCCATGTAATCAAATGTTTTTTTTTAATACATAAACTTCTCCTAAATGTGAGCAGCAGTGACCAATGAACACACAAACACACACACAAACCAGTGTGACACAAGCAGTAATTTGTCATAGATACAACTTCACTGTACATGTTTCAGTTTTTACATCTTTTTCACGACGAAGCTGTGAACGTTTTACATCCGGCCATAACTCGTCATTTCAAAAACGGATTCAACAGATTTTGTCTTTGATTTTCCCGGTGATCCTGACCTGTATCAGACCGATACTGAAACTGAGCATTGGATCGGCCTGAAAAGTCAGTTGTATGTGATGAGCGGTTTTCCTACTGCTTTTACTCTGTGTGTGTGTGTGCGTGCGTGTGTGTTCAGCAGCTGCTGCATGCGTAGACATTAAAGGGATATTTCTTATTCTTCCTACCTCTCGATCAAAGTTCCAGCTCTTGTTTGGATGAACAGCAGGCTTGTTCTGCTGGAGCAGAGGCCGCAGGAGAAGAAGCGTCGTTGTCTTTTACTCCCAGTTGTTCGTCTTCCACAATCCTCACCTCAGCTCTTTGAGGTGCTGAAAATACTTTCTTTTTTTTTTTATAAATGTTTCATTCATCTCTTATTTTATTTCTTTAGTTCAGGTAATAATTATTGATGTGTTTTGGAATTGCTGCTGTTTTTATTTGTGTATTTCCTTCCTCTGAGAGCACTGTTTGTTATTCCAGTTGTTGTTGTTGTTGTTTTCTGCTGTGTAGGAATCCGATATTTCCTGGGACCAGGAAGAGCCACTTGTTCATGGACATAACAAAAATGCTGATTTAGTCCAACGTCTGTTCTTTTGAATCTGAACGCTGGGTCACACTCATTCTGCTGTAGTCGTCGTCATCACACATCTGGTCACCGCTCAACTCATACACACACCGTTGTTTTGACAGGTGACTGTGAGTGAAGGTGTGGGATCTGGACGAGTTGCGTCTCATGCTTCATGTCTGGTACTCTGTGTGCAGAGTGTGCCTCTTCACAGTCTCACCACTTCTTTCCCTCCACCTCACTCTCCACACCAGAGGTCTTAAACTTGCGTCCCCCGGGGGTCACATCAATCAATTACATGCGGCCCGCCACTTAAATGTAAAAATGTTTTTTATTTATTGTGAATTACACATGGTTACGCATCAAACCAGTCACCACTATTCCATTCTGTAAAAATATCATCAGTGTTGTTTTTGCTATGTCATGATGGAATATAATGATGTACCAGCTCTACTGAGCACCTTGTTTTTCCACTTACCAGACTTGAAGGTCATTAGAGTTGGAGACCAGTGCTGTGATGATGTGAACAGTCTGAAGGTCGGAGGGGCAATATGATAACCTACTTAACACCACATCAGGTATAAATTTGGAATTTGGAAGATCATGCTAAAGTACGATCAACGTCTGTGGATTCTATCTATACTATATTTTGAATTGAAGTTTTTGAGCTAATTCATCTCTTGTTTTTGTTCCATTTTACTGGATCACTTGATTTTTTTTGTGTGTGTTGTTACATTGACCATCAATGATTTCTGTCACCTGTAGACTGACACTGGTTTATTTCCCTACACAGCCGTCTACAAGTATTACAATGAACATTTGCGTAACAGCTATCATTATAATAATATGGTAATCATTTTTGAAATAGGAAGTAGTAATACAATAGTAGGATGACGTTATAATAAAATAATTATTGATTTAAACATCATTTTCATGTATACCTTCATCAAGAAGGTATCATACTGATGCTAACCTACAGTAACTTGTTATTACTGTTACTTTGGAAAGGACATGGCATTACTGTAATACTGTCTCCTTATTCCCACACTGGAACAAATTAACATGATATAACAAGAATATTACATTCCTGTTACATAATGATTACCATGTTGTTAATGTCAAATGTTACTCCTAAATGTATTTACCTTAAATGACAAATATTGCTCGTCCGATAACTACGACCCACAACTGATGAAATGATCCAAAATTGTAATTCTTGAGAGAACGTCATGTTGTTTTAGTAGCTGATTATTGAGTGATGAATATTTGATACGATGTTGGCTCACACATCAGGTCATGTTTGTGTTTTGGTGTTGCCCGTGAAGCTCAGTTCACTCAGACGATTCACATGGGGCTGATTAGAATCAGTGATCGTACGGTGATTTAGATGAGAAGACGTCAGGAAACATCAGGGGAGTGGAGATGAAAGTGCAGCAGCACTGACTCAAAGACCTCGTTGGGTTTTGTCTGTACTGACTCATGTCATCACCACACACAGTTTCTCCATGATCCTTTTGATTTGTGCCAAAATTGCCCCCCCCCCCCCCCCCAAATTATGACATTAGAAGTGTTTGTGGAAAGATGGAAGAGACCCAGAGGGTATAGAAGTCTTGCAGGGATTTCTTTTAACTGCACTATAATTTATTAGTACTGTTTTTAATGTTTATTAGTAGTTTAAAATAGAAATGGGAAGGGGGAATTTGGGATTTAAAAAAAAAAAAAAAACTTTCTGGGGTATAATTAATTAAACCTATTTGATTGATACACATTTCCTTGGACCGTGCATACAACTGTAAACTTTACCAAATGCCCCCCCAACTGTTTTACAATTTGAAAAATTGTATCATGAAATACCATCAAATAAAACACGTCATGAAACGAAAACACGTGGACTTTTCATCGTTTATTTGAATCATATCTGATGTCATTTTCATTGCAAAGATCAAGTTTTGTGTCGGAGGCGAAACGCGAGTTCAAACCAGAGGCGAGTTCATCTCACTGTACACAAGAAAACTGTTTCAATAAATTATAAAAATTCATATGTACCACAGTATTTCCCTCGTATTAATACAAATGTCCTCTGTTAGTGGGGAGGGCGGGATGTTACAGGTTCATGTAGTAACACATGGTGAAAAAAAAACAAAACAAACATTAACACACAAGACAAAACCAGAGTCGACAGAAGGTCAAGGAAACCACAAATATGACCAAATAATTAGGTTCATGGTTATTTACCCAAATTGAATCCAAAACCTTCCGTGTTTCCTCTCATCATAAGACATTATTTCATGTATAAATACCGCTGTGTTGGCCTGAACGAGAAATCTTCACACAGCGTCAAAATGTAAAGTCGCTTTCCTGACACAGTCGGCAAAAGTTCACAATCAACACACACACTTCTACTGATAATCAAGGAGTAAAGGGGGAAATTTATCTTGTCCTGATGTGTTGGCGCTGAACTCTTCTCGCAGTAAATAACTCATGCTCTGATTAGACAAGAAAACATGATTGCTGCATGTGACCTCCTGTAACGTGAGCTTTTTACAGCACCATTTCTTAAAATCAAATCATTTGGGTTTGTTTTTCTAAATAAGACGCACCGTGTTTCAACAGCATCAGAGAAACAACCGTGGAGAAAGGTTAACGTTAAAGATCACGGAGGGTGTTTGCACTATTCTAGATTATCTATATTAATGTGTTACGTGAGCAGAAGAGGACATTTTTAAACACACAAAAACAATGATTTGGCAATTATTTACCTTCCTTTCATCTCTACGATTCGGTTTGATTAATTCACTAATTATTAAAATCGTACTTCACATTTTATTCAGACTTAGAAGACGTAAACTGGATTTTCAGTCCTTTTTACTCGGGGCAGAAAGCAAGGTTCAAGTGACATTATTTCCGTTTGGCAGACATGGAGTGTAAAATAATTATACTGATGGTTGTTTTTTTTTTTTTTTTGCTTCAACGATCACCTAAATCAGGGTTTCTCAGTCGTGGTCCTGGTGGACCCACTGCCCTGCTCGTTTGAGACGTTTCCCTGCTCCAACGCACCTGATTCAAACGGTCACATGATCAGGAAGTCCTGCAGAAGCCCGATAACGAGCCATTGATTAGAATCAGGTGTTTGAGCAGGGAAACTAAATCTAAATCGAGCAGGGCAGAGGGTCTCCAGGACCAGGAGTGAGAAACACTGACCTAAATGTATGGATTTTTGATTTTATTTCCACAGAATGAGCCTTTTTATTGACAACAGAGGCAGGTCTTCTTTATGCAGGCTGGGATTTTGAGTTTTTACAGTTCTTCAACATGCTTGGAAGAGGAAGATGAGGTAAGAGACATTTGATGTTGATAAATCCTACACCCTGTACACAACGGCTGTGAGGACTGAGAGAGCGAGAGATGGAAAGCTGAAGCAATAGGTCAAAATGAAAAACAGGAAGCCTCTGCACAAAGCGTGAGTTTAGTTTTGGCCAACGCGTCTTTCAACAAAATTAATTAAAACTCCCATGTGTCCAGTTTTGTCCTCTAGCTGCCCAAGGAAAACATCACCACTTGATAGTGTAGTACAGTAAGAAAAGGAATGAAGAGCGATCGGCTGAGCAAACATCACAAACCGTCACCTGACCTCGTCTGAACCTGTGAGGCCTGCGACGGCGTTGTTTCAAAATCAATCGCGAGAGTCCAATCGTGAAATATTCTCAGTGCAAAAAGGAACAGCTCCTGATTATTCTGGTCTGCGAGACCAAATCGACGAAAGTTGGCAGCAGGACAGGATCTGACATCATAGCTTGCGGAGCAGGATTGAGGACGTGGAAGTGATTCTTGCTGGTTTTGAAAAATCGGGGGAAACTGCAGCTCAAGCCCAGTTTACTGTGTTCTGACTGGCTCGAGTTTGAAGATTTCAGTGGAGAGGAGGAGAGAGGAGGAGTAAGGGCAAGAACAGGATTAGGTTGATCTTAGTGGGCTTTGACCTTGGGTTGAGTGATTCTACGGACGACACTGTAGAGGATGCCAAAATTCTGTGAAGAGACAAGAACAGTCATTCAGTGTTATTTTGTTCGTTTGCTGAGCAGAGAGCATGTGTGCTGCATGAGCACAGGCACTTACCTGGATAGCTAGATACATCATTCCTAAGTAGGCCGCGATGCAGACGGCCAGCAGCAGGTCAAAAATAGCAGGTTTCACTCTGAGGGAAAGAAAATGAAAGGGTGTGACTCTTTACGTGGTGGCTGCTTCTCAGCTTTGAATTATATCTATTACAAGGATGAAATGAAAACTTCTCCATTTTACATTTGAGGGCTTCCACAGAGCTCAAGTAAATCAGTGTGAGCAGCAGCAGAGGAATGGTGTGAAAGGAAGGAGAAGAGCGAATGAAAGCGTTACCTGTAAGCATTCATCGTTTGCTTGAGCTGGTCATAGAAAACAAACTCTGGATCTCTGAGGAGGAGAGAGTTAAACACTCAGTTAATATCATGAGCAGAAATAGTTGTGCTGCCTTTTATCATAATTGATTTTCTCTATTCATTAATTAGTTGTTTGGTCCATTAAATGTGAGAAAATGATTAATTTGTCCATAAACCAAAATTGATTGATTTCTTGTTAAATGGAGCAAAGAAACAAGAAAATATTCACATTCACAAAGAAGCTTTTCTTGACTCACTGCAATGAATTATTATATTATTATAATTATCCATAATGTCGTGTCAGCATATTTTAACATTTAAATTCACCATGTTACAGTCAAATACGTGCTTGTGTAGCACATTTAGGTGTTTGACAGTTATGTATTCGGTTATCATTTCTAGTTTTCTTTCTAGATGACATTCATGCACATTTATTGTTGTGCACCTTTTGTCTGCTTTCACATAGTGTTTCTTGACGTCTTTGAGGTAGCGTGTGAGGTGATACTCCAGAGTGGACACCACGCTGCTGTCTTTGTCCAGCAGCTGAGCAGCTCGCGGCTGCGCTGTGAGCCACTCAACCACCGCTGATAACTGCTCCTCCTGCACCTGCTGATGTAAGTATGTAGAATATACATGATTACAAAAACAACATACGACTGTGAACAAAATGATTAGGGCAAGTTCAAACTAATATTATGTTGACATTCTATCCACCTCCAGGATCTAAGGCTGAGCTCTGCTGAGAGCGCCCTCTGCTGGACAGTCTGATGAGTCTCCTCTAGACTATACATTTCAACTCAATACAAACTAATTTTTAAGGATCATATTTAATGTTTTAGAGTAATAAGATCCATTGGGTTTCTTATTTCACAACTCATACCTTTATTTACATTTTTATACACTAAAACAAAGGTTTTCTGTTTCAGCCAAATGCAGAGACATTTAATACATCACCACAGCTTTAGCTTTAACCCCAACCCTTGTAAATATGATATAATATAGACCTTAATTAAAGTTACAATGTTGTAAAAAGTAAATTTAATATAAAATATATGTGCATTATAACATCTTAAAATACTGAAACCTGAATATTTAATTCAATTTAGATTTAACATACGATCCTAACACATAATCTCTTCTCCCCACTGGTTAACAAAGTTAATGTGAGGCTAATTATTACCCAAAAGTCACTCCATCACCGAGTGTTCTGTACGTATGTTTGGTGACTTACCATTTGTTCAGTGAAGATCTCCAAGTCTGCAGGTGCCCCCTGCTCAAAAGAGCACAAGAGCAAAAATACAACATCACAGAGAGGAAACGGACAAATCATGAACAGTTTCAACACATTATAAACCATATGCTAATCTATACCTTCTCTGTGAGGTTGTATATGACCCTGGCCAACACCTCTGCCACCACTTTTGTGTTCCTGCTCAGTTTCTTTACATCAACGTGAGGCCTGCGAGACAGAAACACAAGTTTGCAGACGTTAGAGGACGAAGAAAAACTCAAACCGTGATCAAACAGGGACAGAGGAAAAACCTCAACACACCACAGGCAAAAAAAAAAGAAGAAGAGGATTAATGTTTTACTACCACACTGAAGAAACATCATGTCACACACCAACAAAAGCTCCAACACAGCAGATCTAACAGAAGCACACTGGTGAACTGGGGGGGGGACCCACTAGTCAGACCGAAACCAAGCGTTACACACAGGTCTACACCATCAACATGAATGAAGCTGGAATGAACACTTGCGATTCAGAGACTTGCAGTGATAAACCCACCCAGCAGGGGGCTCTCCCGCTCCTTGGCGAGAGAAGGGGGAAACTGACCGCACATCCATAATGCTGGAGCGCTCGGGCAGGCGGTGCGAGGGCAGGTGGGACAGAGTGAACGCCGGCAGGCGGCGGATCCCGAAGCGTTCGTGCTCCCAGGCCAGCATGTCCTCGGCCAGGTTTATTTTCTTGTGAACCATGGAGAACTTGACCTCTGGGTACTGACTGCTCACCACCTGGGATTAGGATCGAGAACAGAAGACGGTGGTTGTGTCAATTTCCCAGATGTGTGATCATTTCTGCAAAGCTGAGCAGTACATGTGCTCTGATTGCACGATGCATATATGCTATCAGATGTGAAGAGGATTTTAAATAAGATTAAAAGGTGTTACAGACTATAGCTTTAAAGCACTGTGTCAGGTGGCTAAGGAAAGCCAGTGTGATCCAATAAAACATGAATATAATCTCACAAATTCTGTCCAAACCTGGCCAACCCAACAGGTACAGCATGTGTAATAAAGCCTCAGCACACTTACCGTCTCTAGCTCCTTGAGCAGAGAAAACTGAGGAGTTCCCTCTTTAGGAGGTTTGGACACGTGGAGGTGCAGAGAGTCTCCGTTCCCTAGAGTGTCCAGACACAACACGAAAGCTACGTTGTCCTGCAGCAGACTGGAGTCTATCACCAAAGGCAGAGAAAAGCACAACAGAGGAGAGCGTTAATAACTACATTGAAAATGTATGGAAAGAGGAGGAGAAAGGAAGTGCTCATAAGTTTGGTCAACTGTATGAATTGGCATGTGTTTTACCGTTTCTATTCTCTAATGAGGGACTAAGATATCATATTTTATTCTCTTGTGTTTGACAGATGATGAACGGTACCTGTGTGGTCCAGATTCTCCTCCAGCCAACGTTTGGTGCCCTGATAGTTGAACTTCCCTCCACCGGACACAAAGAACAGCAGGTTGTACCTGAAAACACCATTCAGAGAGAGAGAGAGGAGCGTCTACAGGAGGACTCAGAAATCAACATGGAGGCGTCAGAAGTGACAAGACATGTCAAGTAAGAATTGCTAACTTTGATTCTATTGAGACAACTTTATTTTATGCAATGCACTTACAGTAAAGTCCATTAGCCCTTCACTAACTGCTTTCAGGGTCTCACTCAGCTACTCTTAAGTACATTTAGACATAAGACCTGACCATTTTAGGTGTTTAACACAGGGCGCACAGATAATGTTCACATGCTTCTCAAAAAGCATTCACAGCAAGACACTTAAGACTTCCTACTACAAATGGATGAACCACTGGGAAGCAATCAATACAACATCTAATGTTTCATCATGTATAAACCGCATTAAGCAAGTGTGCGGTGCAAAGCTTCACTCAGGAGACTGTGTTAACACAAATGTGTAAGATAACCAGATGCTGGGATACCACTTAAAAAATCATGGGTAGGGTCGGATACTGAGAACCAGTATTAAATTGATACCAGTCCATCACCAGTCAATACCGAGGAATTAATAAGCACCTGGACAAAAAATAACGCTATCGAGATTTAGATTACGTTAATTCTAACTCCACTTCAGAACAGTCGATTGGCTAGCATTTTCTGCTTCACAGCGACAATCGTATAGAGACGCGTCACAAAATCTGTCTAACTGTAGGAACAAAAACATCAGTGTAAAGTTAAAAGTGCAGGATTAGAGAACAAAGTGCATAATGTCTATGTAATGAAAGTGGATAGAGCATCTCTTAACATAGCTTTCTCCACAACTATCCCACCGTAAACTCCCTCTTCTTCAACCAGGTAAGTTTCAGACATCAAGTAGCTATGCCCAGCCTTCATTTGTTAATTAAAATATTGATAATTGCACTGGCGTATCGATAATTGTATTGCACAAGGAAGGACGGAAGCTGAACATGCATCTGCTTACTCCAAACTCCATTGGTAACACTAAAAACGTGTGCTAAATGATCCCAAGCTAATGTTTAACAGCATTCTGTGCAGCCTCCAACACTGATGGCTGAATAACGGTTTATTGTAACAGACTGACAGTCCTTCAATAGAGTGGAGTCTATCGTGTAAATAGCAGAGCCTGCCCACTGGTGGTGACTTAAGAAGCACCAAACTCTCCACAATCTCTGTATTGAGTTGTCCTCAAGGGTATCGGCAAGTATCATATCACACAAAAGACCAATAACAACCTGAAGGTGAATGTTGGTGTCATTACTCACCCGGCATGTGTCCTCTTGTAAGTGTAGAGTTTTGAGAAGAGACGAGCCAGCTCCAGTAACATGGACACACCACTAGCGTTTGAGTCAGCTCCATATGACAGCCACTGGACAACACACACAGTTGGATTACTTTGACTAAATATTAAATATCACTGAAAGTCATATGAGTTTTTGGACTGTGAGCTAATAAGTAAGTCACACAGATATTCACAGAGAGGATATTTTTTGCTGCTCATGTTACTAAACGTTTTGAAAGTGTGGTGATAAGGAGAAGGAAGCAGTGGACCTACTGGTGCAACACCAAAGGAGTCATAGTGAGCCACCACAACGATTGTGGGAAGGTCCTCTCCTCCAACTCCAGCCAAACGACCCTGGTGATAAACAACAAGGCAGAAACACTGAAAACAGAAGACAAAATCCGTAGCTTTGGATTTAGCTAATCCAATGTCACTGTGTTTAGTAAAGTGTCTGAGAGGATGACTATGCATAGCTGAAGTGAGTCACAGTCAACCCACTGACCACAGAATGTATCGGTCTTCTAGTACACTGCACAAACCTGCTTTTTAATATCAGTACACTGACATTACAGTACAGTTTGGAACACTGATCAACTGGATGACTCTCACCTCTAAACTGGTGATGGCCCAGTCACTGACAGCTTTGCTCTGAGCTCCACTGGTGACCATCTGGAAGCCGTTGGCAGTGGCCGTGTGCAGCAACACTAAAGGAAACACAAGAAAAAAAAGTTAATCTTTGATCTTAAATGTTGAAAAGTGGTTTGTGCATTATCACAAAACATGGCATACTCATCCCACGTGAGCGAAGACAAACAGATTACATCAGCAGGTGAATACTGAAGTCTCTACCTTCAGCTGCTGATAATGAGCCCTGTGAGGAGGACGAGATTAGGGTTTGGGTGTAGATGGACAGCAGCTCATTATCCTCCATGGCAAAGTACACAGGGACAATGGTCTCAGTGGCCAACATCTCTGGCTCCAGCTCCATGAACTGCTACAGAGGATGAAGAGAAGGGCATAACGTGTTTAAGCACAGCAGCTGATCAATTTAAGTGGGTCTCTTGTATTGGCCAGTCAACTTAAGATCAGTAAATCAACATTGTTGTAGGCGTTTCGTGAATAACTTATCTAATGCCTACTATTGCTGTTTTCGCAGTAATTTCAAACATAAACAGAAAAGTAGCCATTAATTATGACTGATGATGTATAGCTATCATTTTTATTTCTTATTCAGCTGTTAATCTGTAGATCAAATTTTACATCACTACAGTCTGATTATTCAACTGTGGTTTTATTATTCTCTTGAGTTAAAAATACCAAGTGAAGGACAGCATTTCACCTGACCACACACTGTAAAAAGTTGTTGTTGGTATATAAAAACGATGTGTTTTTAAGTACCTGCACTATGTCCTGAGGGACAGCAGACATGTTCTTGGGCAGAGTGATGACCACTGCTCCTGCTGACTGCCGCAGGGCTTTCTGGTACTGATCATAGGAGAAGTCTGCCAGCCGCATGATAACACATCGACGACTTAGTACTTCAGCCTCCACCGTACGGGCCTCAGTGTTCAGGATGGCGTTCCTGGTACCTGAGGATACCACAATCAACAATCAGCCCTTTTCATCACACAGATAAATACTACTGTCTTTATGCCATTGGGTGAATAAGACTAACTGGTCATGTTTCAGATTTCTGATCTATGTTTCAAGTTTGTTAGTTTTGAACAATTTTCAATACAAATATCAGACAAAGCATGATCAATATTGTGCATTTCTCTGTGAGATGAATAAAGTATCTATCTATCTATTGCGACATAGTGTATGGAAGGAGGAGTAGAGGAGACCGTTGTCCTACAAAACTCCTGCTCACAGTTTAACTATGGGAGTGATTAAGAAAAGGGGTCAAAACCTAGACCATACATTGGACTAGGCAAAAACAGATGTCATATTCACTATCGCTAACTGTGTGTGCAAAGATAATCATGAAAATTAAATACTGGTTGACTAATAATCAAAACAATATAGTTTTGCAATCCACTACTACAAAAGCAGAACAACCACAGTGCATCCAGTAAACTGTGAACATTTTAGCCAACGTTTTGATTATGTTGGAATTTTGCATTGTGATGTATCTTCTGTTATTATATTGCTAGGCGATTTATTAGAATATGTTGCACATTGACGTCTCCGTTATCCATTTTATCCAGTCTTTGTATTAAATTCGGCACTAAAAATGGAAACTTTTATCCATTTATCTGAATTCTTCACACTGACCTCGGATCAAAGATCTGATGCTAAGCTATGCTAGCAGCTAGTTAGCCGTAGCTGCCCAGCGTGCTGTCATTTAGCAGGATAGCTTGATAAAGCTAATGGAGATCGACCTTATTACTGGGCCAATCAGTGCCGTATGGTAAACTATTATTTATAGTAGAAGAAAAGGGACAAACGGTCACTCACCGTACGGCTGTCCCTGCAGGTCATACTGCTGCATGCGGTACACCGTGAACTCATGTGCCGCCTCGGCCGGGAGCGGCGACACCAGGATCAGCACCGCGGGGATAAATACGATGAAGGTGAGGGGAAAAGACGATTTGAACATGTTGTCAAACACTTCACTCGCCTCTTCGAACATCTTGGCGATCGTGTGTTGCTCACAGCCTGGGATAAAACGGTATTTGGTTTGACTGTCGCCGTTCTCCAACACTGACAGCCGGGTACCTGCAGGTCAGCTAACCGACCCGGAGCAAAAGCTACACAATTCTGATCAGGCTAATCTTCGGACATCCTTTTACTCCGGACTGGGAATCAGTCACAGGTTTTTTAAAAACACGTCATTACATTGTAATACGACTTTGAAAGTAAACCTGTATTCATGATTATAACCTGATAATCAAATGTTTCTAAAGCGAATCAGAGGTCCTTCAGGAATATTGCTGGACATCTACAGATACAGAGAGACACGTTTAGTTCATGCAACTAGATGGCGCAATAGCACCACAATGCGACAATGTAGTACTGTACTAATAGTACTTATAATGCTAATAATAACAATAATTATTATAATTATATTGTGTATATATAATGTACCCAATCCCAATTGCTCATTGTTAATTGGATACTCTAAGTTGAAGAAAACGCATTACAAATAATAAAACAATAAGAACCATAATACTATACATACAACCATACAACTAAAAGCCGGACTAAAAAGAGACTCAAAGGATCCTTTACCTTGCATCTTAAACTGTGTATTTGGGACCACAAGTAAAATCTGAGGTCAGAGATGTACAGTATGGAGGAGTTTGACCATGCAACGCTCTAAAAAGGGTTGCATCAGAGAGGCATCCAGTGTAGAACTCTCTGCCCGAATCAAATATACGGATCATCCACTGTGGATGTGCATTTACTGCATTTTCACAAATAGAATAAAGGTTTCACAAATCAGAGGGTGTGTTTTTATTAATCTTCAGGGTCTGTAGATTAATCTACTTCACATTTGAGAAGTCTAGGTACAGTAGTTTTGGATCAGGACCTGGTCCAAAGTGGTCTATATGCTGAAAAAAATGTGAAATATTCCTTTATTGCATTTTCACAAATAGAATAAAGGTTTCACAAATCAGACTGTGTTTTTATGAATATTCAGGGTCTGTAGGATAATCTAGTCCAGATTTCAGAACTCTAGGTACAGTAGTTTTGGATCCAGACCAGTTCTAATGAGGTCTGGGTATAAAACAAAAACGGTGAAATCTCCCCTTTAGCATTTTCACAAATAAAATAAAAGTTTCACAAATACAACAGTGGATGTCATGCAAGGTTAATGTCTTACCTAACATGTCTAAAATGTTTTCACGTCAAGAAGTGTCACAAAAAAACAGACAACCAGTGTACAAACAGTCGCACTGCACATCAAGTTTATTTCCCCTTAACTTTCCCCTTAAGTGCCGAATCGGAGGCTGACGAATCGGAGGCTAACTTCAGCGTCGTCCACTATGGCGACCCTGAGAGAGGTAGAAGTGAAAAGGGGAAAAAATAATAATATGAAGTATATGGCTCCTAATGTAGTGTTTATAATGTCTGCTTTACATGCTCCAGTGAGACAATGGCTTTATAAGTGGAAGAGAATAGAGCACTCTTTAATATCTGTGAACAGACCATGGCCAGGAGGAGAAGATGTGGGCTTGTAACTGGAAAGTTGCTTGTTTGAATCAAGGGCAGGGTGCCCCTGAGCAAGGCATCCAATTCCCGATACTCCCCGATAAGCGCTGCTCACTGCTCCTGTGTCCAGGTGCTGTGTCCTGTGTTCACTACTGTGTGTAAAAAGAAAGCGCTAAGTGCACTATCACTAATTGGTGTGTGCGCAAAAACAACTCATTTTTGCAGACATTTTTGCAGACATTAAATTAAAGATGAAAATGAAATGTTGGTAGATCAACAATCAAAAAAGATAATAGGACATAGGAGCTGAAGCCATTAGCTGTTACCCCTGAAGTTTTATTATGAAGTATTGTTTGTTGTTAAAACCCTTTTCATATGGATAATGGTGACATCTTGTGGTTCATTAAAGTGCACCTTTAAAAATGTTACCACTGACAGGAGAAGAAATTTGAAGAGGGAATATTTTTGCCACACTGTGGTGCTAAAAAGAAAAGTAATGATCTCACCGGTATCCATTTGTTACCACCAGACCTTATGACTTAAATACTTCACACACAGAAAAATATACACAGTATATACCGTATATGTGTGTGTATCTGTGTGTGTGTGTGCAGCTGCAAGAGCTGAAAATCATATTCTCCGTCTCTCTCGATCTCTTTTCTCCTCCCTCGCTGTCATTCCCTCCTGGGGCTGCTCTGCTAAGTGGGAGATTAATGCTGATATGATGTCCTGCCATTGCACTTAATGGACCTTGGCGTCATTATTTCCTGTAGTATGAGTAATCCAGGCCCAGTCTGGTGAGAGGGCAAGCATCGCACAAAGCATAAAACCAATTTAACATGGACGCTGGAACTCAGTGTAACGAGTTTACATTATTGAGAAATTATCATTCGGCCGTTCGGGTGACTCACAGTCTGACAGAGGACAATACGGCCACTCTGTGACATACAGACAAAAATAGTGTTCTTAGATAGATAGATAGATAGATAGATAGATGCATGCATACATGGTGCAAACAGATATATTTTAGTGTGCTGATAGGATCTACAAAATGATGACAATGACACACAAACACACACAATGCATGTGCTGTTCAGTGTCCTCATTTCTTCCCAGTGCTCCTGGGAATGTCCTGAGTCAGACCAGTCTTTGCTCCTGACCTCCGGCCACAGGGAAAAAAAACACTTTCACTGTGCGACCACACAAAAGGTGCAGTCACCGTGTTTGTGGGTAAGTGCCATGGATTAATGAGAGATTAGCCGCACAGTAGTACAGTTTCTATCTGTGAGCTGCCCCCCACCCCCCCCTTCTCCCCTCTACAGTTCATCATCCCTTCCCATTCTTCGAGGGTGCCGTCATTTTCTCACCGTGCCGACAGGTTGCTGAAAACAGTGGCTGCAATGAAGTGCTTAAACCGCCCGGCGCCCAGGTCAGAATCACAGAATACCAAAGATGTACCGTAAGAAGAGGGAGTTGCTCTTTGGCGTGGTCTCTCCACACGAGAACCACTAAAATCTCCACACCACGATGGTCTCGAAGAGTCTACATGTGTGGAGCAGGCCCTCTGAGTCATTCAGTATAATCCTCCTGATAATGAATGTGAGCTTAAAAACACAGCAAGTCCCTGCTTGATGGATAGATTTGCCAATAAGGGATGGGTGGAACAGTGATTAGAGTATTTTATCTCCTTTGTTAAAGCTCGTAGTTTAAATGAGTAGAGTCAACCTTCTTTTTCTGCAGATCTGTAGAAAAACCTGCATGCTATAGTAACTGCATGGATACAAGGGATTACAGTCGCTAATTTGATTTATGAATCCATTTTATTTCATTCAAATGCTAATTCAATTTGTATTGCAATTTTGATTTATTGCAATTCGATAGTAATTGTGATTACATTTTCTTCCTTAAACCAATATTGAATGATACATTTTTTGGCGACAATAACCCATGAGTCACATTCCCAAAATCAATGCACATGCTCAGTCAGCCTGACATTTATCTAAATTCAATGGGACAGTGGTACTTAACATGTATAACAGAACATAGAGCTGCAGCTGCTGATGATAAAATAAATGCAATATAAATATCAGTACTTTTCCTACTCTGTGTTGACTGAGCTCGTGCTGTAAAGAAATTGTTAAAACTCTGATAAATAACTCTGATATACAGAACTTCCAATATATTTTGAGGTTAATGAGTGACTGCTGCGTCATCAAGCCAGTCGAAATGTCGCAATTCCTCAAGAAAAAGCACGTTTTAAAATGGTAAAAAATCAAAAATCAATTCATGATATATTGAATGTTTGCCCTATCATTACACTGAAGAAGGCAGAACCTTAAATGTCTTCCTGTTTAATTGTAGTGTTGTTATTCATTTAAAACATTTAAAGTGTTTGCACTGCACTTGCTCTCTCGACATGACTTGGCAATAATGGATCTTGTGTGTGAAGTGAGGCGACAGCTGCCTCTCTATTCAAAATATGACCATTGTTTTCCTTTCCTCTCCTGCTGATTTACAGTGATTTGTGGCCACAGGCCTGATGGAGGCAATATTGCCCAGGCTTCTTTATGTACCAGGCAATTGGTTTACCAATCATTTTCATTAAGGCCAGAGGAAATAAGACAAAGAAAAGGGAGAACATTGAGTATGACAGCTGAGCTGCAGCCACTGAGACCATGAACCTATTTGGTTGCGCAGGGCAACAGTCAGATAATGGATGACGAGGCCTCATGGAGCCAGCCGTTCCATTAGGTTTTGTTAATGCGGTCAGAGGAGGTTGGCGTGGCTCATCTGCCTTCAAATCCACTTTGAGAGACGCTCACTCACGCTGGACAGAGGATTCAGCCTATCCCTTGCTTTTTCTTCAGCTCTCTCCACTGTTTGCCTTCTACTGGGAACTTCCTCTTGTGCTTTACAGTAAATATATGCTTCTTTCCTCATCTCTGTTGTCTCACCCCTTCTCGCTCCTTTTCCACCCCAATCATTATTGGAGTCACATCCATTTAGGGCTGCTGTTTTAGATTAGCTTGTGGTGTTCTTGCAGTTCCGTCACAGTCGTTGCAAAAGAGTAACGGGCTACACAATGTCTCTGAATTATTACACCCAGGGATTTGTGGCGGATACGCGCTTTTGCAATTCAGAAATCTTGGAGGCTTATTTTTAAATCTCAATGCTTCTCTAATGCTATATAAGCATGTCGGTGCAACATGTGTGGCAAAAAAGGGGGAACTCCAGGGTTGTGAAACAGGTGTATGTGTTATGACCGGCTGTGTGAACTGTACATTTAGTGGGCAGAAAGAGAGAAATTCATGAATGGAGACACCGTCACGGATGTGTGCTCGTGCATGTGGCAATCGTGTTCTGCGTTGTGCTGGGAATAAGTATGATGAGACACAATGGTGTCGAATGCTTTTCTAATTCTGTCTGTCTGAAAAGCTTCTGTGTGTAGTGATGCAGCAGGTATTTGTGAAACTTCAACTCAGACCACAGAAATGTTGACCGATGGGTGCCAACGCTTCCCATCTTGCCCCCACCAGGAACTTCTTAAAGTTCCACTAATGTCAGAACAATCAGTCTGTGTTCCCAATGTTTTTTCCACCTGAAAGGCACGAGTGCTGCCGGAATTTTCAATTTGTCTCAAACATCAGGACGTTTGGAACAAATCCGTTGCTTGGTCGGACATATTTTAAACGTGGCAGGATTTTGTGCGTCTTTGTCTGTTCCCCCTGACCTTGCCGATTTCTGCCAACCTTTGCATTAGGCGACCTACAGTAAAATCAGGCCTGATTCTGGGTCCTTCTCTCTGTGGAAAGTAACAGCCAAGTCTTAGAGATCGTTACCACCTGATGCTGTTTTAATAGAATCTGATAGAATCTGTCTTGGGCTGTACCTTCTATGTGTATTTTATTTTTATTTTCATAGATAGATTACATTTTACAAAGCATATTTGCCCTAATGAAGGTCTTATGACAAAAAAGCTGATTGTCTTCAGGGTCTTAAAAAGTATTAAAAGTTGATACGTCAATTTTGGGAAAATAAAGGCCATTAAAGAGTATTAAAAAGTCTTAATTGCAATTTCATGAGGCATTAAATTTTGTCCATAGAGTTTGACTGGCAAAAGTATGCATGAATGTATTTATTTCCCTCCTCCTGTTTGTTAAAACAACGATGCGAAGGCATGCTCGCCCTGCAAGATTATGTAGCCCACAGTTTACCAAACACAGTTTGGCTTCACAGGGTTGGTAACATCCTCTGTCCTTAGACCCTCGACCAGGGTAAGGAAAAACTACCAGGGAAAAAAACCCTTATAAAAAGAAAAAGAAAGAGGTCGAAACCTTAGGCACAGACGTGCAGTAGATGTCACCCAAACATACAATACATAATTACAAAAAATAAAGAGTAAATGCGAGGATCCATCTTACAACAGCGAACACACTCCTACTGTGTGGTTTAATTTATTCTTTCGCGTTTTGTTCCTTTCCAGCGTATGAGTTCCTTTGTATGGTTGTGCGCTATTCAATTGCAAACTAAAACTGTTTTGTTTAAGTTAAAAGTTAAATATGTGTTGCTGATTACAGCTTGAAGTGGTGATAAGGTCTTTTTGAGAAGGTCTTGAAAAAGTCTTAAAAAGGATTCCTGCATATACCCTGTTACAGTGAAAATGTAAATGTGGCTAACTGTGAATAGTCTTCTTGTACTTCTACTTCATGTTGACAGTGTGGTTTTCCCAGAGTTTAAAGAAAACTTGTGGCCTACTGTAACAGTTTTGATAAAACATCAGCAAATGTGGTAATTTTATTGATAAAAAACAAAGTTAACTGAAACAAACCCTGTCCATATGCCAAATCACTCACTGGTTTTAACTTTTGAACTTCACACTCTTTGCTTCCCTCTCTTATTTCATCACATTTTCTTCATTTCCTGCTTCCTGCAAGCACATGGATCTGACTTTCTGGCTAAGGCCCGAGTGTTATCTGCGCTGAGTGAGACCGGGGGCTTCCTGGTAGCTTCAAAGCCAGCAGATGTTTTGAGTCCCTCCAAACCAGGGAACTTCGCTGCCTTCATGATTACAGTTTCTCACTGAGGTGGTCAGTTGGCTTTATGACAAACCGGCAGCACAGATGTTTTGTGTTTGTGTGGGTTAATGTCCCCGTGCTGATATTGTGCAAGCAGCTACAGTGATGATGTGTGGGTCAGTACTGAGAAATCCACAGAGGCAGATAGAGAAATAGTGTGCACCATGTGGCAAAAACAGTCTAATTTCACACAAATCTCACCGCAAGTGCAAACAGAAGCAGAAGGAAACCATTCACTATGTCCCGTGTGTCCTGCTTCAGATTACTTCCTGAGGGAAGGTTCCTGAAAATTTAAATCATAGTGCCCCCTCCTCACTTACTGTCCCACGTGGACATCTGGCAAATGCCAACAGATATTTATATACATAACAAACAATGGGTGCACACAGACAGATTTAAATAGCTCAGGAGGCAGACGCTGTAACAGCTACGCTGTGATGAGCTGGTGGCAGATATCGGCCTTCCTTCATAAACCTCCTCCAGCAGCAGGATGGACAACAACGCCTTCAACAGCACTAACTCCCTCTGTATCATCGCATCAGCAGCACGGCCAGCTACAGACCAGATGTGATGAAACCCTGTGGATCAGAGGTGGAAAGTAATGAATTACATTTACTCGCGTTACTGTAATTGAGTAGGGTTTTTTTTTTTTTTGTGGACGTGCGGAAGTCAAACATCTCTTCTAAGATGCGGAAGTCTAAGTACATCTCCTGTACTTAGACTGAGGAGGACCACAAAAACATGAGTGAGTCATCTTTTTTCACACTTAGCTGACTCATAGGGCCTCCAGAGTCCCAAATATAAGTATTAAAATGATTAAAAAGTAGATTTTTGCATAATATGTCCTGTTTAATCACATCTGTTACTAAGTAACTTTGGCAGTGAATTGGTGAATTGCCGCTGATTAAGGAGAAAGTTAAAGCATTTGTGTGACCTTTGACCCAATTTGACTGATACCTTTTTTTTCATATTTTATTTTGTTAGCATTTTAATTTGTAAAGGTTTGCCTTTAACTCATTGGCTGTGTTTTACAGCATTTTGACTGATTTTCAAGACCCACAAAACAGTGTGTTCTATTATGACTGTGTAAACACTGAAACTACCAAATGAAAGAGTCGATTCTCTTATTTGGCAGTGAATGGTTGTATTTGAATTGATGTCTATAGACGTCATTGGCAGCCAATGAGTTAATAAAAAACAGTTAGTGTAATATTTGTGTCCCATTGTCCTTTTTGCACAAAACACGAACCTCAACCTTGTTAAAAAAGTAACTTTTACTCTGAATGAATTTTCAACAAGCTACGTTTTTACTTTAACCTGAGTACATTTTTAGACCAATCATTTTACTTCAACTTAAGTAAAATTGTTTACCTGAGTAGAATATTTCAGTACTCTTTCCACCTCTGCTCCTGATTTAGTTTAGTTTATTTCACATATAAACAATATATAAAACACATAGATGCTAACGCATAAAAGTACATGCATGTGAGGGTGCAGCAGAAACCTGTAAAGGCTCATATGAAAACCACAACTATGAAACACACAAAAAAATAAACAAAAAAACAAATACAAAACATTCGAATACATATGTTTATGTAAATCTCAAATGTGAGATTCATATATATATATAGAAACAGATACATGTGTTGGTTAATGTGTTGATGACAACCATTTCCTTTGTTATGACCGTGTCCCAGAATGCTTTTCAATGATTCGATTAATACAGCGAGACGTAACAGTAACTGAAGGAGCCGTGTAAATTGGATTCCTTTCAACACACTGTAGAAGATTAATCTCGATTAAATTTGATTATGAGGAGAAGCGGCAGACTACTGCATTACACAAAATACACATCCAGACATTGAGATCAAAATATATATACACAGAACACACACTACACTAAACTCTCAGCTTGACTCCTGTTTCAACAACCTGAACCTGGTCGGCAATCAGTCAGCAATCAGGCTAATCAGGCCAATCAGGGCGGCAAACAACCAAAACAAACAGCAGGAGGGTGAGCGATGGTACAACACTGTGACCTCTGGTCGAGGCTGCCTCATGACTAATTGGTGTTTGAGCTCAATCACAGGCAGCACACTCCCTACTCCTGTGAGCATGCTAAATGGTAGTGTTCTCTCTTTCAGCCTCCATTCTCTTTCTCTGTGTCTCTCCCTCTCTCCCTCTCTCCCTCCTGGGTCTCTAACACCACCCCACCTTTCAGTCTGTCTGTCTGGGCCAGAGGGAGGCACCGTGGGAGTTTAATTGCCTTGTATTTCCACAAAGCCAAGTTCATTACATTAACAGCTCCAGCCCACGCTGCATACTTCTAACCTGCTGCAATTTGTTTTTGTATTTATTAGGCTGGCAGAGAGGCAACTGGGGGGGAGAGAGAGAGAGAGAGAGCACGCTGGGTGAGGGAGAAGGTCAGAGGGAGCTCAGCAGGAATAAGCGTCCATTGTGCCAACAAATGAAAACATGACACAGGGGTAAGAACAAGGCGTGCAGGGCCTGAGCAGACGACTGTAGGAGGAATCGGGCACTCGGCCATCGATGCAAAGGCATGAGATTTTGAGAACGATATTGTGCTTCATCTTAAACAGAAAACACAGGTTGCCTCCATCTGCAGCAGCAGTCTTGGCTAATGGAGACTGACTGGCCACTTTATTAGGGACACTCTTTCAACTGCTTGTTATCACAAAAACATCTAATCCACCAACCATGGTCGACGTATCCTGCTGAAATTTAAATCATGCATCAGAAAAGGGAAGAATTTATGTGATTTGTGTGATTTTGAAGAGGGTTAACAGAGGATGAGTGTGCAGCCGTTCTGTGGGTGGAAATGTTCTGCAGATGCCAGAGGTCAGAGGAGAATGACCAGGTTGGATTGAGATGGTAGAAAAGCAACAGCAACTCAAATACCCACTTGTTATCAATCTATTGATAGTATCTGTCTCGGTCCATCGTCTTAAAGCAGAGTGTGAGACTGAGAAACCAAGTAAAGGACATTTTATATACTAAACATTGTTGGTTTGGTAACAAGACACAGGTGCAAACTCCATCTATATTACTGTAATATCCACATTTAAGATTAATTCAGTAGGAATTGATGTCCATGCTTTATATTTTTCAGTAGATTTTAAAATCAGTAACATCACTCATGATAATCCCCCAATCTTCACTCTGTATACTTTAATATTAGGACAGTGTGGAGCAGACTATTTGTCACTGTACTTCTCCTCTTGCCACAGGAGATGAGTTGTATTTTAAAGTCAAATCCGGGCTGACAGTGACGCTGGTCTCCTCTCGTGGCTGAACTCCAGATGTGAAAGCGTTGTGGACCTGACAGCAGTCTATTCATCATCCCTCACAGGTCATCCATCACAAGTGGCAGGCGCTGGGCTCTATGAAAGTCCAGGACTCTGCTCTGAGTGCCCCCACTGGCTGTACCAGTCCAGCATGTGCTTCAGAATGCCTTCCCGTAGTGCAGTGATTTATTCGCTCTGTGAAACGTCCGTGTGTTGATTCATTGGTGAAATCAGAAAGCGGGCAGCAGTTATAGCACATCTATTAATGTCACGATACGAGGAGAAAAGCAGAATACATGGTGTCAAAAGTGGCCGAGAAAATTGGGCAAGACACTTAACCCCATGTTGCTCCTGACAACGTACAGCGTCTTACCTCTCTGTTGGTGGATTTCCAGCTACCTGCTGCATTAACTCTCGCTTTTAAAAAAAAAAACAACAGATATAAAACGCTGCAAACAAAAACAGGAGAATGCGTTTAAACTTGACTGAGGTATAAACGTTCTCAAATGTCATGTGCATGCATGTGTGCAGGTGTTTCTTGTTGTACATGCAGTAGCATTATATGTGAGCCTCAGCCGTCCTCCCAGTGCACCTGTGTGGCATCTGCTGTGTGCTCTGCTTTGAAGCCGGCCAGTGGTGATTCATCCAGATGTGGCTGTAGAGGAGTGAAGACTTAAGGGAGTCTCAGGGGATTCTCCCCTCCTCAATGGCATTAGCAATATAGTTGCCATGTGTGCGTGTCTTATAGCTTCTTTCATTATTGTATGACTCTTCTTGCAATTTCTGCTACTCCTGCTGTTTCCTTCTATTCATTTTACTTTCTCATCATTGGCTACATTACTGATTCTCTCCTGTGCTAAATGTGCTTCACATCACTGCATGTGTTTATCTTTATATCATTGTGCCACCGCAGGTTTCAATAGAGTCTTTGTTGATTTCAAAGCTGGAGAAGATCACATTTATTATTTGTAATGCTCATTACAATCTCTACCCACTGTTTATATCAGCGGCCACACCTGTGCTTCAGCTGTGACGAATCCAAATGTCTGTTGTGAAGAACAAAGCGAAACAGAAAAAAAGTGATAAAGTAATAAAGGTGCAATCATCGCATTAGCCAGAGTGAGGGAGAGGGAGAGTATGGGAGATGAACACACGTGTGGCTATAGAGCTATAGATGACTCTGTGCTTCAGAAGTATGGGAATAGAGTGAGAACTGGAACGCAGAGCCCTGCAGGCTGAATAAACAATCCCTCTCTTTAACGGCTTACAGGCAAAAACTGGCCAAGCTTCAGGGAACACGTGTCTATTTTCACTGTCGTTTTTTTTGGGGGGGACATTCTGTGGAATAAACGCTGACCTTGATGGGACCAGTCGTCCTTCATGGAGAGTAAAGCCTGTTCCTAGGTTAGGTTAAGGTTAGAGTTTTGGTTAGGCTGTCCATATGAGTGAAATTCAGTGCAGTGTCCTTACAAGAATAACTGCACACACCCGTGTGTGTGGTTTGAACTTGAACTCTTTTCTGGCATAAACACTGACCTTAGCTGACCAGTCATGCTCATGGAGACCAAAAGCTGATCCTAATAAGGCAGAACCTCATTTTTTTTAGGCTGTGTGTTTCTTTTTCCTCAATAATTTGGCCAACCTTTGAGGGCAGCTAAAGAAAGGGAGCTCCTCTGCAACTGGAAATATAAGTGAAATAATGTACAGAGACATGTCTATAGCTTGATGATCTGAGGTCTGTCTGAGCAACATCCTGCTATGCCTTAACTTCCCCTGAGTAACAAACTGAATTACACACTCTCATGTCTGCTGGGTAGGGAAAATGTATGTATGTGTGTCTTTGTGTTTGTGTGTGTACAAAGCTAATATATGCAGATGTACATACCTGGGCATGATTTACAAGAAAACACAAGTGATAAACACTGAAAACTTCTCTTTCATCAGTGTCATTTTTCATGTGCCACTGCCCCGTCCGTGCCTCTGGAAAAGCCGAGCACTGGTTCAGTCTGGAAACAGGATGTGGGCAGGAGGATTGGGCATCTGCCACATGCCATGGAGCCTCTGGAGCTCATTTGCATAGGTTATGCATGTGTGTGTGAGTGTGTTTTTGTAAGAGCTTAGTTTGTAGCCGGGTGTCCATGGAAATCCCTGCGTGCGTGTGTGCGTGTATGTTTGTGTGCATGCATATCATAGTTTCATGTCCCTGAAATCCCTGCATATAACAAGTGTCAGGGAAGTGTTAGTGTGCGCATGAATGTGTGTCTGTGTGTGTCTGTGTATGTGTGTGTAGCCTCCCCCGTTTATTGCGTAGGTTTCTTTTCCCGGCACAGCACCATGCATGGCATGCCTGCTGGCAATGTCTTCAGCCCACCCTGGAAAAGTCAAAGACCAGCAGCCAGGCTGTCTGTCTCCATCAGTCTGTCATCAGCCTCACCTCTCGATCTTTCCGCTCAGTCAGTGTGTGCTTCCATATCAAAACACAGGAGCAACAGGACAGAGGCAGAACAAATATTTACCGCAATATGTGAATAAATCTTGTTCCAATCTGAGATTTACAAGTCTTTAAACAAAAAGAAGTGCAGACTTGAGAACTGAGTCTTAAAGAATTGGACATCAGGCAGCAGCAGGAGGAGTTCATTTTGATGCACCCAATATTCCCAAGACAAAAAAAAGTAAAGTTGGTAACACTTGTTGGTAGATGGGGGAACACATTCGTCATTAATTAGGCGCTTACTAACATGCATAGCATACTAGCATCCTAGCCCTTTATTAGTAATCATTAAGCACGTATTAACACCTTATTCTATAACCTTATTTTACCTCTATTACGATACATGAATTAAGATTTTTCCTACATAAGGTGTTAATATGTGCTTAATATTTACTAATAAAGGGCTAGTATGCTACTTATAATGCATGTTAGTAAGCACCTAGTTAATGCTTAATATTTGTTCTAATATGTGTGGATTTTATAACGATGAAGTCGTTTTACTTAGTAAAAAGAAGAACAAAAGTAATGCCTGGATACTTTAGGATAGTTACAACATTTGAGGAAGGTCCTTTTTGTAAACTGCTTGTCAAAAACATGTTTTGTGATTGGCTAGATGTGTAATCGACATAAGCTCAAGAAACTGAAAGACAGCTGTAATGTCACTTTTTGATTTGACCGCTGATGTGACAGCTGTATACATCTTTGAAACCTATTACTGTGGAAATTTTAACACAAGAGAAAACACATCTGGCATTGGAAGTCCTTTTTACTTGATTTTGTGGCTTATCAAGCCTTACACTTTGATTATTTAGTCATCAGGCCTTATGGTGGTGGACCAGTTTACAATTCAGAACTAGAACTGAATTGGGAACCCTATGGTTCAACACTAACTGAGCCTATTTTCTTCTTTTCCAATACATGCAGCTATAATCAAGTGTGTGTTGACCACTGACTGCTGCTGCTAAACACATATGACCTACACTCAGTCCTAAATACATTCTGGTCAGACAATGATAGGAGACTGAAGTAACTTTAGACACTGTAATAGAGGTTAAGGCCTCTACGATCAGGGACCTTTGATGCACGTCTACCATTTGATGTCATCACTCTGCTGTCCAGTATATAATAATCCCCAAAGTACGTTAGCAAGGACTCTTCAGGTCTGCTCTTAATGGATGGGAGATCTGATTTGAGATTTAGTTTGACAAGTTTGCCACAAAAGACAGCTCAGCAACGCCTGTCAGTTCAGTAGACCGAGTTTCCTTCTGTAACAATGTGACATGACCTTAAAAAAGAGGCTGAACCCTCCTATACATGAAGATGATGCCACAGAAACAAGACACTTTAACCTCTTCTTCCCTGACCCTATTTCTTGGGGTCCCTGCTCGAAAATGACATGCCAAACTAAATAGAGTATATACAATTGCAGATGGAACCTCGCCTAAAAACATATTGCATTTTAAGGTAAATATCACCTTTGAAATATCTAGCAGGAGCTTAAAAACTCAAGGAAGTCAGTCAACATGTAACCACATGTGGACATGAGCTGTGCAAAGTCTGATGCTGCCGAAGTTAAAAACAGAGCAAAATGACAGAGTTTTTAGTAAATAGATGCCGAGGCGTTCTCTAGTCTGGCACAGTTTGGCACCATCTGTGCCATTTGAGATTTCTTAGGTACCAAATGATTAAACCCATTTAATTTTATTTAGATGTCACTAAAAAAACTTGTTTTGAATGAATGACTCTTATGCTATAATATATTGTATATATTGCTAATATCCTGCCCTGCTGGTTTATTGTGTAAAAGTGAATCATCAGAGCACAGGTATTTTATTTAAGGCCACATTATACACCCATTATGTGACTTAAGCCCTTACATAGCAGTGTGAAGCGTTAGTCTTAACGTTGCTTTGTAAAATGAAGTGTAAATGAGGGTGTGATCCCAGTCAGTCACCGTGTCTCACCCTGCCTTAATCCTGGCTCAGACTGCTGGAAACTCTGAATGCTTCAGACTAGTTTAAACAAACAAATAACCGCAGAGGGAAACTATGAGAAGTATAGGCAGCCATCAGCACCTCGGCTTGAGTAATGATCACCCATTACTGACTTGAAAGATGGCGTGTTTTGTGCTGAGACGGCACCGGTGATTAATGTTGTCATGCCACGTCCATTTCCATCCCTGTGAAGCTTTTGCTCTCATAAGTGCTAATTAATTTTATGCAGTTTTAAGAGCGGGCAGTAATTTCTTACAGTCAGGCTTTATTTGTTGGGTTTAACATATCCATAAGATTTCTGCCTCCTCTCTAATACAGGGAATGTCAATAAAGTTTTACTTTTGTGGTACTTAAAGGATTAAATAATGACTGTAAGATATGTCTTGTGCTGTGCTGGAAAGGCTGTTGATTTGAAAAACGGCAGAATCCATCATTGTTAATCATCATTCATTATTAATTATGTAGTTGGTACTTTGAACATTTATCAAGCATTTGCCTCTTTACACATTCAGCCATTAGGAAGCTGCACTAATGTTCATGTGGAGTCATGTTACGTGCTCAATAATCGTTCTCCTTTTAGCTTTGTTGTTGTCCTTTATGACGGAAATGCACGTTTATGTAGCCGCTGATTGCTTCACTGTGTTATGGGTAATGTTTACAGTAAAGCTTTTTGGCTGCACAGAGCTGCAGCTAATTGGATTGATGAACCACAAAAGCACAGTTGAAGTTGCAGGTTGATGATAATCAGATCGGCTAGAAAATAACAAGAACTGCTGGGCCAACTGATACACGTCTGTAACTGTATCAGTAAAACTATACCCTTAATGTCTTAAAGTCATTCATCAAATGTGACTATAATATAGAAATTTTAAAGCCATGGTTCATAATTTGTTCCTGGTTAATCTAACTTGTTCCCCCGCCTGATAAATTATTTATACTATTTTATCCCTTTAACACTTTATATTACTTTATAACACATATTCACCATTAACTAGGTGCTTACTAACATGCATGTAAGTAGCATACTAGCCCTTTATTAGTAAATATTAAGCACATGTTAACATCTTAGGATAGGAAAAATCTGAATTCAATAACTAATAAAGGGCTAGTATGCTACTTAAATATGTTAGTAAGCACCTAGTTAATGGTGAATATGTGTTCCCTAATCCAAGGTGTTACCCAATACTTTCAACTGCGTGGTTTGTTATGACTAAGGTTTGGTGTTTCCTGAAGCTGATTCAGACTTGATGTAGACGACCATCAATAAGGTCGTCCTCTTCCCTCCGCTCAGTTTCCAGCAGTATGTGTTGAGTGTGTTTCGAGGGCGTAGCTTTGCTGAGAAATCAGATGGAAGAGGGTTGAACGTATGAGATGTGTCGGTGGCGGTGGGGCCTGATGTTTGGTCCTTTTGTGCAGCAGCCATTTTGCTGTTTGAGCAAGAATATCTCAGGTGTTACTCAGCACATCCACACTGTTTAGTTCGTGCAAATCAGGACAAGTGCAATAGGGAACCAGCATACACTCTGAAGCTAAATGGAACCAATTATTTACACCTGATTTTGCTATTGTCAGCTATCAAAATGGCTACCGTCATTCCAAATGAATGAATTCCTACACTGGCCATAGAACGACTGAATGATCTACTACATGCTTATCATGTCTATCATTTGAATGGAGAAACGTGTGTATCATTAGCCTCCATTGCAGTGAACTCTGAAACAGAGCCTGGTGAAAGACAGTGAAATGTAATTATCTGCAGTGAAGTGATAGGTCACACTGAGAGTTATGAAACGGACAGACGGCTCCAAGAACATTGCAGGGGCTGCAGTTCTCTTCCCCCCCAAACGGTTTTGGTATATTATCTAACTTCAAAGAGAACACAAGAGTTTAATTAATGAATGTTATGTCTGGACATGTAATACTCTTTGAAATACAGTCCAATCTTTGATGGTGACCCTCCCCTGGTTTTAGATTTACAGCAGGGAGCCACCAGGAGCCATGTTTCTACCTGAATGGGACATCATTAGGATGAACCTGCTGAGTGTTTTTTAAGTAGTTGCCACATATTCTGTATTTTAACGGCAAATTACTTCCATGTCTCACTTTATCAAGGCTGTTTTTATGTACTGCGTGAGAGTGTAAGCGGTTTAGATTTTCTTTTAAAGACACCATAGAAGGATCTAAATCGGTGGTGATCCAACCTGTGACTTTCTGCGTCACTCAGGTCACTCACTCCACTGGGCCTGGGACTGAAAGGCCAATACCAAAGCTGCTTCACTGGGCCTACTTAAACACTGTCACACCTACAGTTTCAGAGTTGAACAAATGAATGCCTTGGTGTTTGGGACAGGAGTGGATGTGGCTGTGTCACCACTAGCTTTTATGTTTTTTATAAATGGTTTTATAAAATTTTTGTAAGACAAATCACATCTGACTTACAATTTGTGGTTGAAGAAATATACATTTGATCAACTGCCTAATTCCCTCATTAGTCAAGCATATCTTACCAACTGTAACCAGGCACGACATCCACGTGATCATGATGTAGAAACCTCTTAATACTTTGGATATTAGTGTATTTTATTATTTCCACGACTTGTAACACAATTTAACATCATTTCTATGTTGTTTTGTCTCTTCTTGGTGACTTTTGTACATGAACTGCTTTTGTCGATTTAATCCGCCCTAATTTAAATGTGTTGATCCTGCTTTAATCCTAGTTTTTCTTGTTTTACTGTGTTTATTCTGCCCCAAAACCCCAAAGCAAATCCCCTTATGTTAACAACAACCCTGCAATAAACCAATTCTGATCGCAAATAGTTTATTACCTATATAAAAACAACCAAGTACAACTTTGAAAACTTAAGAAGCACATCAATAAATGAGTATATTAAATTGCAGGGCTGCATCTGCTGCCATTATTGGAGCTAATATTAGCAGCTTTGTCTGACTCTATTGGATTTGGAGACATTTACACTCCAGCCATCCAGCAAATAATATCAAAATATTGCATTACAATTGCAGACTTTAGTCCTGGTCCTAAAAATAGTATCTATTGTAATGGCTGTTTAAAAATAAGAACGTGTATCATCAAAGCAGCCAAATGTGGTTATGAATTAATGACATCAGTCTGGTTCTTGGACATAATACAACACAATACAACACAGCAGTTTCTTTGTCTTCACCAGAGGTGGAAAGAGAACTAAAATATTCTACTCAAGTAAAAGTACCACTATTTTTGTTTAGATTTTAGTTAAGTACAAGTAAAAGTACTGGTCTACAAATGTACTCAAGTTAAAGTAAAAAAAAAGTAGCTTGTTTTAAGTGTACATGAGTTGTTTTTAATTAAACGCAAAACTTTACAAAATAAAGTGCTGACTAAATAAAATATGTAAACGCATAAGGTATCAGGCAAAATGGGTCAAAGGTCACAAATGTCACTCACTCAGGGACCTTAATTAGCACCAATTCTCCTGTCCAACTTTTTTTTACCCGGTAACAGATGTGATTTAAAACAAAGTGAGGTACAGCACTTCCTGTTTCTGGCTGAGGACAACCGGGAAGTAAGAATATAATGAATAGCCACTAGGGGTCAACTCCTCTGGTTGCAAAAGGAAGTCATGTAGAAATTAGGTCTATGGGAAAATAAATAAATAACATCAGGCATTTTCCTGACGAGTTAATAGTCTCGATCACTAATATATATCTTCAATTTTGTAAATTGTGGAAAATTGGAAAATAGACAGTCATTAACAGCTGGTATTTTGTCTTAATTTAAATGTGTTGATCCTTCTTCAACATTTAATCATATTTTTTTTCTTGTTACTGTGTTTATTCTGCACCAAATCACCAAAGCAAATCCCCTTTCTGCTAATAACAACTCGGCAATAAACCAATTCTGATCTAAATAGTTTATTACGTATAAAAAAATAACCAAGTACAACTTTGAAAACTTAAGAAGCACATCTATAAATGAGTATATTAAATTGCATAGGGACCCAAATTCAGGTTGCAAAAAACCTGATTGCCGGTTGCAAAACATCAGCCAAATCCCAAAATCTCAAGACAATGGGAGTTCAGATTCTTGGTGGTTGACGTCACGACTGGTTGCCACTTGTCTGTAACTTCAGAGTTGCCAGCTAAAAATATCACTTTGAAATTAAACATCGATAACAAACGGTTACATGGTAAAAACGAACATTTCCCCTCTCTTACTGGTGCCATCAAACTCCAAAGAGGTTAAATGTGTTTTCTGTCATGTCACTGACTCGTCACACAGCTCCTGCAGTGGCACAGCAGACCGCTGGCTCTGTCACGGCGGGTAAACATTTCAGACAATTACAAAGCAAACAGAGAAACACAATCGATGCCTCTCAGCCCCAAGAAATATGATCCTGCACCTGGACTCTTTTAAAGTAGCTCAGCACCTCCATTAATGAGGGGAAAGAGAGACATTGTCCCTTTAAGGGATAACTCCGAGAGAAGGAGGAAAAGCTGGAAAGTGTGTGTGTGTGTGTGTGTGTGTGTGTGTGTGTGTGTGTGTGTGTGTGTGTGTGTGTGTGTGTGTGTGTGTGTGTGTGTGTGTGTGTGTGTTTATGTGACGTGTACATGTCAAACTGATAGACACTTGAGAGAGAGAGCGAGAGAGAGGGAGGGAGCGGAGAAAGAGAGACAGAGACAGACAGACACATTACATTAGGCACTAAGAGCCGGTCCTCGCTCGCTAAAGACTAATGCAATTTCACCAATAAGAGTTTCTCAGCAGAGGCTCTAAAAAAACTGAAGAGAGAATGAAAGAGGAGAGGCAGGGAGGGATAGAGAGAGAAGAAGGAGGGAGGGAGGGAGGGAAGAAGGAGAGCTGGCAGGCTGCTTCAGGCTCTCATATGGACAGTGGATCTCTTGGGACAACTGAGTCAAAGTCTCTCTCTGTCTCTACTGTTTCTCCTGGCTGAGTGGGTCGCTGCTCCCCACAGTGATTTATCAGGTTTGCAGGGAGGAGAGATGAGGAAGGGAGGGGAGGTGGAGGTGACTTCAGTTGCAGGTATAGGCAGCAGTTACCAGCGAGCCGGCTGGCTGGGTGGGTGGGTCGTTAGGTGGGTTAACTCCACATCTCCACATCTGACCTCTATGGGAACAGAGCAGCCTCCACTCCTTTCCTCCTGACAGACTGTGGGAACATGGGTGGACAGATCTTCACTTTCACCCCTTCTCTCTCTCTATCTCTCTCTCTGGGCTGTTTGAGCTCAGGGGAACCTGCAGCTGGCGGACAGAGCAGGACATGACAGGACAGCTTCTTTTTTTTTTTTTTGGCACAAAGATCTCAGTGGAAGACCTGGGCTCTGAGGATTGCAATGCCAAATTATTCATGGATCTGAAATGGCACAGTTGGCAGAGTCGGGGGCAGCCATGCAGTTGTCTAGTCAAATGTTAGGCAGTCAGATGCTTAGTTAGTGAGTCAGGAAATTCAGTCAGCTGGGTTCCTCCCAAAGGGTCAAGTCTTCCATATCCTCATGTGAACTCTGAGTAGTGGATCTGTGGGCATGGTGAGTGGCAAACCCTCCTCTTATTTTCTCACACTTTTCCTTGTTCAAATTGTACTCATGTTGCTGTGCTGTGCCTTCTCCTTATACTTCCATGCTTTTAAGCCTATCACTTAACCAGTTTGTTTGAATCATAAATATAAGGTGATGGTGTTTATGATCTTTTGGTGACTTTAAAAAGACATTTTCCACAAATAACTAACACTTGCTTTTACTGCTGTCATTTTCCCACCAATTTCACATGGATGGAAAATGTAATTAATGCAATGAACCTAACATAATGTCAGTTAAAGTTTGACAACCTTTAATGACACACGCACGCACGCACACACACACACACACACACACACACACACCTGCATGACTTTTGGCTATTGCACACACTAAACACTGTAACACTTTCCCCCAGCAAACTCATGACTGTGGAGGGGGTTTGGAGAACACTATAATCTCACCACTGCTCAGAAAAGGAGTTTGGTTCGATAAACTCACCCTAAAGTCAAGCGCACAGAACATTTCTGTACAAATAGTTCAAATATTTGAGCACGCTCCAAGCGTTTATCTGGATCTGCTAAGTCAGTAAGTTGTTCCCATGTGTAAGAAGCATGGATAAAGGAGTGGTGAATAGCTTTTAGACGAGGTTTGTGCTTGTGAGCATTAAATTCAACCACAGTAATGAGCAAATGTTTACTGGGATGGAATAATCTATACATGTTTTAAGCTCCACTTAGTTATATTTTAGTATTAACACTGCAGCTCTGAAGTATGTGACTCTATGATAATCACAACCTGTGTTGTATTCCACTGCAGACTGTAAACCAGTTAAGAGATTATTAGTTCAGGAAAAATATGATCTCAGAGGAGCAGCAATGCTGTTCTGTCCAGGGATGAGTCAAATGTTAGTATGGCTCTCAGTCCGACTCTGGTCAGAATCACAAATGCCACACCAGGTACAATTCAATTCAAATCACTTTATTTGTCCCCAAGGGGCAACTTGAAAGGTCATGAAAGTTGCTAAAAAACAGTACAACAGATTTCAAAACAAAACACAGACTGTAGTCTGGAGTGAATAAAAATCAGCAACAGCATTAAACTGAATAATTTATAGGAGAAGAATATATGAAATACAGTTGACACATTGTGTTTTTGAATTGACTGTTATGTCTCTGTGGAAATGTGTTGTTAACAGGTGTGAAACAACTGTATCGGGCTGACGGTGGATATCCATAGAAAAATCGCCTGTCTTTGTTTGAAAAATGCGCAAATTATTGCTACCATGTTAGCTGTCATCTCTCTCTGTGTGTCCTCTCACGGCCAAATATAGTGTAAATTAGCTTTAAATCCATCTGAGCTCGTACAGAATAAACCAAACATTGCATGTGCGCGATGATCTATGGCAGATGTTGAGATGGGCGTTGTCTCGAGCTCCACGAGCAGATGTTTGTTATTTAGTTTCGGCAGCTAATTTTGCTGTCATCAATCACTTTTATATGTGAGCGAGCACATGCCTCACACATGCCCGAGCGGTGCATGTTGGACTGCAGAAAGTGCACCTGTGTGACTCCACAGTAGTTTGCAGTAGTTGTGTGCGATGGTGTCCTGTGTGCAGCCACATGCCGCCCTTCCTCCTCCTCCTCCCTCATGGTTTCCCTTGCACTCTGTGTGTCCGCTGGTTCGCCTCAGATCAACTGCAGAGTGTTTAAGTGTACAGGACAGCACCGTTTCCCTCAGCTCTTTCAGCCTGGCCATGCATCCACCACAGAGAATTTCTGTCTGAGCCGAGGCAATTACAGCACATATCCACAAGCCATCTTAGCCGGGAACCAAATGAAGGAGCCTTTGATAGGCCCCGACTGTTGCATATTTACTTTTTTTACGACCAACCAAGTAGTAAACAGCTTGCCTTGTTGGCGCTGGAGTGAGACATTTAATATAGGCCTGGTTCACACACAAACATGCAAATAAACACACGCACACACACGTATATGGATGAAAGCTCTTACAGAAATACAGACTTTTCAATAAAATAAATGAATAAATGAAGGGAGAAAGACAAGTAAATGTCTTCTTCTGCCAAATGACAGTGCCAGCTCTGTTTCCAGTCACTGATTTCATAATCAGGTTTGTTAAGCTGTACCTGGTTGGTTTTTTTTTGTTGGTTTTTTTGTCTGAGCTGTAGACATAGCAGCAGCAGCATTAGCAGCAGCAGTAGCCTCCGATTGAAGCCATGTGTGGTGGTGGAAAAACAGGCCTCAGTTTGTGGAGAGATTGCATGCTTGGAGTGGGAGGGAGCCTGCCGGTTATAGAGGTCACAATTCAAACACGCCAACTCCTCTTGTCCTTCTCACACGCCATGTTGACAAATGCATCTCAATAGGCAGCCAGGAATCCCTCCCAAACCCCCTTCACTCCCTCCGCATTTTTAAAATGAATTAAATAAGAAGGTGTATTTCCACAATCACCCCTCACACATTTTTTTGTGTTTAAAATATGTTCAACCTTTGATGATAAAGAAGATCAAATATAGGCAAAAAACAAAAGACCAATGTTGGCTTTTGTTCTTTAAGGTTGTGACTTTAAGAACACTGTGTTCTGGGTGTGCCACAAAAAAGTGGTTGGTTTAGTTAAGTCTGGTATGAAAGTGTGTTGGAATCAGTGTCCTCAGATGAACCCAGCAGTGTAATGTTTTTACAGTCTGTGAGCTTATCTCCTCTGCCCATATGTCACCTGCATACACTCTCACAAATGGTAAATGATCTGTATTTATCTTAGTCTTGATCACCACTTACAGCTGCTTTACACAACAAGTTTTGCCATTCACCAGTGTGGAAAGTGGGGTCAAGTGTGTAGACTAGCAGAGTCTGGAATTAAACCCTCAACCTTCGAGTTGGAAAAACAAGTCTTTATCATCTCTCTCATCTATTATACCCATTTCAGCCTCTTTTGTGTTTTACATTCTTACTCGTTTTCATCTCCTTGTTGCTCGGGTTCTTTCAGGGAGTGTTTTCCTTCTCGTCAACATGTTATCTGGATATCCAAGGCTATTAGCTAATAGCTGAGATAGCCACTACTATCAGATTCAGAGATAGCCGATGCCAGGCTTTAATGCAGCTGTGCCATTTCCCCTCATACATTATAATCGATCATGTTCCTGTCAGAGCACAGAGCCAGATCTGTTTTTCTCCCTCCATTGTCCGAGATGAGTCATGTGTCTTCACAAAGGTAACAATCATATGATTAGCATGACAAGCAGTTTTTTTTTTTTGGGGGGGGGCATAAAATTTCACAAATTCCTTTTTCGTCTCATATGTCTAATTCTGCTTCATTTCTAAGAAAAGCATACCATTATTGATTCGGCGTGTAATTACATCCCCGACAAAATTGCATTATCGCGATACAAACTGGATTATTGTTAATGGGACATGAGAAAAAGCTGCTGCCTGACGTCTACTTCATTCATCAGCCACACGTGACACTGGTTTTAGCGAGAATGAGTGATCTAATAAGCTAAATGATGAGACCCAGGCCCAACTAACACCGGTAATGACGTTTTAATGCTCATGGGATCGCACGCTAAAGAGAGGTGCGGTTAACCGCGACAGGTACATGTTGATCATATATCTCTGGACACAAACTAGTGTTTGTCTATTGGTGCGTTCCAGAGCCCATCCAAACCAGTTGGACGTGGGACTAGAAAAAGTGAACTGGAATGCCTGTCGAAGTGGGACCTCTTACCAGCGAAGTCGGGGCTGATCGACCTACTTCCACTTCACCAAAATGAAGTCGGAGCATAATGGCGACGCCCATGGAGTCACATGAATAGGCTATAAACTTTACTTTTCTGCGTGTAGAGTTGTTTTAGACACAGACATTTTATCACAACTTGTTTTTCGTGTTATGAAATGATGTTGTCGTTGTTATCTCTTAGCATGAAGATATGTAGGGCTACGGTAAAAGTATACTCATGACGTTACATAGCGATATGTTTCGATTTACATATACTTTTACATATACGGCTCGCTTGTGTATGTAAGTAGACAGAATTGCTGACAGTCAAAATGCCTCTTCAAACATAATGCGAAAGCGCCGCGATTGTCCATCTTTTCTAAACATTTGCCTTCAATTGCCTGGAACGCTTTGTAGGATAAGTCCCACATCCCATGTGTGTGGATGGGCTCTGGAACACACCACTAGCATGTAGGAGGTGTGCATGGCTGTAAAAGACCAGCTGTTGGCTAGGGCGGCAAACTAAAATCGCATAGATGCGGTAACAACGGTGCACATCTCTGGAATATCTTTACGGATGTTGCACTTGTTGGTACACCACAAGTGCCACAATACTTTTATTAAAAAGCAGGCCAACTGGTAATGTAGGTGAAGTTGATGGAAGTTTGTCAGTTCTAGAAGTTTGTATCTGGAGCTCGACCAGGAGACAAGAGTTTGGCTGTTGTTCAATAGTCTGATCTGAACTTAGTTTGAAGTTGGTGCTGTACTATACTTGCCATCCCAAAGAGCTACAGTTCCCATCGCAAACAAAAATGTATTTGCACTTCCAGTGCACACTCGGAGGTGGGATGAAAAGCCACAGCTCTTATTCCCACTGCACATTTGAGAACTGAGTGTGATTGGTGAGAATTGTGGAATAGTCTTAGCACCTTGTGTAATGCACTCTGTCACCAACTTTCAAAGAGGTTGTCTTTAAAGAAAATGCGCGTTAAAAAGTTTCACGTCACGCAAGAGACACTCCGAGAGTAGAGAGATAATATTATTGCATCCCCAAGGCTTTGCTAATGCTATTAGGCTGGATATTGCTTCTTTTTCTCTCTCACACAAACACATAACTTCTCACACACTCGCATTTCTCTCTCTCTCTCTCTCTCTCTGCCGGTGTTTTCTCCTCCAGTCCCTCAGCATTGTGCCTGTGCTTTGTGAGAGCAGGGTGACAAATCACAGTGGCATCAATGTGTGAAAAGCAGGGTGATGTCAACACTGTACGACTGGGTTCAGATGTGAATCTCACGCCCACAGTCACCGCCACATATATCACAACTGCCAACAGTGGAATTTCATGAGAAACTGCTTCTCGGCAAACGGTGTGTGTGGCTTCTGTCACCTTTGAAGGGAAAGGGAGGCACATTCAGTGAATGTATCTGGATTTAGAGGGGGAAAAAGTGCATATAAGCCTTAATGATGTTAATTTTGCCTCTGTCTGTTTTTATGGAACTAAAGGCCTCTCCTGCTCTGTCTTATTTCCTCTGTGGCTTCTTCCTCTCAGCCTTTTGCCCAACAAGCAGTTCCACAGCGCAGCGTGAATGAGGTCATTTTATTCATGTGGGAGTGCAAACTGTGCACTTTCTAAATGTAGTGACTTGTTCTTACCTATAGCCTTGTGGACAACCAATCTCGCAGGGCTGTGTATCATGTTCGTTTGGACTTACAAAAACTGGAAACATGACATTATGGTTCGCAAAACCACAAACAAATGACAGTGAATATCAAGTTTGGTTGCTATGGATATATGGAAACCAAGTCGGCAGAGATCTTCAGCTCCAGAAGTGTTTCCTAAACGTTAAATATGGGTCCCTGCTCTTTAAAGATGGCAAAAGATCGCAACATAAAACATGACAAGCAAATTTGTGCACAATAATATATTACTGTTATTTATTAATTAATATTATTTGAAACTAGCCATTTCAAAGAGTTCATAAATTAATTAAAAATAAGTATTATTTTATTTTATTATACTGTATTTCTCTCTTTTATTTTGCTAAATCAACTTTTATTCATATTTATTATATTTAATTTATTATGCAATTGTTATTATAGCAATATTCCGAGCACCAAAATAAATAAAATCTGTAAAAGTAAAATGAAAAGCAAGAAATAATAAATTTCTATATAAAATTTTTAATAAATTAAAAGTAATTGGAGATAATAAATAAGGGTTTGACGTCACATAAAAGCAACTCTGTAAAACCGGTGTTACGAAGTGATTTAAATAGTCATTGACTCATTTACTCAAAAACAACTTTTTATTTACCCCACCTTTTGGAGTTTAATTTCCTCAGATTTATGTGACAACCTGACAATGCTGAATTGTTTGTTTTTAATTATTGATACTTCACACCCTGCAAACCATGACCGCTCCCTTAAAAATATCACCGTCACCATTCCTTTCCCCTTTTCTTTCTCACACTGAACAGATCAGCTCATGCATGCAAATGTACGATGGAAACACCAGTGTGGATGCACACGCACACACACACACACAAAAGCAAGCGATCCCTCAATCCACTTTCCTACAGCTGTTCAGTGAACCACAACTTTGCATTCCACACCTCACAACCTAGACAAACATATTTATTCATGATTCCTGGGCAGGGAGGGGCACACTGTTTAACGTTGCTTGACAGGACAGGCGTATTTTTTCTGTCTGGAAAGACTTGCACAACATGTGATGAAAAAGACTCATTTCCTTTACGGTATGACGCAATGATGCCTCTATAGATCCTGTTTGCACACATGCTTATTATTTATTGTCGATGGACTCTGGTGCAGGGGAGTGAGTAGCTCACAAAGCCACGCAAACTTCATTTTCATTTTCATTGTCTAACAGCATGGTGAAGTGGTCAACATGTTATCGTAAAATAGCATACACTTCAGCCTTGTTTACGCTCAGCGCGGACCTCCATCGACGGAGCAACCACAAAGATATTCATGGTTGCCAGACAAGTGTCAAAATGCCCCAAATCCACTGGGTGCTGTAGTGGATTTGGGTGGATGTAAATTTGAATAGAGGCAGTGAATCACATGTAATGATAACAACTGTAAACGTCTTTTATTCACATTTTCACACCTACACTATACTAATCTACATTAAGCCGTAAAAAGGGGATCTCTGTGCGTCAAAAGGGACACTGCGTAGTATTTATGGGTTTATATGACCCAAAATCCACTTTTTCATACATAATATGTGCTCCTGCATTGTCTAGTCGCTGTATAATAGTATTTGTTTCATTTTCGTAGTGTTTCAAAAAGTCATATAAAATAACATGGTCACGGGCCGCTGTTGCATTGCTACTGTTAGCAGCGAGACGCCATGTTTCTACTGGAGCCTGTATAGACAAACTCGAGAGAACAAATCAAGCGTTGCTTTGTAGTGGAAGTCCCGCCTCTACCCTCTCCGCTTCGTCTGCTACGGCCGAGGTTGCTCGCCCTCTCCCTCGCCGGCTTCTGACAGCTCTACCGTGGCCACGAAGAGCTGTCCCTCGTCCTTGCCCTCTCCCCCTCCCTCTCGTTGTCTGAATAAATACTAGAACCTCATCTGATGACACGGCGAAAGACGACGAGGACGACATTTGACCGGCTGAGGATACCGTAGCACTCAGGGAAGGGAGGGGGTGAGCAGAGGATCAGTTCGTTGTTGTAAATTTCAGCCTCTCCTCTAGATGTCACTATAAACTACTTACTTCACCTTAAAAACAACTTACATGAACCGTCTTGTCCTCTCCACGACTCCAGAGCCACGTAACTGTCTCTGTGGTTAATAGAGCTGCTGATAAAGGCAAATTGGTTTGGCCATTTGCTCTTGAATGTGTCCATTGGCCTCGGCATGAACCAACATTCTGAAGTTTATAGCGCTGCAACAACTTCTGGAGCTCTTGCGCCTAATGAGCTGGTGTAAATGACAACATAGCGTGCACACATCCTCACGCCAGACGCACCGCGCTGGGTACAAAACAAGCTTTAAGCTGATTTTATTAGGTGAGTCTTTAGTGGAGTAGCTGGACTCTGTTATATATGTTGTCCCCAGTCGAACCGATGTTTCATTAAGCTTGCGCTTGTGCTTGCCTGCCCCTGGCTCTTTCTCAGTACAGGGATCACGCAGTGAGTGCCAGACACCTGTAAGTAACATAAGCTGTTTTCAGACATGCACAGAACTCTGGAGATTCTCCTGCCTCGTCCCCAGTATGATCTCAAATTAATATCCAAGTGAGTTCACGTGAGACCACAGCAGAAGACACTCCTGCTTCCTGTGTGATCAAACCAGGTGACACCTCCCATACTATCCCTGCTGTTGTGATCGTCTAATCCAGACACTGCATATGGACAGTGAACGTCCAGAGCCACATCATCAGACTTCGTTGAGTTAAAAACAATGGTTGGTCTACTGTGGTGTTTTTTGTTTTTTTTTCACCCAATGAACTCAACTCAAAATGTATTTTTTTATTATTTTTGATTGATCTGAATGATAAATATATTGTGCACTGTCCTAAGTTTTAAAAAGATTTGCCACAAACCACACAATCGGAGCCTATAAAGCAGATAAAAACCCACACGCATTGCAGAGTAATTTGACCGGGGAGTGAATGCAGACTAAACATATTCCCACTTGTCAGAAACCCATTTAAACCCCTGGGTTAAACAGTTTTTCAGACCAGTAGGAATTGGTTATTTATTTGCCTAAAATCCCTAACTATGCCTTTAAGGGAGAGGCAACTGATATTATATGAAAAAAAAGAAGATCAAAGATAGTCTGTTGAGACTCAGCCCTAACCTCCTCCTCACTGCTCAACAGTCCTGTCATTATTCTTTCCCCACCAGGGTGGGCTTGGAATTTTTCCTGCCGAACAGCAAGAAATAACAACAACAGAGAGAAGATAATAATACACTCTGACGCTCCAATTTTCTAACAAAGGAGTTGTAAAAAGGCTGGACTTTATTTTTCCAAATATATATCCTTGTGACCCACCCAGAGGCGCTGAGGCGTTGACAGTAGGGAAACAGTTCAGACACTTCTCAATGGCCTGTTTAATGGGGAGACAGAGACAGAGACAAAACAACACTGTGTTGATTCATTGCAGATCAGTCAATGTTTTCTAAAAAAAAAAAGCACAGATCTCCATGTGGTGCTTGTTCTCCTCGGCTGACATTTCACAGTGAAGGTGTTGACGTCCAGGAAGCGAGCGCCAGTCGCTTTGCTTTGCTTTGCTGCTGATTTGCTTTAAACAAACGGACCAGGTAGCTGACGCTGCATGTTCCAGCTCGAAGTGTGCAACACAGAAAAAAGGTCTGCAGAGTCATTTCTGCATGTCCCATGCATTTCTTTTCTCTTCTTCTTTTGTTTGTCGCACGAATAATTTGCACCATCTTTCATCCTCACGCTCACAGGAGTGTTTCATAAATTATCACTAGATCGTTTCAAGCTCAAACGTAAAGATGTTTTTTTTGTTTGGACTCTGTGAGGAGTAATGTACCTTTCTTTTTCTCTCTTTCAGGTCACAGGTGCTTCGCAGCTGCTGAGGCAGGAACCCATCTGGAGCCCAGGAGGTTGCTGCTGGAGGAGATTCAGAAGGCAGGGAAGGGCAGAGAGGTGTAGATGTAGCCTGTGTCCCGGCTGTGGTGGGGAGGGTTCCTGGCACGGTGATTTGATGCACAAAGAGAAACAAAAATCACATTGCCAGGGATTTCCACTCCTTCACAGCTCAGCAGATGACCCTCTTCCAACACTATATTTCCACCGAGCGGCGGTTTTGTGTAGTCTTCTTTCGCTGTTATGTTTTTTTTCCAGTTTTCCTACATGGGATGTTGCTATGGAGTCAAAGGAACAAATATTGGGGAGGTTAGATGGATATTGTGATCATCTTTCTCAGTGGACTTCACCAAGTGAACTTGTGGAATCAGATCATCACGCTTACATTTCTAAGGGCATTTCAGGCTGCAGTGAAATGTGCAGCTGTTAACATATAAATGTGTATATGAGAGCCGTATAGATTTACATGATAGAAGCATTTTTTTTTTTTCCAAATGGATCACTTTTCAGCAAAGTTTTAAACAAAGGTTGGGTTCCTCCATTGGCAGCAAACTGAAACATGATGAGGCCTATAAAAGGAAACGCAAATCTCAGCATCATAAGAATTGCAGACTTTGAAAGCAGCAAAAACGTTACCACGGAACAGACTCACAAAGGTCTGTGTGAGCCTCTGTTCCCTCAAAAGCCAGTCACCCACTTGCTAAAGGCACAGAGCTTAGCTAATTGGTGAGCATTGATCCCTGCTATGTGTTGTTCACAGTGGCTAAGTTCAGTGCCTGAGGTGAAATAGTTGATTTGACGAGGAGGAGATTTGTTTCAATGAATGGAAAAAAAAAACCCTGACGATCTTGGACATGAAGGAAGGAAGGAGGGAGAAGGAGACATGCAGGATGAGGTGGTCAAAGAAGGCAATATAACACTGATGCTATGTTTTCATTTGTATCAGAACTAATCTGCATCCAATCTAACAGAACATACAGGTGCCAATGTAAACAGGAAGCAGATTCACTGGTGCTTTTCCTCTATATAATTCAAGCACTGCTCGGCTCGGCTCGGCTCGACTACGTGGTTTGGGTACCAGGCATGTTGTTTTTTTCCATTACTATATAGTACCTCCTCAACGTAGGCGAGGACTTCATAGCACGGCTGCACGAAATTGCCGTGGTGCCGTTTTATACAAACTAGTGAAGAGCATAGCAGTTCTTTTCAGTGTACTGAATCATTAGAATCAGTTCATTAAAAAGATTTGGTTCTGTATGATACATGTACTCACTGAACTAAAATACGGCTGAACGGGTTGTGATTCGGCTCACGATCGCTGGGTGAGATTTAAGACTTGTCCTTTCTAAATGTTGGAGGTCTTTTAACTGATCGACAGGTTTGATTCTTGTGTCAGACGTCGCGCTCATGACTCTTCCAGTGACAAAACTCTCTGCCAATCAGAGGTCTGTTGACGACACATTTAGTATCGGCTCAGCTCGCTTGGAACCTCACCAGAGCAGGTACCAAACCCCTAATGGAGAAAAACAAAATAAACCGAGAGTAGTCGAGCCGCGCTAAGCCAAGTTGTGCAACAACTGTATAGTGGAAAAGCGCCAATACATAAAAAAAAAAGTACAATCAATAATAAACAACAATAGTCAGAGCTAGGATTTCTGTTTTGAAGACCAATGAAGAGGTGAAAAGTGAGAGTCAGTGTTAATGGAGCTTTGTGTTCATAGCTGAACAACGTCATGGCTGATTCTTACCAGCCAGAATGGAGCCAGCTCTGTTTTCCAAAAACGCTGGCATATCAAAACCAGAATTTATTCATGTTTAAACCAAAACAGAGAAATGTGGACGTAGCCTGAGAATCGAGGTCCTACAGTATATTAAATTACAGTGTGTGTGTTTCCATGCACCAAATGCAAATGGTGATTGTACAATATGATCCAGATATGAGACAGAATGTTTGTTTTCTTTTTTTTTTATTATTATTAATATGATTATTATATTTATTGTTTGCCAGAAGCAACTTACCTTATCTAACTCTATGCATCTGGCAAGAATCATCATGCATTTCAAATATGTTTGAGCATAAGCATCTCACTAAGGTTTAATGTGAACTTGAATTTGTATTGACATTTTAGGAATGTGGTGATAAATGTCAGGCTTGTCTGGGCAAGTCCACTTCATGTCCGACTGAGCCAGCTAACGGCCAGTGTGCCGGGAATTTTCATGCTACAGGGCGGCGTTCACTTATATTCTGCAGGTGTGCGCTCTCAGAGACCTACATCAACAACTAACTAACTAACAAACTCACTCACTAACTCTCAAAACTGCTAACAAAGTGTACTTGCAGCATCCCCTATCAACATAATGTGGACTGTGGTTATAGTCCTCATCCGAAAAAAACGGATGAGGATATATATATATATATATATAACCATACGTTAAACTAGAAATGTGAAAATGTGCCATTTAAAAATTGTTTATTTTACAGTATATTTATTACAGAATACATATTTAGAACACATTGTATTCAAAGCTGATGTCAGTCATGTCACTATTTGACTAACTTCCTGTCTGTTGTCCTTCCATTCTCAAGAGCAGAATGATTTTTTGGCTTGTGTGAGTAACATGGAAACTGTAGTCATTTAACACATTTAAAATATTTTAACTTATTTCTCTGCAGCTTGACATACTTTGGACTGCCACAGCCTTGGTATCTAATATGATACTGGAATGAATGAATAAATAAATAAATGAATACTGATGGGGGATGTTTAGCAAAAAAAAAAAAAAAAAAAGACTCTTAATGATCCTTAAATAACTTTTTTCCCCACAGCAGTAAAAGTGAAAACCAGTAAACAAAGTTCTGTAGAAAGTGTTTTCACTGTCACAATTTGCAACTTGTATATGTAAATTAAAAGTAGCACCAGGGAGTTTTTAAACCTTCTTTGTTTTCCCATAGGATCAAATAGGTAAAGGAAGCTGGAGCACACACTTACTGTAACATGCCTCTCTTAGTCTCCCTTTAGACATGTTAAAATGCATGTCATCCTAACAGTTTTGAAAGCAGGCCACAGTTTTATCTTTTGAATTTCAGATTTATAAACAAGGAGTGACTCTTTGGCTCCTTGACTCCTCCTTGCTTTAGTTAGTTCGTAGGCTGCAACTTGACGCTGTCAAACGATGTTTGGGCTTTGCCCTCCCGTGCCTACTGAACTGGTATCAGTGTTTAACCTGAAAACTGGCTCAGTTCAGCAGGAACAGGAGTGGAGTCCTCTTACTCTTACCCAGATTTCACATTGCGGTTGGTATATTCACTTGACCACACCCAAGGGATGTTGGCCTCGAGTCAGTGGCTTTGATGAAACTCAAACCCCAAAACCGAAACTGTCAGAAGACGGCGCTGAACCTTGAAGTGTATGCAAAGCGAAGCAGCTCGAGTACGATCACTGTCCCCATCTTTGCTAAAAAATATGAATGTTTCATAAGCAGATGTGTCATATTTTGTGTAATAAATATCTACCAGAAGCATCAGAATAATGTTACACACTGATGCAGTAGGTCTTGTTGTTCTGCTCAGCCTTCATGTTTATTTCAGCATTTTTACGTCGGCAAGGCTGCATATAATGTCTCTTAACTTTTTTATATATATATATATAAATTTTTGTCTGTTTTACGTACAGTGTGTGCTTCTCAAACGTTATCTTCGTCACCACCCTACGCTCCTCTGTGCGTCTTTTGCGTTGGTGTGAACGTGACGTTACTTCCTCTAGAGGGCAGTGCCAAGTTGCAGGCAGCAACAAACATGGCGAGGTTATTTTGTTGTGCTTGATCTGAAAGCGGATTTCGCGGCGGTGGAATGTAAGATCACTGCATGTAAGTCGTCCCGTTAATGGGGAGACATGAGTGGCATTTTCAATATTATTGTACATCTGCCACACATTTTGACTACTTGATTCACCAGATAACCCCTTGAATTAAACATGCTGCGTCCCACAGCGCAGCAGTGAGTGAAGCCAAGTTTTCTGGCTGCACAAGGCCTGTACATACTTGGCAAGAACAGAGAAATTTGTTCCCTATCCCAGGGCTGCGAGAAAAGAATGACGTCATTACTTTCTTGCAGGCCTCGTTTGGGAGTTCTTGCAGCTTGTTCTTGACACGTCATCTGAGCAGACATTTTTTTTTTCTTGTATGGTGTTCGACAACTATTGTGTGATTGGCCAGAAATTTGAAGTGGACTTCCCATGGAATTCTGCACTTGAGTTCTGGTGAAGTATGAAACTAACTTTGTTCTTGTTCTTGCCACCTTGAGAAAAAAACTCTAGAGTATGTACAGGCCTCCTGCAGCCAGTTTTGAATGCCTTATAGACTCTTCTTTGTCGTTTTCCTGACTGATTGGGTGATTGAATCTTTACTACCCCCAAGATCTCCGGTGGTATTGCTCCGTGTCGTCCTTCATCATGAGCTCTCCATCTTTTGCTTACAGCATAAACTCTCCCTCACTCATCTCTCTTTCGCTCTCCTTCTCTTTTCTCCTGTCTCTCTGTGCTGTTGCTGACTGAGACTGGAGTTAGTGAGGTAATCCCAGTGAAATGTGCGTGTGTAATTGATGTCACCCAGCAGTCTCCATTATCTGTGATTGGGAATGTGTGCAATGCTGCCTCCCTCCCAATTCTCCGGATAATTTGCAGCCACCAAAGAAAAACGTGCTTCATTTCGAAGGCATTCATACCCACGAGAAAATGGAAGGTTGTTTGGTAAATGTGATGAATCTGGTGGCGTTATTATTCAACATAACGACGTAAAATTGTATTTCTGTCCCGAGGACATTACCTACAGACAGAGTGATTAGAGAGTTGATTTTTCATTGTGTCAGTGATATTGTCTTCAGTGTATTGTTCAGCCAGGTTGTTAGGAAGTGTTGAATGGACGTCATTACTCTAAATGCTACTGCATTTAGAACTACATTTCCACCATTTGGAAAATGATGTATTTTGACACTACAGGGGCAACCCGTGTTTCATTTAATTACTACTCCAGCCATTATTTGATGAAATAGAGTTTCAAATGAGCCTAAGAACGAATTCAGGCGTTTGTATTGATTTATTATGTTGGGAAAACATGATTTTGACCCATTATGTTGCAGCAGAAAAGACATAACATGAAGACAAGCATTACAGGTAATGAAAATACAGGAACTTCACCTGTGCTTCTGGGTTAAGAACACATAATATAAAAGTAGATAACCATTTTGTTGATGTTTGAGGTGCAGTTAAGGAGATTTTAAATCGATAGAGAAGTATAAGCTTAAACTTGCCATTATAGTAAAAATGGTTGCCGTGTACAGTGTAATTGTAATACAAACATGACACCTGCACCTTTATGACAACGATTAAATGAGCAAATAAAATGTGTTTAAACAGGGTGTAAATGTGAAATAAAATGTACAGACACACAATACACTGTTTACTGTGCTTAATATATATATGTCATGATTTTATCCTGGATAAGATGACTTTGACTAAACTCTAAGGTCAAAATGTCCATTCTGTAAGTGATTTTACGTCTCGTAATGTGACAATACACAGACTTTAGCTGTGATGAAAACACACTCACACATCCACACAGCCTCTAGTTTTAGTCTCCATAGCAATGTCAGTGTATCTTTCATCTTCAGGCCTCAAAGACTGGCCATGTTTCATGATGTGGCTACTTAATTGAGCTTGATCTGTTTTTGTTGTCCCCTCTGCCGTTCAATCAGCAACCGTGTGGTTCTGGCCCATAGCTCTGATCTTGCCTGCGTAATTTGGTTTCGAGCTGAGCAGGAACATCTGTTCCACAAAGCTTCAGCTCCTTCCGTTCCTCAAACCTCATGGAAAAATACCGAGGCCAGTGGTGAAGCCGCTGCTGCAGCAGCACAAGCTGTCCAAACCTACGAGTCATGACCGAGAGTCCAAACCCACTCAAAAACAGGAAAAAGAGTGAGAGCTCTTTGAAATGCAGGGTTCAAATGTGTGAAGTCACATGACAATGCACACTTTATTCTTTTCATATGTACAGTGAGTGTACAGTAAGTGTTTCATTCTCTCAGTCCACTCACATGGAACAGATTTATAATGATAAATGTTCTTAAATGAATGACTATACTAATCTTTGAACGACAAAAAAATAAATATTGAGCAGCATTTAGTTAATGACATCCAGACTGGTTTCTCTGGAACGATCAAGAGTTCATGTCTGAATTCCCTAGCCTAAAGGAATATTTCATTATTTTGAAGCATGGCTGTATCAATACAATAATATACCACACTAACCTTGCCGAGCATGCTGCTGTTTCCATTGATTCAGAGCGTTGCTCTCGCTCTCACTGCTCTCACTGTTACTTAACAAATGGGTAACCAAATAAAAATGACATCTTATTAAGTTTATGATATCTTAAGAATATGTTTGCTGCCATTAGGGCAGCTTTTCTGGCTGGAAACCAGCTTCTTCTTATGTACAGTACCTGCTGGCAGCCATGTTGTCAGTGGGAGCCAGAACACTCATGACCTGAAAGATGAAAATGTCAATATTTCATACAACCACACTTCAAAAGTCAATAGGAATACTACAATGTATTGTACTGTAACATTTTTATGTATGTGTGTTTATCCCTTACGAGCTGCATTTCACAATGGAGGGAGAGAAGAAGTCCGTGGTTTGTGGTGTCCACAGCCTGTAGGCTGCACGACTTAAAAAGATGGTTGTGATTTGGTTCAGACGATCATGTGTCCAACGAAATGAACTCAGTGATCTTTTGATGTTTCGCCCCTAACGCCAAGCCAGAATTGTTATATATAGATTTGGTTTATGAATAAAAAAAAACCTTTAAATAGCATTCGTTACTTTGACCTTTCCATGTATGACATCCGAAAACTAAGATGGGGAACATCAGTGAGTCATCACATGTCAGTGATGGCATTCGGTACATTTACATGACATTAGGAAAAAATCTCATTATTGTGTTAGTCGACCTAAACCGGCACGCATGTAAACATTTATTCTTGTTTGAGAAGGAGCCATTGCATGTGTCAAAAGTTTCCTTCAAAATAGAATCCAAGGCACACGGTGACATTGTGCAAATTTAAAACGTCTTTATTTTAAATGTACTATATATATATATATATACCATATTACCGATGCGTCATGGGTAATACAGGTCTTCTTCAGGGTCATTATCAGTTGACCCATGCAATGTATCCTTCAGAGATTACAGACTCCCCCCCCCCATTCATGCAACAAGCCTCTGGCGGCCTCTGTTGGTCATGCTGGCAAATGCACAACGGGAAGCACAAACAAACAGACACACAGAGCCACCAAAAACAATCCCAGCAGTGCTTCACTCTATTGTCTTCATGCAAGAAAAAAAAAATTGTACAACTGAAATGGTACAAACATTAATTTACATAGATAATGCCATTGGGGTCAAGTTACTACTGCATGTATTCAGTCAGACCAGGTTCTCTGTGAATGAGCCACACTTCCCAGCCCTCGGGCTTAAACCCAGAAATAATAGACAAAGTCATTACACTGGAAAAAAAAGACAACAGCGAAAACAAAAAAAAATCTGCAGGAACATTTGTTGGACTGATGAAGAGACCGATTGTGTGCTCTGTCAGCCTAGCCTAAGGAGATGAATATTTTAACGTTCACTCATGGTAGGCAGACTCAAAATGACGCTTGGCATGCTAACAACAACTAGCCATCGGAAAATGGCTAATACTTGTTGACAGTTGACAGAGGTCATATCCACGTACCTCATATACTGCACTCTACATAGGTTTTCACCGTTGAGTAAAATATGCACTTTCGCTGTTTTACAATAGTATTTCTATGTATGTAACTTTCTATTAGGGCTCTGCGATATGGACCAAAAGTCATATCCTGATATATTTAGGCTGAATATCGATATACGATATATATCCCGATATTTTTTCTGCAAAGTGAGAGCTGTGAAATGAAATGTTCATTCAAAGTCAAACATGCCAAATATACAGTATGTCACAAGTAGTTTTATTAAAACTGGCTATTTCAGTGAACAGTTGGAAAATCAAGTGAATAAATATAAAAACTGGTTTCTTCGCCTGGTTCATGAAACCAAAAATCCTCAGCTGTACAAATAATAAAATGTAAACTGTATCGTACAGGAGTACCTTTTTTTTTTTTTTTTTTAAATCAAAGCTCCTTAACCCTTTAAGGTACACACCAAGAAAAAGCAAAGGAAAAAAAAATTCTTTGCATTTTTTATAATTTTTATTTTATTTTCTAATGATAACAAAAACGACAATCAATATTTATTATTTTTAATAAATTAGACCCTACAGTATTTCAGATACAGGCCTCTACCTAACGGTTGAGACGTCTCTTCATAATAAACCTGGTTTGCATAATTAAAGTACATAAAGTACAACATTCAGAACAAGTGACATTAAGTGTTATTGAGTTCAGCTTGAAGCATTTTTCAGTGAGATATAGTGACTTAAAGTGTGGTCGACCAAATAGTTGAGTAGTATCTTAAAGGGTTGAGGAACTATATTGATATATGTGATATGGTCTAATTCCATATGCAATTTAAAAATATATGAATATATTTTTTATATCAATATATCGCCCAGCCCTACTTTATGTCAATCAAATATGAGTTTAAAAATCAATATAATAATAATGATTTGTTTTGGCCTGAGCGTTCGCTATTTACCACCACATTACACAAGCATTAAACGACAGCAGGAGGAGGATTTTATTTTCCCTCATACAAATTTCTCGATGTTCATTAGTGGACTAATCTGTACTTTGATTTTGTCATGTTTTTACACCGACTTGATTATCAAAAATAAGGAACATATCTGTTTAATATGGGAAGACTGTCTTTTAATCAAATCTTGACACAAGACACATTTCATTCAATCGATTCCCCCACTAGTGCTTGTCCAACTTAACAAGTATGTTATCTGTGTATGGAAATGTATGAACTGTGAATATACTGTAGCATGTTGGGAGGGTAGGTGCACAACATACTGATGTTAGCATTTAGAATAGATCACCTCAGCACCAGAGTATAGTGATTACTCCCTCACCAGGGTCCCCCCCCCCCCCCCCCCCCCCCCCCCGCAAAGCCCCACTTGACGAAAACCTCACTTTGGAAACTTTGGACAACTAAAGCCAAATCATCACCCTTGGAAAATCTTTCACAACACAATTAGTTAAGTGGTCACGGTGCTCAGCCAAAGCATAGCAAGAGTGAGAGAGGGGATTAAAGAAGGCAGAGAAAACATGCTCACAAACAGCACATTACCAAGGTCAAGAGATAATTCACCACAGGCAACCAGCATCCATCCCTCAAGAGGAAACTTGTGTTGTCTTTGAAAACCGTGTGCTACACAAGACCCAGATCTGCGTGGAGATATATGCATTTTTTATTTTGTTGGAAAATGTAATGTTTAATGGGCAATATGAGGAATTTATGTTAAAAGAGATTCTGTCACCATCATTTTATATCCTATAAATTCTGTTCTCTTTTTTTATCTGCTGTTGCATTCTGTTGATCTGAGAGAGAGAGGAAACATCTGGGCACAGAGGTTTTTAGAAACCCTGCCTCCTCCTCCATGCCTAACCAAACTGGCATTGTAACTGTCTCCAGAATGGCCTCTTCTGTGTTCCCTTGAGCCATTGTTTTGTTAAGACACAAATGAGGAAGAATGAGAATGACGTGGCAATGCTTCCCCCTTTGCAGAGGAGAAAAAAAAGAAGAAGAGAGAACAGAATTCATCTTGCCCTGGTAACTCACCCTGGGTTTTTACATTCCAGCTTTTCTCTCCCCACTGTCTTCAGTTTCAAGACTTTTTTTTGTGTGAGGTTTGACAGACATGATGGGTACAATACAGAAATATTTACTGCTGAGCCCTGCGTTTGCAGCTGTATCTTGAAGGCAAATAGTTAAACAGGGAGTTAACAATGTAGCTCGGTTGAAGCAATTATAGGCTTTGCATATAAAGAGAAGGGGCTTAGAACAAAGTCTATAGGGAATTTTACATAACAGAAGGCTTCAGCGGAATCGTGCAGTTGTATTTTATCTGCATATAGAAAATTGCATTGAGCTCTTTAATAACAGCACATGCAGTGAGAATAATAATGGACCATGGAAGCTCTTTTGTGCAAGCCCAAAGTCATGTTTGTCACACAAAAAGATCTTCAAGACTGACACATGTTTGTCTACTATGGATTTATGTTTTGTTTAACACTTTTCAAGACCTTGTGTAGAAGTGAGTCTGTAACATAGGAAGATCACATTTTTGTTGCAATTTATGATCATTTCCTGTTTTATTTTGGATTACTTCACTTCCTGTCACCTTGATTACATGATCATTTGTTTCAGCTTTGTTCACTTTCCTTGAGTTGGTCTTGTCTCTTGTCATAAAGTTTTACCAGCATTCACACTCTGATTCTTGCCTAGTGGATGACCTATTTATTTCATATTTTGGACCTTATCAGCAGCTTTTGGTATTTTAATACCTTTGCTAAATCTTTGACTCCCTAAGTATGTACTGACCCTTTTTGGACTTATTCAACTGATCTTGCTGCTTCATTCCGCTTTGTTTGGTTTCCTGCTCTTGAGATTTCAATCAGTGTTTACAGTCCCTGACTATTACCCAAAAAAGCTTTCTTCCATCTGAACTGTTGCTAAAAACCTTAATACGTGCTTTCACTAAATTCCACTGGGAAGGACTATTGTAGTTCCCTCCAGTTTGGTACATTCTCATCCTCACATAACTTAAGAAGACTTCAATCTCAAGTTCAGCTGGAAGACTTCTCTCCCTCAGTCAGTGTGTTTACGTGCATGTTTTTAGTCCGACTAAGACAATAATTCGGCTTTCTTAATGTCATGTAAACACGATAGTCCGATTCAAATCGAGCTAGTCTTAGTCAGACTAACATGCCTGGATAATGTAATTCATAGTCCAATTACTCCTGCATGTATATGCTTCATTCTACATTCACCAATATTTCCTCCTCAGTCTTTGACCCAGAACTAGAAGGAGACGACACATCAACTGCAATTCTGTTGATGCGATTGCGTCGTCGAGAGCAAATAGCTGCGGAGAAGACCCGCTTTTGGATGGATGTGCAGCAGGTACGAAACATACAGAACCATCTCACCGTCCATCTCGCCATTCACTGTTTGTTTTTCTGTCACATAAAGGTCAACAGGAAACTGACTCAATATGCACTAGCTTATAGAGAGATACAGCACCACCTACGGAGGCGGAGTCAGACGTACACCACCAATAAATAGATGTTCTCCTCCACATGTATCCTCAGATTGTCTGTCTTAGTCTGACTACAGTCTTAGCTCGTTTCCATGTAAATGTACTGAGACACATAAACACATAACCCCTACCCTTTGACACACCATCATTTCATCATCAAAACTATTGTTTCTACTGTTGTGGGTGCACCTTTATTGTGATATAAGAAATAATATCTCAGCCAGGTGCAGTTGAGAGAAAACGACATTTGTCGAAGAAAGGGGTCTTGTATGCAAATGCTGGATGTGCAGTGAGTGTGCATTTCCTGTTCTTTTGTTCGCCGCGTTGGCAAGAGCAGAGAAAATGACAAATGCAAAGCCTGATTCGTTATAACTGTAACCACATTTGTTCAGCCATTATTGATGTCTGATTGTGGAACAGGACACTGAGAACCAAATAAATGCAATATTCTCTTGGTGAGTTTATCCCAGGGAATACTCGGCTGTTTTAAACAAAAAGAGACTGTGTCTGGATGCTGCCAGTGCATGAAGCCATCTACTGTGTGCATGAGAAATTTGAAAAATAATAATAATTGATAACATGTACCTGATAGTACCACCTATGTGGGTTTTATGAGCTCTGTGGAGAAGATATCTGTACATCGCTTTGCTTATCAATTTCAGGGCTCTACATTTTGCCGTAGACTCAAACAATGCAGCTCATGCAAATGTTTACTATGTCTAGTAATCTTTTTCTCCTCTTTAGCTACAGCTACAGAAACCCAAACAACGTGTCACAGTCTGTGACAGTTTCCAGTGAGAGCTGCATGTATTTGTGACAACACGTCAGCTCGCAGTGATGATAATCCTCAACAGAGTACAGTGTCGCTCACCCGGGTCAATACATTCCTGTAGTTTTTCCTGTAACCTAGCACCTTCTTGTTTCTTTGAGGCATTTCTGAGCGGTCTCGTCTGACTGTGGCTGCACGGCTGCCATTGGGCCTCTGTGTCAGGCAGCGCTCTCCTGCCCTTCCGCTCTCAGCCTGTTAAGGTTTTCTAAATCCCCTCTGCTACAGGAAACAGCGAGAGCAGCCCCCCGAGCGAGTGTTCTGTATCCAGATTGCATCGAGATATGATTTTAACTGGATTACATTCGCACCTGGTATTAATGTGTCTCCACTGCCCACATCGAGATGCGGTTGCTCTGTCCAGGACATGTCACATCCTTCTCTCATTTAAAATGTTTAAAAAAGAAAAAGAGCAGAAATTAAAGGGAAGGATAGAAGAATAGTGATGCTATAAAGACGGTGTCTATACTGACGAGTGGTTGCTATCTGGCTGATATCACTGAAATGAAGAGATACCAATAAAAGTATTATTTTAGGTTTGTTAACATTTTTTCTGTTAACTAATTTCATAACACATTATTTTGAAAAAGTCAATAGTGATTATTATTTTCGATCCACATAGTTGCTGCATGTGAATGCACAACATGTTTGTGATCACAATGTCCCTGACCACCTGTATGGGTCTAGTTTGTCAGTCCTTTAAGTGTCTGTGTGTGACACTTAAGTGTCTCTGAATCTGATAAAGTTGTATCTGTTTACAGTTTCATTACCGAAACTCACACTGTGTAAACTTTCCCGTTTCCCGTAACTAATATCTCAAAGTGTCCATTAAGTCATATCTTTGTAGACAAACTGTGGCGTCTGTGATGCTGAGTGCAAGTTTTTTCTAAAACAGAATCATATTCTTTTTGCTCCAGATTAAAAAAGGGAAAACTCACACACAATGCTGGTTTTAACCTGAGAAATACTCAGTAGACTTCTTTTTAAGAGCTGAAAAAGTTTTGGAGAAACAAAAGTTTGGGTAGTCATATTGCTTCATTTAATTCTATTCACACAAATGTTTACAAGAATGACCTGATTTGATTTCAGTAGGTGCGTTTCCATCAGCCTGCCTTTATGACCATTTTTCATTTGTGCAGGGAAAAAAAAAACACCTGAGTGGTTTAGAAAAAGTCTTGATTGATGATGATGAAGGTAGATGCAAACAAATGCAACGGAAACCGCAAGTGAAAATGGATGTTTAGAAATCGTGTTACTGAAACGTCCTTCCCATTTCTATGTTAAGCTGAACTGGAAAAATTGTGGAAATAGTTGATTTGAGTAGGTTCGAGCAGGAATGTGTGGACTGACGAAGAAACCATCACTCCAACCACCTCTTCAAATATTACTACAATAACAAATTGAAGTAGCGACGAAATGCGCCTCTATATCAACGCCTACTGGGCCTCTTTATTTATTTATGTCATCAACTTTTGCTTCTTGTTATCCTTCTATGGTGACAGCCACTGTTAATCTCTGTGGACTAAGCACATTTATCTGATGGAAACAAGGATAAATGTGCATTTTCTTTGACCTAACATTTAAAATCTTGTTAATATTTGTGTCTTGGTTTGGAAACATATAGTGACCCCACAAAACAGGGTAAAGTTAAAGTAAAGTGATGGCAGATAAACAGTCTAAAGACAGTTTGACATCATAATATTCTGCAAATACACAGTTCTGGCCATGATTCAACTAAGGAACATACTATAAGTGGAGATTGTGACCATATTTCCTTTTGTCCTAATAGTAAGCATGTGTTTGGACAGTAGCAGTAGAGTAGATCAGGCTGCAGGAGTGGTTCAACAGTAGATTCTTAGGCAAACAAGAAAAAAAGAGCCATTCTGTGACAGGCCTGAAAACATAAAGGCCTGAAATAGTGAGCAACCTACCAGCCTTCAGATACAACAAATATTAGTCTTTTTCACCATAATCGAGCTAATAGACTGCTATTAGGCTATAACTGATTGCAATGATGGCCAAAAATAAGACTTTCAATAAAATAATAATAATAATAATAATTGTAATAATTATATTTATGTAACAAGCCTATGACCAAAAATCACTTTTCTGGCAAGATTTTATCATTTTTATTCTCCAGCGTTTCCATTGCAGAGAACTTAGCGTAGCACAAGTATCGACGTAATAGCACTTCTTCCACGTGTAGCTACTCTGTTCCTCACCCACAGCCTCCCCCCCGTCCGCAGACAGTACATCATTAACTGTCTGCTGAACACCTGGAGGCAAAGCCAGTGAGGTAATTATTGAGGGCATAGCCGCGTCTGCACGCAACCGTCATTAACCCATCGTCCCTCGTTTAGAGCACAGAAAAGATCTTGTTGTTGTAAGCGGAGCACGGGAAAGAGCGATGTGGATTGGTGATCAGCCACTGACATGTCAAATATGATACAACAACTGTCTCAGAGCCAAGAGCTAATAAAGGCAGGAATTCACTGTTGCTTTTTCATCAGGCATCAGACCTGGAGATGTGCCAGGACCGAGGATGAGGGAGGCTTATCCCCTGCTCTTAACTGTAGAGATGCAGGAATTCATAAGGAGGGGAACTCTTTCCGTCTCTCTCTCAAGTCAATTTCAATTTCAACGGGCTTTATCCACATTGGAAACACACGTCTGCATTGCCAAAGCAAGTATAAATAATATAAAAGAAAATTGTGAAAAATAATGAACAAATAATCAGATTAAGTATATAAAATACATGTTTTAACTCCTCTAACTACTAAACACCCATCGGTCTGTTAACGTTAACATAAGTAACCTTGAACGGCCATGCACCTGTGGAACGCAACAAAAAACAACAACATTTAAATCACATTCTGACAATGATTGATTTGTGGGTGAAATTAACGATTATGACAAATTACAGATGACAAATTTGATGAGTCTGGGTGTGTGTGTGTGTGGGGGAATGAGTCATGTTTACAACCACATGCTAAAAATAAACGAGATTAAGCGAGGTGGAAAGATGATGACGGTATCCTCAATACTTTCCCTTAACCACCTTTTCAAGAATATATATATATTTTTTTTTTTTCAATCCCTATAAATGTCCTTGCGGGGCCAAAAATATTGAAGCACATCCTCTCTTTAACTTCTATTAGCCCCCACAGGAAGACTCAAACATGATACTGGGATTTATTTCAACACAAAGTACCATTGGTATCTCACTTTTCAGAAATGATTCCATGTTCCACGTTCATTTGTCTCCTGTAATTATGTCACACAAGTCTAATACGCTCATTTGGAATAATAATAACGTATTACACAAGTGTGTGAGGAAAAGTAACACAGGCAGATGAGCAAAGACTAAGGACAGTCGGCCAGTTATACTCTATGACAAGTCAATTTAATTCTGTAAAACAATTAACTATTATTGCTGACGACTCGTTGTCATGTCCCACTATCTTGGCGGCCTGGCACATAGGAATTCCTGACAAATATGAGCTGCATAAGGTCGTCACTGGAGACTAGAAGAAGGAAATGAGGCATTGAGGTGAGAAACAGAGAAACCTGCTTTCATACTTTAACCTGAAACAGCCGCCCACACATGCTCTGCTATTAAAGTCGTGAACACACACACACACACACACAGAGTGTGTGTGTGTGTGTGTGTGTGTGTGTGTGTGTGCTTGTGTGCTAGACACTTTGGCTAGTCCTCACATTCTGTCGCACCTTAAAAGGGCTGCTCATGGGTTGAGATTTTGGTTTTATGGTTAGGGTCAAAGTAAGGTTCAGGCCAAGGATAAGGGATAATAATGGAATCAATTAAAGTCCTTAAAAGCATTGTAGGGTGTGTGGCTGTGTGTTTATGTTCTTGTGTGTGTATCTTTGCGAGGACCGAGATATGAACCATAGGGAGTGCAGGATATTTCATGGAAAGTGACATTTTGTTTCTTACAACTTTAAAGGGCTTTTTGTTGGGGTGAAGACCTGGTTTTAGGGTTAGGGGTGACCAATGGTAGTGTTCAATTGTCCTGACAGGTCATTTTATTGAGATTTTGCAGGTTCTTGTGAAGTGATTTGTCGCTTGTTTGAGGCTGACGTTGTGAGAACTGCTCCAGTGTGAATATACATTCTTAGAAATAAGGGTTCCAAAAGGATCTTTCTACAAGTGCTGTTCTACCTGGAACCATTTGCTTCTGAAAAACCCTTTCCTGAAGAAAGGGTTTTTCAAGGGTTCTTGGTAACACTAATGGTTCCAGTAAGAACCATTTTGATCCAGAGAACCCTTGAAAACCCCTTTCCTGAATAAAGTGTTTTAAAAGGGTTCTTGGTGGAACCCTCCAAAAGGGTTCCAGGTGGAACTTTTATAAAAAGGTTCTACCTGGAGCCAAAAAGGGTTCTCCTATGAAGACAAGCCAAAGAACCTTATATGGGAACCTTATACTTAGCACGTTTATTTCTAAGAGTGTAGATACGTAAGAGGAAAAGGCATTTGCTGAAAGTGAGAGCTTTCAGGACCTCCTCGTGTCACATATACTGTAGTAATGAGTCGTCAGTGCTCCTCATCTGTCGCAGTGACAGTTTCATGAAATATGTAGTGAAACTGCCATAGATGCACACTTTGCATACTCTCCGGCATGTCACGTCGTTGGTTTTCATTCCAAGACAAAACAAACTGTAAGATCTAAGTCTTTGAGTAGAGAGGCACGAGGGTGTAACATCTGACCAGGCTGCATGCAAAGAGGAAGGGAGGAAGCCAAACTGAATATAGATACTTAAGGAGGTAAAGGTATTGCTGAAAAGTGATAACTTTCACATCCTCGACCTTGTAGTGGCACATTGTAATGAGCTGTCATGGCTTGTGCTTATGTGTTGCAGTGAAACTGTCAGATATGCACAGTATGTTTGCATACTCTGTGTTTGCAGTGTGTCAGATCGTTGCTTTTTGTGATCAAGATAAGATTTTCCAGTGTGCAGCAGCTGAAGTACACTGTACTGTCGAGTGGAGGGCTGTGTGGAAAGTACCTTTTGAGGCGTTAGATTTAACAAAGATGTCAGAGACTATCACAAAACTGTGGTAAAAGATTAAAATGAAAAGATTCAAATCTGGGAAACTATGAAGAGTTAGGATTCCTGCCGTGTGTATTTTTCATACTGAAAGGTATATTGAATCATCTGATCCACCTGCACAAGCTGTTCAAAGCTTCAGTGACATGTCTCCCTCCAGAGGAAAACTAAGGAACTATACTTCATAAAATTTGTATTCATCCAGTAAATAAAGAAAAAAAAAACTTTATTGATATTTATTTTTATTAATACAGTGCAACATTAGGCTCTATTACAAAATATTAAAATACTCTCTGGTGCATGTATATACATATTTTACCACGTTTTAGATTTTCATGTGAACTGTTACAAAATAATATAGATCTTATAATACATAAAAAAATACACATATATATGGAAGGTAGAAAACTATATAAGCACAGTGCAACATCAGATCTATACAGTCAATGTGTAAAAATGCATTAAGAAATGTCATGTAATGTGTGCTGAGGCTATATATTGCGAACCTACAGATGACTTCCAATGTGTTATATGGTTTTCTAAGAGTGCGTCACTGCAAATACCTGTTGGACAAGTAGCGCACAGTCAAACCAACACTCAGGAAACGGTTAGATCTGTATCAGTAAGCACAGGTCTCGTTCGCTTGGGAGGGGAGCACTTTGTGGTTTAACCGCTTGAAACTGACAGGCAGCTGGTGGTGGAGCTCAACCTGTATTTTTTGGTTGCTCTGCGCGGCTTGCTTGGCGTTGATGGTGGAGAAGCCACGCTCAGATTTCTGACCTTGTTAAAACTATTCCTCAGACTGTCCCTCCTGCTCTCTGAGGTGCTGCTTGTCTCCTTGGAGGTGAAAGTGTCCGGGTGGCAAAGGCCGACCTTCAGGCAGCAGCAGCACAGCAGCTCAGCGATAGCCTTCCTCATGTCACTGCTGCCCAAGGCATAGATGATGGGGTTAAGGCCAGAGTTCAGAACAGCCAGGGAGATGAAATAATCTGCACTTAACAGCGGTGCACATTTGCGAGAGACACAGAAGAAATCCACCAGTAATAGGAGGAACAGAGGCCCCCAGCAGAGCATGAACACCCCAACGATGGTAATCACTGTTTTAAGCAGAGCTAAAGAGCGCTTTCGACTGCGATGGGGGCCTGTCTGTGCGCTCTTGTGTACGTGGCAATAGATGGCACTGTACAGCACACCAATAGTCAGGAGGATAATGAAGAAGATGACGAGAGAGAACAAGATGTAAGTCTTTGAGTAGAGAGGCAGGAGGGTGGAGCACGCTTCCAGGCTGCACACACAGTTCCAACCAAGCAAGGGGAGGAAGCCAATCATGAGTGCAAAAATCCAGCAGAGGGCCACCAAGCCGTAGATCCTGTAGGTCTTCCTACCTGATTTCTGTGGCAGTGGCTTCATCATAGCGGTGTAACGCTCCACAGCAATCAGGAGCAAACTAAATATGGATGCAGCCAGGGCCACAAACAGCATGCCCTCCCTGAAGAGCCACAGGGCAGGCGTGAGGCGGAACGTCTGGCTGCCAGACATGCAGATGTTGACGAGATAGGCAGCACCTGTGAGGAGATCACTGAGCGTGATGTTGGCTATGCAGACATAAACCCAGCGCCGGCTGTGGCGGATGCGCGAGATGACGGCCACCAGAACCAGGAAATTCTCCAGGATGATGAAAATGCTGAGGAAGAAGAAGACAGCAACGGAGACGCTGACGTGGTTTGAGCTGTTTGAGATGGTCCTGTTCTGCAGGCGGCCCGTGTGGTTGTAATGTTGCAAAATCACATGGTTGATCCCGCTGGCTGTGACGTTGCCATCCAAGATGGTGGTGGTGTTGGTGGTGGGGTAACTGGGCATGTGGTACAGGTGGGGGCAGGAGGTGGGGGAGGTGAGGGAGGCGATGACACTCATGGCCGTGGCTGCGATGGTCAAGATCAGAGCTGTGGATGAGCGGAGCTGGTTACGAGCTGCTTGGAAATTAGTGTGACACTCCTGTGATCGAGCAGGCTATCATCACACTCTAACCACTGGAGCTCTCAACCAGTGCTCAGCACACACACACCTGAGGAGAGAAAAGAAGAAGAAATAAGAAGGATTTTATTATGGCATCTTAAAAAAAAAACACTCATCACGGTGCTTCAGTCAATTTAAAAGGCATCATTTAAATGCCTCCCTCATGGTCCACAGCACTCCACCTTGCTGTGGTTAACACAGGATGTGTGAGCTACTGCTGCTTGGGCACTTTAATGCAAAAATCACACAAACACTGGAAATTATTATTTACAATTTTCCAGGCAGCAAAGTTAACCAAATAAATAATAAATAACTGCAGAATATGACAAACTTTTTTTTCCAGCTGAACTCCTCTTGAGTGAAATCAAACTGATTGAATTGATTAAAAAGGCCAAAGATTTCAATCAATCAATTAATGAATTAAATGTTTTCATAAAAACTGATCTAAATAACTTTAAATAAAAATGTTTTTTCCCCACATTAAGCACTGCATGCCGTCAAGTAGAATACATAGACATTTTCTGAGCAGATTTTCTATGTATTTTTCTCTTTTTGAATATTATTTTATAACTAAAACTCTGGATAACTGTCAGGGCTGCAGAGTAAACTGAATGCATAGGAGAATACTCACTCTGCTGCTGCTGCTGCTGCTGCTGGCAATGATGATGATGATGATGATGATGCTGAGTGTGTGTGAGCGGACAGCACAGCACAGCTGGGGCTGACTACAGATTTTCGCAGCACGTTTTTGATGGGGAAGTAAGAAGCCAGAGAAGGTATAGTCTCACACACACCACACCCAAAACACATTGCACACACACACACACACACACACACACACACACACACACACACACACACACACACACACACACACACACACACACACACACACACATAAAGATGTGAAAAATTTCACAGATTGCATACAGTGTTAGATTGTGCACTAATTATTTCTTTTGAGGTTCAGTGTATGAGTGTGTGTGCATTTTTATATTAGATTAGGTAGATGAGAAATGGCCTTATATATTTGTGTTTACTGTCTTATATTGTTGTCTTTTTTACTGTACGTGACTTTTTTTTATTTCTGAAAAGCCCAGCCATGGACGAGATTTGCAAATTAGCAAATTGCTATATACTCTATGTGCAGTACATCAGATGCACTTTATGTCCACTATGTCTCACTGATAAATAAAGATTAATTTAATTGAAATACCCGTTATTCATTTCTTGTTCTGGTTGGAAAAATTGCAGTTTTCTGTAACTTTGCTGCATGGTGCACCAAGTATGTCACTGTCATTGCAGATTTTACTACGGCAGCACTTTAAATATAGTATTTCTCAAGTTGTACTATAACTAATACGGGAAAGACTCGTCTTTCAAAACTCGTGGGACAGTGTAGACCAGTTGTAAATGTTTTGTGAAATGACATGACTCAATGTATTTAAGGATGTGTGGCAACAATCTGCACTTGCACTTACGAGATCGCGGAACATAAACAAGGCCCTATTACAAAAGCGTCAAATGGGTCTTATTTTTTCATTATTTCTCAGAAAGTATAAGAGAAAAACAGGAACTCCCAATCAGATGGAAGGGTACCCTCCCTATTAGATAAAGGGTTTCACATCATCGCACAGCTGTGGTTGTGGCCATGGTTGTAGGCAGGACACATATACTATCCACTCATTGTCACCATGCATGGCACACTTGACTTCAAAACATCTCCGACCATATGCCTGCAGACCATAACCGCATGCCGTAAGCCGGGCAGTGTGACTGAGTCCACGACCACTTTCACATCGACCATGCAGCATATGGTTCTTCTGACACACACCGAAAAGTGATGCCAGACCCCAAAATCAAGAAACCACTTTCAAATATGGATAAAAACCAGAGCTTGTGGCGGAACACATTTGCCCTTTAGAGTTTTCAAAGAGCCATGATTATATATTTAAGGCTTTCAGCAAAGTCTGCTCTAATTGTGTCACTGAACTACTGTATGATTATCATTTATCCAGTGCATCAAAAGCATACTTGTGTGAGGTCATATAAACCTTTGAGAGAATATGACTATTACCATGCCAGTGCCCAAAATGTTTCCATAAGAAAAATGATGCTCATCTTGCTAGAATGGCGTTATTTTTGCCTTTTGCGCTCCGTCTCTATTTAAGACACGGCTGTGCATGTAAGATTGCAGCAGTAATAAAACTGTGACACACTTGACCTACATTGTGTGTAATTGCAGTGAGCCATAACATCGTCCACATAAAACCTGAGTAGCTATATTCTGACACAACTTCTCCTTTTATTTTTATCTTGAAAAAAAAAGCACATATGCACCGATAAGCCATAGTAAACACTGTGATGCAGGTTTGATGTTGCTCTATTTCGGTCTCATAATGTGATGATGAGACTGATTTGAAATGAAGAAAAACTAACAACAGTATTAAAAAAAATAAAAAATACTTGCTTCTGCAACATAAGGTGTCAGCAACACCCATGGCTGTTGAAAACGCCCTAACTCTGAAATTACTACAAAGAGAAACCACAAGTGTGGGTGTGTGGGTTTTTTTTTTCCTGATAAGCAAGCACTGAAGGCTTTTACTGTAGTTCCTGTAAACAACATCATGCTTGTGCCATTATTTCAGACCAGTAACATATAAGTTTGTGCAGTGATATCCACAAAATGTATCTCATAGCATCATTTTTATTATAATGTTGTTCAAGTTTGCAGAGGGTTCAAGTCGAATTGTGCACTGGGTGAAAAAAGAATGTCTATCACATTCACGTGCACATGAAATTACTCAGAATCAGGATGTTCTAATCAGGCACACGAGTCACAGAAGTGTGACAGAATATGTAACAGCACTGGAATCTTATCGATTTAAGTGACTTTGAACATGTGGCATGACAGTGTTAGTGTTTACAGAGAGTGGTCCAAACAAAAGACAATATCCAACGAGAGCCAGTTCTCAGGTGGAAAATATCGTGTTGATGCCAGAGGTCAGAGGTGAGTGGTTATACTGGTTTGAAACAACAGGGAGACAACAGTTACTCAACTAACCACTGGTTACAAGGCAAACAGAAGACTGAGTATGATGCCTGAGCTGACAACACACTGACTCTTCGGGTAGATGGGCTACAGCAGCAGAAGATCACACTGGGTCCCATCTCCTGCCTTCTTAGGATGTCATGGGTACCTAATAAAGTAGCCAGGTGAGTGCATCTTCTCTGTCCTCAGACTTAACCAATCATCTTTGCTCCAAAACAAAATAAATGATGATGCTGTGATGAAATATAATATGTGCACACACAGCCCATGTTCTCTCCTTTCTCTCTCTCTCTCTCTCTCTCTCTCTCTCTCTCTCTCTCTCTCTCTCTCTCTCTCTCTCTCACACACACACACACACACACGCACACACACACACACACACACACACACACACACACACACACACACACACACGGAAAAGATTTTGAGATGAGTCTGCCTCAGATATCCTTACTTCACAACAACACACACACATACACACACACAATCTGCTTTCCATCACTTCAGAGGACATTACATTGACTTATTTCCTGGAGATGTACTCTAACCTTAACCATCACTACCACTAACCCCAACCCCAAACCTTAACCATACAACACGTATTCACCTTGAAATGTAATCATTTATGTTACGGAGACTTTCTTTTTGTCCCCATAAGGAAGACAAGTCCCCATAATGTGACTGTGTGAAGAGATTTATGTCCCCACAACGTGAGTAATGCCTGGAACACACACACACACACACACACACACACACACACACACACACACACACACACACACACACACACACACACACACACACACACACACCGAGAGAGAGAGCAATGTGGACATTCTTGCCAACATTTGTTATTTTTAACATAAGCCACTTGAATTGTGTGCACAGCAGTGCATCAAACAAAGACGTCTGTGTTGCAGATCATGAACTGTATTATGAACACATGCAGAAGTCTCACAGCTTGTAAAGCAGAGGCACGTCATGGAGAGACTGCCTCTGCTTTACAGCCTGCATGGTTTTATTGCAAACACATTCACAATTTAGGGAAAAGGAAAAATAGATAATGCTGTTTGGACTCACTAGCATGTGCTACCTCTGTGCTATTTTACCTTCTGAAATGTCATGGGTCACACATTTGCAACATCTGCACCATCAGACATTTCACAGTGCACAGCTACTTTATAAGTGGAACTATTTTAACATTCAGAGCAGGGCAAATACCAGAACTGTGGGATAATTCCAGTGATTACAATTAACAGGGTGGTTATTTTGGACAATTTGTTGAAGAAATGATTTGATTGAGGAACCTGAGTGAAAAAAAGATGGTGATTAAATATTGAGCAGGTATCGTTCACAGTATTTCATGTTTTTTTTATATTATGGTGACACCATCTGGCCAGATCATGTCATTTATGAGACAGACAATATGTTTTGATAAATTGGTGGTGTTTTACAGCTAATGTTCTTACCTTTAGAAAATTGAAATTATTCAAGGAATGGGTCACAGACTCATATCCTATCAACCCTTTAGAAATAACTCAGCTAAACACTGACTTTTCCTGTTAAATATTATAATAATATTAGATTAGATTAGATTAGACTTTATTGATCCCACACTGGGGAAATTCACGTGTTGCCGCAGCTAAAGGACAGATCAAACAAGGATAACAAAACAGAAGAGAATGAAATAGAACACAATGGAATACATTCAAAGAACAATTGTAGTGCAAAGTATAGAATAAAAAAACGAAACAAGAATATACAATAAAATAAAGCGGTAGAATATGGAGGGATCATTCAAATATTAAACTTAGATATAGTGATTACAAATCAGGAGTGAATGAAATGAAACACACCAAACATAAACGATTTATGTTTGGTGCATATATTATATGCACTACATATGCAAAGGGCTGAAGTGCATTCTGTGCTCCTTGTGCCAGATGAAAAATATATAACATTGGTAAATATAATAAGGTACCACATGTTATACTAATATATATATATATATATATTACTGACATATTTTGCAAGGAATTATTCAATATAGATGTAAACAGAGTAAATTTACAAGTGTAAAACAACATAGGCTTTACAGCTAGCCCTGTTTTATTTGTTTATTAGTTCATTTTTCTTTTCGTTTTTTTAATGCTTTTTATTGTGAAAGGTTTGAGGGGGGCAAGTAAAATTTGATCAATGGGAGTCACAGTTATGTTGTTTCCCCCTGATGATTTTGTCTCTCATTCTCATGGTGTACGGGCGCCTACTCGCGGCAATAACCGGTAACGATACACCCACTACAGTGTAATGAGACGTGTACAAAATCAAAGTTAGACAATCTGAATATTTAATTCATACACCAAACAAGTGTAAACAACGTGATAATCATTATTAATGTTGTGAAACTGCAGACGTATTCACTTATTTATTTATATGTATAAAAAGTCTTATTTTAAGGCTATGAAAACCAAAACAAAGATAATTATTTTAAAGTGATGACACATGGGTCATATATTAAATGTTCTAAATGACACACACACTTAACATATAACTTTGTATTATATTGAACTATTATATTAAGCGTCTCTGGCGTTATTTTATAGTTAAATCGCTTAATTTTCTGATTTAAAAAAGTTGATAAATCAGTTCATCCTGGTTGCCAGGTTTGCCCGACAAAGTCGTGTTCAGCTGCCCGCCGTGCAGTACCGCCGCTGTAATACTGCAGAGGGCGCTGTTCTCTAACAATGTACCTCAAAGCAACAGGGTGCCTTCATTCTATTGAATCTGGCTTGTGCCTTTTTTTCCCTCAACTTTTTTCCCCACGGCTCACACACACACACTGCTGCTGCTGCTGCTGCTCTTATTGAAGCACAGAGAAAGGAAGTAACCACGGGCTAGCTAGTTAGCCGGTCTGAAAGCTACCCAGTCTGTCACAAAACCGTGGACTTTTCAGCCTCTTTTAACAGCAGAGAGACGCCGCTCTCATGTTTAACATACGCGTTCAACGAGCGATGCGGTTCGTTTTAATTTTCTTTTAAATTTTCTTTCTTCGCCTCGGCTCCAAACCGTCAACTGTGATCTTTGTGTATTTGGGACTCCGGCGTTGTTAGCTCACTTGATAATAAGTCATTCCTGGTTCCACGTAAAGAGGAGACAACGGAGAGGAAAACCACAAACTGAGGAGCTACAACTCCATTAGCATTGGTTTCATTTCTTTTTCTTTTTTTTTTGCTTGAATCGCCGGGAATGCAGTGAAGGATTAACACCGAGACAATGAAAAACACAGCCGGGAAAGGTATGTTATATGCGGCAAAGCTTCTCTCTTTGTTCTTTAAACGGAACACTTTACACAACAGCCGTATCGTTATGGAATATTTGAGATACTGTGGTTCTTTGTTGTTGGAAGATACATGTTTTATTCTCACGGCTACCAGTCTGTGGAGTGGCAGAAAGCTGAGGTATAGGAAGTTACTGTGAAAGAGCTCGTCACTGAATACCTGCGCCTGTTTCACAGTGTTTTCTATTAGAGCGACTGTTTCTGTCTCTATGCTAACACACAAATGGACCTGCTCGGTCAGCGTCACCGTGTCCAGTCTTGTCTGACTGTAACCATAATAACATGTCCACTGTTTGGTCAGGAACACACAGTAGCAGTCAGACAGTCAGTGTGTGTGTGTGTGTGTGTGTGTGTGTGTGATTGAGTGAGCTGTGAATGTGGGCTGACTTGTTGTTGGGCAGTGGCCACAGGCCTGGAGCATCATCAGTCTTTTGACGGAAACCCAACATGAATTCGCCGGTGTGTTCAGTGGGACGATGTGGCGATACGACGATAAGCGATTCTCAAATCGGTCTGTTGAAAATTACAACGATAATAATGTCAGATGACTGATTTTGAGGAATATTTTCTTTGAAGGGCAGAAAACAAAACCAGAAGCCATTCACACAGCTGAGGTAAAATACACCAGGTGATTATTATTATTACCTCAAAGTCTGTGCAACACATAGCATAACATTATATAAAAATGAAATGAACCCTTGGAGTACAATTTAAGAATATTCTTCTTCTTCTGTTAATGATTTCCGGGAGGCTGTACACTGAGAGTGGCAATGATGCCCTCCATAGTTCAAAGCTCTTCGTCAGAGTTCTCAATCACAGTCCCTGTCATCTTCTTCATCAAAGTTCATATAAACAGTTCGAAGCTCATCAACACTTGACAGAAGTCAAAGTCATCAAAGTCAAGAGTCTGTTGATGACTTTGAACATACAGATTCCCACTGCCATGAGTTAGTTGAATCCCTACATGTACTCCACTCTGTTTATTGTGTAAATATCACATCACAGGCTTTGAACTGGATTTAATAAGGACTCCAGTGTGTTCTGTGTGGTAGAAATAAGAAATATATTTGTAAATTAGCTGCTTCTGCACGCTCAAGGACAGTTGTTAGTTAGTTGGAGCCCCAGATGTGGATGCTGCGCTCGTATAATACATTTATGGATGAATGAGTGAAGCTAGTATATTGTGAGAAAGCCAAACGTTGAGTGTGCAAAAGACAATGAAGGAGGCAGAAGGAGACTGTAGTGCTTCATTACCTTTGGATGCCAACTGCTGTAAAGCAATCGAAAACAAGAAAGAAAGAGAACTGGAATATTTATTCATATAGTAAAGGTAATACCTGTAACTTTCATTTTGATATCAAAGTCATTGCCATTTACTCAGATTGTTTGCGACTGCTTTTGAAATAACTTGCACTGTCTGGCTGAGTAATATCAAGACTGACTCTACTTAGTTTTCCTGTCATTAATTATCATCCACCCCCTGTCATATGTTATGTTGCTGAAGTGCTTTCAGCTTCTCCATTTATAGCTCATACACTGAAGGCTGAACAATCAATATTCACAGTGTAATAGTGCAACAGAAATTGTTTCCCCCATGTATGTATTCTTTTAAGTGCCGTTAAATACGGAACAATAAAAAAAAGTTAACAAATTAATTGCAGAATTTGCAGTTTGCTGATTGTGTTGTTTCAAAGCTGCAGTTGTTCAGCTCTAGTAGTATGCAATACATTCAATAGTGTCATCATTTATTTAGCTGCTTCTTTGATACAGTAGCACGTTGGCGTAAGCTTAACAAAGTCTTCCTCATAAGCTGCAGGGCCAAGCTCCTGCTACATGACTAATGCTTTTGGGCGGTGGAAAAAAGTAGTCGTATGCAGGAACATCAAAATTACACACACATATACACTTCACTTAGAAGTTCCTCTCCCTCTTTCCATTTCTCTGATTTACTGTGGCTAGAATACAGTCGTACTGCTCCAGCTGCCTAAATTATTTCATCATGCAGCAATAATGTATTTACACTGCCTCCTGTCACACTGGCTGCTCCGTGGCCCTGTCAGCCACATGTGATCCAATCATGCAGGAACTGCCTTCTAAATGGCTTGATTGTGTACAGCAAAGATGCTCTCTGTTGTTATGGAATATAAAATGGTGATGGAATATAAAATGTGTGCGTGGAACATCAACTTGCATTGTTTAATTGAGCTCAGAATTTATCCAACACTTAATATTTTCTATCTCTTAGTTTCCTTGCGAGTATCAAAAAAGAATTAATACATGCCATATGAGTTTTAGATATGTAGGTTAACATGTATTGAATTGTAGTTCATTTCTTATTCAAAAACCTTACAAAAAATTTAATTAATTACTGTACTGTGTGGACAAATGATTCAGCAAATGCAAACAAAACAGTCAGACGAGACAATATATTTTATCTTGCAGTGTGTTTGTTTTCGTCTGTTACCAGCTATTGAACTTTTGATATGAACAGTGTATCATAAATCAAAACGGTTGGACCACTGCATGTAATGTAATCGGCGATGGTGAAGCTAATTTCATAAAAAAGAGACAGACAAAGGAGGCGTGTGGAGCTGTCGTGATTTGTGTGCAGCACCTGCAAAACTGGGCACACCAGCTAACACAGTGCCGTAGATCAGGCATCTCCATATTCAATACAACCAAGGTCCCCATCTGTCATATCCAAAATCTGATTAACATCCCAGTTCTTCACAGGAAGCTGATTGAAAAGCTTTCCGTTTTACCGATTCAATTCTACTAACTACTAGAAATTCAGAATGGTGGAGAAGACAGGTGTCTGAATGCAGATGTTTTAACATAATATTCCCTAAATCTTTATTAATGGCATCCAGTTTGCACACAATATTTAGCTAAATATGTTTACTTGGCCATTTTCAAATGATTGCAAGGAGTAAATACCTTTAAATTGTGTTGCAACACAGCCCGCTTTGTGCTGTAGCTCCCTAAAGTGCTTACAAACACGTAAGCAGTTCACAGAGAGGCTCTCTGCCATGTTTGAAAGAAAAGGGCCATATGGCCTCCTGCTAATGGTTTGTAATCTGTAAACTCCGCTGCAGAGTTGTCAGTGGTGGATGGCAAAAAGGGGGATGGGGAGGGAAGACCAATTACACCTTCGTCTTGTGTGTGTGATCCTGCAGATGAGGAGATATCACCTCAATCGTAGTATTTCTCAGAGGAGAGATTCAAGGGTTTCTTCAAACAAGGTTTTGATAGTGGCTGAAAATAGAAATAATAAAGCTGAAGAAATGTTGTATTGTGTTAGTCATTCTCTTAGGTAGCACAAAGTACATCTTAAATAATTAATATTTACATTAATATATTAATATGAATTAATATTTGTGCATTCTGTTTTGCTATTCATATTTATTTTGGGGTATTGGTTGTTTCTTTAAACGCAATGTAGTCATTTTGAATTATTAGCCTGAACCATAATAGAGGAACTGCTATGATTTCCTAATATGGCACTTGTAAGGCTAGTATTACCACAATCATAGCTAGCAAATAGGGTTTTAAAGGCAACAACCCTTAAGTGATTGGTGTATAATATTATAAAATGGTATTGGTTCATTTTTACATTGCTGTCACCAGAAATGTTATGGTCTTATGTCTTGTGGTTAGATTTATATAGGCATGTTATTTTTAGCTAATGATTTAAGAAGTGTGATGTTTGCTTTGTAGATGGTATAAGCCACTCGATGGAGGTTACAGAAGTCCTCTCTACAGCTCTTTCCAGGGTCCATCTTAAATTATGTGTTTTCATGGTCAATTTCAATGTGGAAAGAGGGAATTCTACACTAACATGTGACCTGTTTGGTTTCTTGATATATATAAATGTGTGAGGGAGTTACGGTCAAATTGAAAGTTATTGTTTCAAAGGATTATGGACACGCACAACTTCCCTTGACAATTAAAACAAATCACTTTGACTCACTTAGATTAAACCTGAATATGTTGAAGGTTAGCCCTGTTCATATGGGTCTAGTAATAGGCTAGTCTTGTGTTAGTGTGTGTGTGTGATGAAACCAAGACAGAAGAACAGGATGAGTAATGTTGTGTGGTGGCAGCAACCACAGCACAGCAAGTCCCTTGGCGGCCTGCGTTTTCTTTTTACAGCTGGTGAACTGGGCCATGATGATGCAGGTTACCTGTGGAATGACGCAGGCACCTGCAGTCTAATGGCCCTGCAGAACGACTCCACTCGGTCAGATAGAAAATCTGCCTTAGCTTTTTTTGAGTAAGCACAATAGATTTCTGGCCAATTTAACACTAATTGGATTAAATATGTAGTATTTTAAATATGGTAAAAACAAGTATGAGTTAGTTTGCTGCTGTATGAGAGATAGTGAATGGCTCATTGCCAAGGGCTTGGCAAGAAAACTCAGACATGTAGAGCCTTGTCCTGTTTACCTGTGGGCTCATAAGGAAGATTTCTGTATCAGTCTGTTACTTACACTGCTGCTCAAGAATGCAAAAATGGGCTGGGCTAGGTGTAATTCTGCCTTTCGTCAGTTGCATGACAACAGAATCCAAGATGACGTGTCTCTGAGCCATTAAAAGAGCCTCATCTCCAATATGGCCACATCATGAGGTTGACGTGAATGAGGTTAGAAATGAGAAATAGCACACCAGTACGGGTTCATAGTGTATGATTTTTGCATACATACAGTGGGTCAGTTCTTAGTCTAATACTATGACAGGAATGCTATGGGGCCTGCCTTTCTGTGGTGAAAGATGGAGGAGGGGTTGCCGTACATTTTACAGAAAGCCGCTAAATGAGCTTTGCAGTTTGGATTTGCACTGACCTGTATTTTGCAGAGACTGGACCAGAGGAACGTCTGTGTTCCAATGAAGAGAGGCAAAGAGAGAGAGAGAGTGGTGGGTTTTTAAAGTCAATAATTCCACCAACTCCTTGGTAACTTTCAGTGTGGTGAGCAGACTTTATGTGCTTTATAAATAGATCCAGCTGTAATGATAGGATATAAGTGAGGAAAAGGCAGCTTGCTGTTTAGAAATGGCCTACTTACAGTGCATTTGTTTGTTGCGTCTTGGATTTCATTGTATAGTCTAAACACATCAAGTCAAGATGACTGGGATCAAGGCTTGATTGTGATAATAATGATTATTCTAAATCTGCCTGTTTAGATTTTGATTACAGGCACAGTTATAAGCCAAAAACAGTTTTAACCAAATTATACGACCAAATAATTTTCAATAGTGAACTCAAAAGTAGTCTTCAACAACATAATCAATGTCTAATTTTATCCACTTTTAGGCAGCACAAGCACACTGATAACCTTGGAAGTTTTTTTTTCCCACTTTGCTAACTTATAAGTTCTTTTTAAGTACTGGCTGGATGTATTGTATATTCTCTCAAGTCTCTCACATGACCTCAACTGAAACACCGCACATTTACATTGAATGGGACAGTGTCAAGTGTTGCCAAACTGCCTTGTGGGTCTGTTGCTTCACTTTGCTCGAGTTGCTTGCCACTAAACTTGAGAAATGTTCAACATTTTGAGCAGCAACGCAAGCATTGGCCCATCAAATCGCCTAATGCAAATATTCCACCATAGGCACCGGCCAGTCAGATCACATTTACTGTATTTGTTTAAGCTCAAGCTGTACACCATCCAAATAGAGCTCTCAGACAAGACTGTTCTTCCTGTTGCATTTGTTTTTTGTTGGATAAAGTGCAGTCAACGAGTCAGTCATCAAATCATCATCACTTTAGCACCATTAGCAACCCATGTTATGAAGTCATCCATTATGGTCATTCATCCTCCAGTCCAGCACCAGCCGTCACGCCTGCCCACCATCGAGCATTGAAGCGATTCCCTCATGAGACCACTTTATAGATTCATATAGGTTTCATTTTCATGTTACATACATATTATTTTCTGTAGTAACCCACAGCAGTGTTCACATTATCTGGACTAAACAGGGAGAAACACCAGCAATAGTCCTGCTGTGCTATGTGTGTTTGAGAAGTCATGTTTTCAAATGGACTTGGTTGCCGGACAAATTTCAACAACCCAGAAAATGTCCACAGTAGACTTACAGCTTTTGTCTGATTTCTTTTATATATATCTGCAGATGACTTGCCATAGCTGAGTACTGTATGTTCCATCTCTTAACATAGTGATTTTGAGTTGTGCTGGCCCCTTTCTGTCACTCCCTCTTGTCCACCCCTTGGTGGCAGGGTGTGTTTGTGTGTGTGTTATAGATTGACTTGCTTTGTGACCACTGATCCTGTCCCTTGGCTCAGGATTATGGGCAGGGAGAAGACGCACCCTGGGGCTGTATTTGCCTGATGGCTCAGCTCTGAAGGTGACCATTCAGACTAGGGATGCACTGATTAATCGGCCAGTGACCGGCCGATTTTCACGCGATCAGCCGCAATCGGCGACTGGCAGGTCAGACAGAAATATTCCGATTTTAATAAGCCGGTCAAATGCACCCGCATCGTCGGGACCTTAAATCACTTGCACAAAACTTTTGATCCGCATTTGTTTGTTTGTCATTTAAACCAGTGTGAGCAGAGAGCGCGAGGCATTGTTGGCACGGGCGGGAGAGAGAGAGAGAGAGTGAGATCTGCGCTCTTGGTCATTAGTTAATTTACTTATTTATGTGTAGGTACTATGTTGTGAAATATGTTTAAACTTAAATAAACTACACATACAGGTAGTGATTCGTTTTTGTATTTTTAGTTGGATATTGGATGTGAACTGATTGTATTTCTATGTTAAAATGTTCTATTAAAGAAAATATGCAAAAATATATATCTTTCTGTAAAGCTGTAAAGTGGTTTAAAAAATTGGAATCGGCTAAAATCGGTATCGGCAGGTCAAACCTCTTGAAAAATCGGAAATTGGAATCGGCCCCAAAAATGGCAATCGGTGCATCCCTAATTCAGACTGTAAGAATTGATAAAGCTCAGTTGTGCCAGACGGATACACCATGCTGTCAATTTAGATAATCATTATTTACCAAAACTTGTAACGACATACATTTTGTATGAGATTCATGTTGGGGAGGTGCATATAAGAATAAAGACATTTTCGAATTAGGAGGAGGTTATGGGTGTTGGACTCTGGACAACAAGGCCTATATTGCTCCATTTGAAGCTCATAATACTTGTTCTTGTAATTAGTTGTGTGAATTTTTTGAGGAGCATCACAACAGGAGCAGATGTATCAAAAATACTAAAAGCCTTGGGGGGGAGTGTGATAGACATTGTGCCTGTGGAGCTGGGCTGTGTGTGCAAACATGAATATGGAGTATAACACACTTTTGGTGCACAAAATGAGGGTGCCAGGCACATCTGATGGTAATATTTTTAATACTGTTACTGTGACAATGAGTAAAATTACAATTGCACAACAAAGTAATTTAGTTCACTTTACTCACATTATTGCATTGATTTTATTTGGATTCAGTGATTTGTATTCCAAAAGTAACATTGCAATGAAATTGCATTTGTATGATTATTTCCCCCCCAAATGACTTGTGACTACTCTTGGCAGTCTTAGTGGAGACAAAACAGCTTATTTTGTTTTGGAACATTTTATGTTTTGCTGTTTTTGGAATGTGTGTTGTATTTCATGTCCAATTACATCAGCACTACTCTATGATCAGTGTTGGGGATGAACTGTGTGTGTGGACTGTCTCAACACTGGAGGCCTGAAAGGCTCTTGAGTGATGAGAGAAGTGAAAAAAAAAATCAAAGCGCAGATGAAGGAGGCACAGATGGGGGAGGAAAGGGATGGAAAGACCAGAGACAAGCTGAGAGTAGAAGGAAGTAGAGATGGAGAAGGAACAGGATACCTTGGCTGCGTGCTCACTGTTGGCTTGTCCTAGCTTTGCTGTGTTTGTTTTTACTCTATTTTTACTGAGCAGTCTGACTCTGGTCAGTGATGAATGACTCCATATGTAAGTTGCATTACATCTGACAAAATGTATTGAGGATTTTTGGCTTTAGTAAGAGGGGGGGGCATTGTAAAGAGATGTTTGATGTTTATGGAAGAAACACAAGGGACAGGAGTCCCATTTTTTTTTTAAAGTTGTGACCTTTGAAAAATGTCATCAGTGATGTTTTATTTTTTTTTGTTCTTATCAGTGTTGTCATGTTAGATAACAACAATGATAACATGTTGGATGACTTTATCAATCCCCAATGACAAGTTGTCATAGCAGCCTGGACGTGAGGTACTAAAACTTTTCAAATTAAAAGAGGTTCTTAATTTGAAAAGACTCACAGCCGCGGCTGGAGTTCAACAGTCTGACGGCTCTGACAGCGTTTTGCATTACGTGCATCTGCACAATACCATAGCCCGTGATATCCGAAAATAACTAGTAATATCAGCCCAATAACTGTAGAGGAATATTAAGATTATTTGGCTGTGTGCATGTCCTCGCACAGAGCGAGACTGAACATGGCTGACACACAAATAGACCATGGGACGCTGTTGCTGTTGCGGGCAAGCGTGCCTGCAGTTATAAAACCAATCAACGATTATTAGACTAAAACATTGGAATATGCCAATATTTTCATACTCAAAACGGACGGAGCAACCTTAGCTTACCGTTTTTAAATGATATGCCATGTTTGTAGTAGAGCTGTGAAAAGCAAACTGTTGCTTGCAAAGTTTGCGTTCCACTTTTTTTTACAGTCATCTACTTTTCAAAAATACAGCCACACTGCTGATGTCTGTGACAGGGATGACTGTAGCCTAAAATGAAAAGCTCAAAATTCACGTCTACTTAATGGCAACGCTAATCTGTCTGTCTCTCATTAGCCATGGCCTGACAACAAACCACTGGGCTGGACTAAACAAAAATGGTGGAAAACAAGGGGGTGTTTTCTGAAGACACGCCGTTACCTGTGAAATACGGGTGCTCGAAAACATCCCCACTAACACTTGGTACTTTCCTCCTAATGAAATTCACCATAAAAAATAATAATAATTAAAAAATGAGTCGACCAATCAGAATTTTGATCGAGCAAGAACATGTTGACCAATTAGTAGACCAGTCGACTTTGACTTGACAGCCCTAGTAAATACTAGAGATTAGACTAGAGAGTATACCAGCAGTTACCACATTTCAGCAGGTCATTTTACCATGCATTGAATTGATTCTTTTGTAAAAGTGCACTAAACGGGTGTATCTAAAGAAATGGCTGATGAATGTAAATATTTTTATCCGTGTTTGTGCTCAATCAAGATTTTAGCATTGTTACCGTCCCAGCTGCCTCGACTATTTCATTTTGTAAGAAACAATGTGTGTGGCAGCGTTTAGAAAGTCTATTAAAGACTATTGTCATGTGGAAGTGTTTTTTGGAGTGGGGTTGTCCACATGAGTGTGTGCAATAATCCCCTCTGTCTGCCTCTTTCCCCTTACTTCCTTTTCTTGTCTTCCTGACCAATGCCTGCAGCTGCCCCACATCTCCAGATGGCGTGCTGTGTGTTTGTGTGTTTTTGCACATGTAGTTTTTATCCTGCTGAACTGGAAGGAAGTATTTCCTTAACAGGAGCCCATCCTGAAAAACATCTTTTCTTTTAAATGACAGCATTTACAGTGCATGTACAGTGGGTGGAATGATTAATACCACTTACCAACAAGCAGAACTACATCTCTTTTAAAGAGTTGTTGGAAGTTGCCATCAAACAATCTGACCATAAATTATTTAAACATGAAGGAGAATCAGATCATCCTCATACATGTTTTCACTATGTTGTATTTGTCTTTTGTTGGTTGAAACTGCTCTATTAATCCAATATGTTTGAGTCGAATACTCTGGGAAAACTCTGGAATCCACTGTCACCACCAACCAGTGAGAAATCCCTAAACACCCAGGCAGACTGAGCAGAGATGTCTGGGCTGCATTAAGGCAGACATGCTATGGCCTTTCTGGCCTGGTGTATTTCATTTGGATTTTGCTGCTTTGAATCTTAAATTTCATCATATGGATTGAAAACGTTTTTTCTTATACACCATTGTGGTTCCTGTGCATGATCTCAGCCCAACCTAAACGTTATGGATGAAATGTTATGGTATTTGAATTTTGCAAGACATGCACTTTGTTCAAAACTGGGATATTATTTGGAGAACTTGTATGGAATCTTCACTGTGCTCTGTTTTTGAGAGAGATGGTGGAAGGAAAAACATTCATTGTATTTTGTGATTCATTCACATCTGTTTCATAGGTGTTTCTGGTTTGCACACATGGACATGCCCTCTCGCCTTGACTGAGTATGTGACCTTGTAGTACGATGACGTATGTAAATCAACACAAGGGCATTTGTTTTAATCTTAAGCACACCTTCTCCAAGTCTGACCTTCTCCTCTTCTCAGTGTGCTATGGCATCTGGACTGCGTTAAAGCAGAAGTGCCAAATGTGAGGAAGAGGGTATTTGAAGAGAGTGACCAGCGGGGGGTTAAAGTAGAGACACTGGAGGGTGACGTTGGTGGAGATTCCGTGAAAGATGGTGATATGATGGAAGATATGGAGGTAAAAGTGCAGAGTTAAAAACTCAGCGTTGCATCAGAAGCAGACACATGGGAGTAGTTAAAGACTGTGAGCCCAGGCCTCTTTGATTATTGACCTGCAGGGAAATTTACTTAAAACTAGGAGTTCATAAAGCCACAGCTGAGACTAATGTCTAATTACCTGAAGCAGTATCCGAGCAGACTGACACACGTTGCGCCAGAGCGTTAGCGCCATGATTTCAAGTTGTTTTAAATTAGTTTCTCCTTGTTTTTTTTGCTTACAGCCCCAGCTGTTAAAGTGATCTGCATGTGAAACAGGGTCATACCTACCTCCGAGGGATTTCAGATTAACAGCATTCTGCTTCATCTAGTCGATACATGACTCTGATACATGATTTTTTTGGAGTAGTGGATCAATGCAGTGCAATCAAATGGCCATACTATAATTGATTACCACTGCGTATTGCAGTTTTGTGCATATTGTGACAGACAAACTCTGCATTGTTGGGGGCTGTGCAATATGACCCATTTCATATCCCAACAATTGTAAGGCCTTATCCAGAGAAAGATACTCAGCTTCAGTGTATGCTTCACATGTATACAATCCAAGTGTCTCTACTGCAGTGCATTTTTAAAAAATAATTAACTAATTCAGTTAAACTTGGAAAATGGTGACCTTACAGCATTAATCAAGCAAACAAAACCTACTATTCCATGTTGAGAAGTATCTGCTGTGAAAAAGGTCTATTATGCCAAAGTTAATCGAGACATGCTGCAGCATTACACTGACAGCTTGTTAATATGTAAGACCAATTTTCAGTAACATCATCCCAATCCAAATGCCAGTACTGTAATAGTACTGTTTCATAATGTGAAATGGATCTTTCTTTACTATGAGCTTGTATCAGCAGAGTAATATCAACAAGTCTGAATCCATATGTGGCGTCTCTCTCCTTTATTCCCTTGCTTAGATTGAGGTAGCAGATGCTCCTCGGCACTGGTTTTATTGTGTGTGGTTGACTGGCCAAGGAGCTGACTTAAATACAGGGGGGAGGAGTGGATCTTTTAGTGCTCAGTTTTTCTTCTTTTTTTCCCCCCTTCACTCTCTCTTCACAGATCTCTATCTGTTTTTGTCTCACTGAGCCCAGTTGGTGTCTGCTGTATGAGTTAATTCCCTGACTGTGGTTTTGGTCCCTTTTAAACAAAAGACTGCATCTTTCAATAGGCCACATGGCTCCACTGGGAGGAGGGCTCTGATCCATTCACAGCCATTTGGATGCATCTGCACTTCCTATAGAGCCCCAGGCCTGAGGTTCATACACCACCACTCAGTAGCAACAGGAGCAATATCTCGCTAAAAGACACACGTCCTGAGTGCATTTATGAGTACCTAAAGAAATACACTCCACACATGCATGGGCTGGAAGCCACAGGCAGCACATGCAAAGAGACGGACACATACACGCTCGCACACATTGATTGTGTACTTCCCCTGAGTCTGCCTCTCATTGTGCCCTGAGGACAATGCAGCCCGCTTTGGCAAAGAGCCAGACCCTCTCATCTCCATTAGGTCACCCAGAGAGAGTTGCAGTGGTGAGGGATACTTCTGTGAGCCCAGCTCCACTGTCAAAAAGGAACTCGATCAACACATTTGCAGCCATTCACACAGTTTGCAAAAGGGGTAGACGGACGTTATGACATTATTATTATTTTGTTGTTTTATTGTTTAGATTACTTGCCTCCACATTGCATATTGCAGGCCCGTCATTATAAAAACATGTTTTTGGAGCAAATGCATCCTAAAACCACAGAGGTTTATTCAGCTTCTTAAATGTCTTAATGCAATGTCTTGTCCAAAGATATCATAATTAAAAAGGTAGATACACATTGATTGTTAATTCCTTTCCAAATATGGGGTTGTTTTTAGGCTAATTTCGGAAAAGCAAATACTGGAATCATTCATTCAGAGCTCTCTTGGTTTTTCAGTTTTACTCCTCTTACTTAATCAGATTTAAAAACAACACTCATGATGGAGCCTGTAGCCTTGCATTTTCTCATCACACTTACCTGCGTTGCTTGTAAACACCCAAACACACAATTACATTGTCAGTTACATTAAAAGTGTTAAGATGGCTCCTACAAAGACCTAGTATGCCTTCATTGCAACGTTTGTTGAAACCTTCATGTAATCAGTATGATTTGTGAAGCTCTTAACCTGTTAGATCTAACATCTAGTCGGCTTTCAAAATCACAAACTGAAAACTCTCCTGGCCCCCTGCTGTCATTGTCATGGCAGTGATTAATTAAGACCATGATGGGAGCAGCCTGGAGCTGTGACTCATGGGATTTCGTCTTGTGATGCTGAAAAGTAATGCTGGGAGTCACCATATCTGTGGTCCACAGACACTTGTGACATCATTGCTTCCTTTTGGTTCACCTTAACTATGTGCTTGTACTAGACTGTGAGACATAGAGTCAGTCAGGGAGAGATAGGAGGAGTGAGAAAGAGAGCTCGCCCTAAAAGCAGAGTCTATTCCAGCTGAACTTTATTGACCCTGAATGTGTCACTGGGTCAGTCACTTCCTGCCAGATCATAGTCCACCAGTGGAGCTTTTGCCCTGACTCGCTGCTTTGTTTATACAGTTTCTATTTATATAATTATGTATTGATGTGTGAGTGTGTGGCAGTCTTGGGAGGTCCATTAGGAAGAAAATGTACTGTTTGTAACACATACTTAGAACATAACACTCATTGCCTACACAAGTGAGATCACAATCATTACAACTGGCCATATAAAGGCAAAATATTTATTTTCTCTGTTCACTAATTGGCACTGTAGACTAGACTGACTGTTGCTCCTCCTCTTCCTCCTTCACTGGGTGGAGCTTTTTGCTTGATCTTTGATGGGTTGTTGAGGGAGACAGAGTAGGTACGGCCTAGTTGACTCAATACACTGTGTCAGTGATTGTCAAATAACTCCCTCTCTTAAGGCCACATTATACTTCTCCGACTGCGTAATGCGTTATCCAACTGCGTAACCACGGAGACCCCTCGAGCCTTCATAGTTCTCCTTCGTGGTGCCGGATACGCACTGCAATTTTCCGCCCGATCAGTAGGGGTCGCTACGCAAGGTTGTCGTGCTTCTTGCTACAGTGAGCAATGGGGCCCGAGAGAGAAAGACTGTTGTTGTTGTTGCAGCTGAATAACATTGAAACAGTGGGCGTTTCTCACTTGAAATAAATATTTTCTGTGTCCCGGAATGCAGTTTTAAGATCATTTGAGGCAAGAAATTAGCCATTTAGAGTCTAAACATGTGGTTTGTGTCTTAAGATATACATATTTATAGTTTGGCAGCGACGTCGTCGGCGGTGATCAGCTCCACCTCTGTGGACCCTCGGTGCGTACAGTGGCCGACACAGAGCAGCATTATCTCGGCCTGTCCTGAGGACCAATCGCAGCCCGTTGACCCTTGACGGAGTGGTGGACACTTCTATTTCGTGCACCTGGAGACGACGGAGAGACTCTCCGCCAGCCTCTCCAGCGACGTAGAGGGGTCTCCGTAACCTACGCAGAGCACTTTCACGCAGAAGTATACATTGGGCTGTACTGTCCTTGCAGTGGAGTATTGACTCTGTGTACCTAACACCATAGAGGTGAAATATTGCCCCCCCCCCCCTCAACTGTCTCAGTAGCGTTAGGATTGAAGATCGTGCACTTGTCCACACACAACCATGTGTGGGCTAAAAGTCTAATTGTTCATAAGGAGAAAAACTGTGAACTCTATCCATCAATAAATGTTACTTAGTTAATTTATTGTTTTGCATGAATAAATCAGCTGAGCAACATGCCTATGAATGCTCTATGAATGCACAGTGGAATCAACTTACTGAAAGCCTATTCACTTTGGATTATAAGGAGTTACTTGGAATGAGGTTAGCGAGGATGAGTCGTACATCTTTCTTTTAAAAAATGGTTTAAGGAGCTTGCTAGTGGTTAATGCCCTCCTTCTGCCCACAGGAGCTAAAAAGCCCCTCTCTGCCCTCAGCTGCTGTCCTCTGCTCTCAAGTCTTCTCATCCACCCACAGTAAGCAGCTAAAGTGCCAGGCTAAGCCTCCGCAGAGCAGACAACCCTGGTTCTTATCTGTGGAATGCTGGGTATCCTCACAGAGGATCTCCTCTGTACGCAGGAAGCTGTATAATCTCAAAGCCTCCGTCTCCTTTAATTGTCCCCTGGGACCTCGCTCTCTCTCTTTTCTGTCTCACTTTTAAACATTTATTTTTCTCATTCGCTGCCTCTCCCTCTCATCTCATCTCTTTTTCTTTGTTCAATGTCACTGTCTTTTTTTTTCTATTAATTGAGATCAAATGCATTTATAAGAAACAGATAGATACTGCAGCTCTATGTTTGTGCCTTTGAAACAAGTTGAGAAAGGGTTAAAAGGGACGGATTTAAACCAGACAGATCTCATGATGGAGGATAATGATGATGCTGTTTTTGTGGTCGCTGCAGTTTTGCATGCCTTGGCATTTTACAGGCTTGCATGTTTTAGGGACTGTGGTCAGCATGCCTGGCAAAGATACAAGCCCATGTGTCTGATGTTGCTCTATTTTTCCTCTGATTTTCTACTGTGACCTAAATTAGTCCAGTGTTGCTGGCTTTGTAAATATATCATTGATGTTTAGTTTTGTAGCTGATCCATTTATAGTATGATCTGTGCCGCTTTGCATCTCTTATTCTGATTTCCTATGATTGCCGTTTTATAAATGAACCAAAGCTCAATGATACTGATGATGCTCATTTACAATTGAAGCAAAATATGCATTTAAAACAAACTTAGGCATTTCAAAGGGTCAATTAAGTACTGATTTGAGGTACTGTATATTTTGAATACAAGACATATCAGGATATAAAGCTGCAGACAGGTTGTTTCTCTGGACTCCTGAAAAATATTTTTTGACATGTTAACGCTTATGCAACTAGTTATTAGTAGCAGCACTAGGTGACATGGTTTGAAAACATTTTTTTGGATATTGAAGTAGATAATTCCTTTCACAGGTAGAGACTGGTATATGAATGTGTGAGCTTATATTTTATACATGATTAAACAGAGGACCTGTCCGTTAGTAAAGTAGGTATGTTTTCTTAAAAGTCTAAATGAGCTGTGCTCTTATATGGACTGGAAGGCCAATTTGTAAATTGAATACAGATGACCACTCCAGGGCTTATGAATTATATTAGTCAAAGTTTCAGTTAAAATAAACCTTGTGATGGAGAAATGGAGAACTTGCTTTCATGTGTGTGAGACCCTCTTTTCCTCATGTCTGCTTATTTTAGATATATCTCAGACACTAACATTTCTTATTTTTCAGGTTGGGAAAATAAACTGTCTCTGCTTGAATGATAAAAGTGATAAACTGTAGCCTTACAGGACTGGACCTTGGATCAGGTTACCAAAGCGATGCAGACTGCCTGCCATACAGTGATTTAAGCCAGGTTCCTGTTCCCTAAGGAGGGCTTACAGTTTACACAATATGCATTGCTGAAGCCATGCTACATGATCCGTCATTAGACAAAAGTTGAGCCAGCTGCTGTCTATGTGACTCACACCTAACTATAGATCACCATACTGCATTATTTTCTGTCACATGTGGGGTTAACCTGGATCATATTACTTTGTCTCTGGTCGTATTGGATGTCACATTGAATCATTTCATTTAACCCTCAACATATGATTGTACAATTATTTGAAAGCAAATTATAGAGGAGTGTTAGCCATCTATGGTTTTGTTGTGACACGTACTCTAACTACTGCACAGTAGATTATGGTGTTGCATAGACTGTTACGCCGTCTGGAATCAACGGTTTCATTCCACCATGTACAGTTTGCACATAGTTATACACTTTTTGATTTCTTTTTGTTGGATGATTATGAAAAAAAATTAGCTTAGTTTCATGAAGGCAACCTTTGTATGAAAATATTTATTGCCATGTTTAAAAGAGAAGGATAATTTGTTTAAAACTGAGCCTTTAAATAATTAGTAACACCACCTACTGTTTGATGCCCTGCATTGCTTGATGCACATAGACTAGGCCTGCGCAGAACAAACATTGAGTTGTATTTGCTAGCGGTGTTGTGTGTACACTGTACACTGTCTCTCTGCTGCATTGACGTGAGATTCCATGCAGAACAATGAGTGAGTATTATTAAGCAAGAGAGAGCAAATTACGTGTTGCCTTGGAAATGCAAATTCCAAGATCTCTGACTCACCAAAGACAATAACAAAGACTGGTTTGCTCAAGATTCCGAGGGCAGTCACTTGGCTACGTCAGAGTGTGCTACACATCAATAAAAGTGGACGCCATGGGCCAAGTGGCTCTCACAAGTTGCCCTCCCATCTTAAGCTGTGTCAGCACATTCAGTCCTTTAAATTTGAGGTAATTTGTCCTGGAAATACCTTGAAAAATCCTTGAATTTGATGTCAGCCAAGGTGAGGGAGCCTTGTTTTGTGCATGACACAAAAATAAAGATCAATCATATACCATAGTTACTGACCAGCACAACTTTGGTTTTGTATGACACCAGAGCGCATGAGGGGTGTCTGACTCGTATGTCTTGTGATATGGAGGCCAGTCTTTTGATTATCGGTAAGATGTTTGTCCTTATGTTTTCTCAGGTTTAGTTAATTAAAGAGTTGAGTGTAACTTAAAGGCTGCTTCACCTTAATGAGGACGTCGGTTTGCTCAGATCTTTTGTGTTGGGGCTTTTTGCGAGGCAGAAGAGAATGAGTTGTTGTGGTGAGGCGTCGCACATCATACATCACTGTAGGTTTCCTTACACCATTGTGGTTTACCCTAAGTGTTCTTTGTTGTTATGTTTTAGTTGCCATCTCTGAAGCGGAAGGTCTTAATTTCTGTGCAGCATTTATAGCTACATCTAAAGTCTCTGAGCAAAGACATGTGATGTGACTGTGTTGCAGGAAATCATCAACACCACCAATGCTTTTGTCAGAGCTCTGTACACAGGCTCGTGTGCTTTCTACATGAATAGGTATATAATCTTTTGCATTTAATTTGGTCTTATGTGTGAGGAAAGACTTGTCTGTAGACAGATAATTCAGGAATGGTGGGTGCTAATAATGCAGAAACTATTATGGTTATATTTTCATGTGATTTCTCTAGATTGGACAGACCAATGTGTGTGTTCTTGAGGGAGACCGTACCATCACATCAGTACACCCACTAACTTTGTTTTTCTCATTGTTCTGTAAGATTCACAAGTTCAGTGGTAACTTTATTAACTTAATTCATTTATAAAGCTAGATATGTGCATACTGTCAAAGCCTCAAGCAGTAAACATAGTTATTAATTCGAAAGGAGTATCTGGTCGCACAAGAACATCATATCAACCAAAGAATCAACCATTAAAACAGAAGTCGACACCCCTAATGCCATCTTATTTTTAAACTTCACTCTTGTTTTTACAATCACAGATCATCAGGTGTTGTTGATGTGATTGTCACCTTACAGTTTCTGGTTTCTCACCCTTTTTTGTCTTTAAGTTGTTGTGAAACATTCGTTGGTGATTTTATCTCGTTTTTTATTTGCGTATGCCGATGCCTACAGCTTCCCATGGTTTTAACATACTTTATGATAAACCAGTAGTTACAAGGAAACATGTTTAGACAGGAACCCAATGTGATAGGACACTGGCCTCACAAATGATCTGTTCCTTATTTATAAGGCCTGTGTCCTATTATACTATTATATCTTCGTAGGCCTTTTGTTACAGTGTAATAAGAGACACGTCTCTGTACAAGAGTTGCACAATGTGCAGAGTCTGAAAAAATCTGTGGGTCTGATTCCAAGTGAGAGCTTCCCATTTGGTATGAGACTTTGTTTGAAAGTCTACTATTTTGTTTGCATTTTAAATGGCTCTTCAGCGCTGCAATGACACATTGTTTAGACATTTAGAAGACTGCAATGCTTTATATTGGAAATTGTTCACTATGTAAGCTCTTCTACTGGGCTTTTACTGGCACTATAGCCATGCTGTGTGTTTAGTGGAATAGTATTGATGATAATAGATGGCATGAATGTGAATGTGAATGTGAATGTGACTCTTCTTGTTCATTCACAACCTTTTCCTCACTTTTTTTCCCCCTTTTATTGCAGTCCATTGTTAAAATCCAACTTGTAGGAATGGTCATAAAGATTTCTAGTGTTTATAATAGAAATACAAAAAATAGTAATTATTCAATTCAATCTTTCATTTTCAGGTGCTATCTGGTGACGGAAGCAGTGGGTGCGGCATGCTGAGGCCACTCCCCCTGGCTCAGGATGAGTGTCAGAGATGGCGCTGCCACCATGGCAACGAACGCAGGTGGAGGAAAAGGGGGAGGTGGGCCAGCTAACTCTACTGAAAATGATGGTCGCTTATACCAGCTCCAGATCTACCCACGGCTGGCTGCCCATCCCTCCACCTGCTGCAACCTTAGGTCAGTGATCCACAGTGTTATTGTTGAAGCATGTAAAAATTTACATTTTTAACTCTGATTTTGTTGCAAACGTTCAGAGATCTTATTTATTTCAAAGTATATTGTCTAAGAATAAGTGAGATCTAATGGTTGGGCTGTTACAAACAGTTGTTTGGCTCAGCCCTCTGTTTTACAATCATGTCAGGGAACTACTGTGGAAATCGTTCTTTGTTTGTGTCGTAAGCTTCTGCTTCAAAATGCTAAATGCTCACTGTCTGCTTTGTCCATTTGGGCTGCTGTGGAAACATGGCTTTGCATAATCATAAACCAAAGCCCTTGCCTAAAGGACATGTAAAGCTTATTCCAAGGCTACAAAAATCAAGGCAGTTTGCAAATTATACACTGACACAAACATACTGATATGTAGTATATTCAATCTCTGCCAATAAACCTCCTAAATGTGACATACCTGAGTGTATTTAAATGAATAAAGGACTACTGTAAGATGGTATTGATCAGACATTGTAATCGCTTCTTTTTACACAACAGAGTGCAGAAGGATGCAACCGCAGCTACTGTGATCTCGGATGCCGCCACGGCACTGGGGCTGGACCCCGGCCGCCTGTATGTGCTGGCGGAGGTGAAAGAATGTGGTGGAGAAGAGTGGGTGCTGGAGGCTGGAGACCAGCCAGTACAAAGGTTTCTGCTGTGGCCACGGAAAGCCCAGGAGGAACATCCTCGAAGCTTTGGCTTTTACTTCTTACTACAGGTAGCGTTGACGGCAAACACTTTGCTTGTTTTTGCATCGCTTTGCTTCAATAATAAAATCCAACAAGTTGTTTACATAGGTAGCATGTTTAGAAGTTACTGACTGGAAAAGTATAACAACACCAAAATATCTCTTCACATTCCAGAAAACCATCCAGAATATTTTTCTATGTGAAGATTTGATTGATTTAAAACCGTTTTACAACCTGTTTTTCTTTTCTTATCTCTCTCCAGGAAAGGAATCATGATGGTTCCATCCAGTATGTTCACCTCCCACCGGTGTCCAAGGAGCAGGAGGCGCAGCAGTTAGCCGCCAGAGGCTTCCTTCCACCTCCCCAGGATGACTTTGCAGACCTTTGTAACCTCCCTGTCCTCAATGAGGACGGGATATTAAATAATCTGCGCACACGCTTTTACAAGAAAAAGATCTACACCTATGCAGGCAGTATCCTCATCGCTATCAACCCCTTCAAGTTTCTGCCCATCTACAACCCGAAGTATGTCAAGATGTATGAAAACCACCAGCTGGGGAAACTGGAGCCTCATATTTTCGCTATCGCCGATGTAGCTTACTATGCCATGCTCAGGAAGAGGGTCAACCAGTGCATCGTCATCTCTGGGGAAAGTGGTTCGGGCAAAACTCAGAGTACCAACTTTCTGATCCACTGTTTGACTGCGCTCAGCCAGAAGGGTTATGCGAGTGGGGTGGAGAGGACTATACTAGGTGCTGGGCCAGTCTTGGAGGTAAGATGTGCAATTAACGATGGATTCAAATCTGTGATGTTAAAATCTGGTATCAGCCTCTTATAAAGGAACAGCCAAATAACAACAAAAAGAAAGAAGATATTGATGAAACAAGTTAACTCCACTTAGCTTTATTTCACATATCACCAAATTGTGGAGTAGCTATTCATGTTTAAGCTATGTTTTTATGATTCATGCTTACTTTATTTTCTACAATTGCTTCAGTCATGTGTTAAAATGCATTACTGATTCAGATTTGGTCATATGTAACAGTCACCACTATTTAGTTGCTATGACTTGAAATAAGCAAACACATGATGCCACAGGATGTAAAGCATACAGAGTTGATATATTTTTAGATAATTTCTTGCAAACATGCAGTATGAAATGATCAGAACTTGTTCCTTAATAAGCACATATATATTTCCAGGCTGTGACTCAATTGCACTTTTGTGCACAGGCTGAGCTAAATGTGGCAGAGGTTAGTCTGTGTACAGTGTAAAGGGCTTTAACACAAAGACTGTGCTTTACTCAGAAAGAAGAAATGAAAAAGAGGATGGGAAGTTACACCATTAACCCTTTCATGTGGCCTCTTGCCTTTGAAAATGCTGTGGAAATGTAGAACATTCAATCATTTCCCAGTTGTGGAATCAGTCAATCAATCAATCTGTTTGTCTATCTGTAAAAGATGAGGCCTTTTGTTCTTTGTTCCGCTGTGCATGTTTTTGCACAAACAATTTTGTACAAACAATTTTATTCACTGTGCTGATCTTTGTCTTTTTTGTTTTCATGACACTTTCTGGGCTCTCCTTAGCCACAGGGCCTTACATTCATCGACAGCTGCTGTTGGTCTAAAGCTTGTGCTTCTTTGTTGTCATTTTGGTTAGGTGACTTCTCTTCCTGCTTTCTCCTCTGAGAAAAAGATGCTTGTGCTAACTTGCTCACTGCAACGAGTGGCAGGGCAGATTAAATCAAAGCAGCCAATCTGAAACACAACTTTGTGCAGTTGCTAATTGGGAAATATTGATCAGTACACAAGTATTTATCAGGCTAGCTAGTTGATGATGATTGTGCCGATTTTGAAGACTGTAGATAAACGGACAGACGGACCAGTTATTGATTGGTCTATTGATTGAGTTGAGCAGTTTCTGTTTTCACTACAGTGAGTAAGGCGTTGTCTGCTAATCGGCCACCATCAGAATAAATAAATGAATTACATTGAACATGCATGCTTTAATAGTGAACCAGATATTTTCCTTAACATTCAAGTTTTGGATCGTCATAAAAAATCTGATGTATTAGATAGTGTTGTGGTTTGTGAAGCTTACAGTACAGTTTGCTGCAGATGATTTGGCAACTTCCTGTTCCCTAATATCTCTCATAAGATCTACACAAATATGTAGCATTGTCTGATGATACTCTGACTGCCATTCTCGTTTAACTAGAAATGGTTGCGTCATGAATGGTAAGTCATTACGCCCTATGAATTTAGTTGTATTCAGTTTAATTCAACCATGGAGCTATGTAGCAAAAAAACAGAGTAACTTTGTTTTGTTTATGTCTTTCCTCTGTAATGAGAAACATGGTCTCTACTTTCACATGTGGAAGAATTTACCTCTGGCCTGACCTCAGGCAGTTATTTTCCTTTATCCCCCCCCCCCCCCAACTCTTGTATGGAACAGTCCATTGTGAGTGTGGTTCAACACTGTACTCTGCAGGCCTCTCATCACTGGAAAGTTAACTCAATTTATAATGCAAATCTTCCATACTGCGTATTATTAGACATCTCTGTAAGCATAATATTGTGTGTGTGTGTAGTATAGTGTACTGGGTGGCATGTAAGTGTATGAGCTCAGGTCATATTAGGCTTTTAGAGTGCCTCCTGTTAGCGATGTAATCTAAATGTCTGTTTGTGATTTGACAGATTAGAGCTGGAAAAAGATCAAATTCAAAAAGATCAAGAGTTTCTCTCTGTTGCAGCAAAATTACCCAAGAACAATGTAGACAAAAAAAGCAGAAAGCCATGTTCTTAATTTCACTTTAAATGGCCATCCCTAGAGTGGAGAAGTAGCTACTCTCGGTTGATCTGAAAGTAAATCTTCACGTTAAGAAAATAAATCTAATCTTTTATTTTACAGGGAATATGGCTAAAAATAGACCTTTTAGCCACATGTTGGAATTTTTATTATTTTTTCAAAGTGATTTGAAAATATGATCCGTCAGAGTTCATTGGAACACTCACTGGAACAAATAAAACCGAATAATAAAAGCAGTTGGTTAGAGTTTAAATGACAAGAATACTGGGTGGGCTGGGCAGCTACAGTAATTTTCAATCATGGTGCATCATCCATGGCTTGTTATGTCTGTACCAACTCTCTTACTCAGTAGTGGAGCTTTCACTCACAGATCAGCTTTCACGTATATGTGCATAAACACTATCGGAAAGCGCTGGTCCCTTGATGGGTGTCAGTCTGTCACAGTCGTTGGTTCTGGATGGCTGATGGAGAGAAGAAGGGGGAGGTGATTGTGAGATTTTTCCTCTACATCAGCAGAGTTTTTGTCCCTTTGGCAGACACACTGCCACTCTGTCTTTCACTTCTTGTGTGTCTGTGTTTCTGTGTGTGTTTGCATGTGTGTGTGTAGCTGTGGTTGCAAGGGCAGACAGGGAGACGGGTTTGGTCTCTGCTGGCCTGGTCAGCGAAGGAAGTGGAGACAGGATTCCATGTGTGACCAGTCTGTCAATGATTGTGGTTATTGAACAGCTGTACAACTCTCCTTTGATCGCTGCAGCATCCAAACGTGGATTTTGTTCAGTTTAAGTGTGAGCATTAGTCGAGGATGTTGCTTTTTGTACACTATTATGTGTAATTTGGTAACCACCCCCCAGTTTCTGCAGCACACTTGTAAGATGGTTGACATGAAACAAAACTCGCTTTACAGAGGAAGCAATAACTTCTCTGGAATTATGTTCCCTGCAGCTTCTCTCTACACAGATTGTCTACCTCTGGTAATTCCTTCCTGACAATTTCCACTGAGGGCATTACATGTGGAGTGTAGAATTCTATATTTAGACAGTTTTATTGAAACCAAGCAACTTTACTTTGAGAAAGGGGCTTTACTTTACTTTTCTCGTCATGGAAACTGATCAGATTACAGTGGCGGAAAACGCAAAGTGTGTGTGCGCATGCATGTGTATGCACATACATGTGTGTGTCTCAAGCTATAGGGGAGGTCTCCAGGCCTGGGTCACATTTTGAGGAGATGAGATCATCATTTATTGTGCCAAACTCAGGCTGTGGGCTGTGTGCTGCTGGCAGATTGAATAGCCCCAACCTGAAACCATCTGCGAAAGCCTCTGTCCTACTTAAATACCTTGCTGTAGTTTGAAAAAAAAAATAAAAAATAGGTCCTCTACCTGTAAAACAGCTCTCCAGCAACAAATGAGTATTTCACTTGTAAACTGGTTGAACTGGTTTAACCTCTTTTTTGCCGTTCTGTTGACGTCTTTGTTTTCTTTTGTCAGGTTGTGAGGTTTATTCTTTATGTCAGCAACAACGTCCTCTGTTACAGAGAGTTTAAAGAATACAATATGACAGGAAATATTAGGTTGAGTCAATAGTTGGTAAATATGCAGCAAGCTTTACTTCCCTAGTGTAGTCATAGGAATATGTTTAAACCAACATTTCCTTAATTCATTCTTTTCAAATGTTGGTTTGTAATATACTATATTTTGTCCTCTCAAACCTGACATTGCAAAAGTAACACCTTTGTTACTGGTGGAGTGGGGAAACAGCATGACAAGCGTGAAAGCAAAACAAATTCTGCTGTCGGCTTGCCTGATTATTTTCCAAGTTGCAGGAGTAATGCTTTATTGGTCTCTTTCATGTCATCATCAGAACGTAACCAATCCAGCTAGCTCATTAGGGATACATAAAAGCTTGTTGTAGTGATTCATAGTTCTAAAAAGAAAGCTCAGTTGACTTCTAGTATGACCTAATTCTAAGTAGAGAAAAAAATCCCAGACTGACCACGCCTTTGTTTCTTGCTCACAGTAAAAACATTTGGTGTAAGGTATGATATAAGTGATGGGTTGGCCTTGCAGTGTTATTCATTTAATTGGTAAAGAGCTATATGCATGCTGTTATAGGCAAAAATAGAAAAAAAAGTTATGTGCTTAGTAACAAACTGGACTACAAATAGGATAGTATAGGAAGTCTTGTGATATGAAGTCATCACTATTGTATTGATTAAATGATCAATCAGTGAGGTAAGAATACTTGTAATAATTTGACACGGCGGTAAGCCACTCTTGCCACTGTGTCTCACAGTTTCAGACAGAAAGCTCCTATTATCCGGAACCCTCTTTAACAGGAAGTGACTACGACACGGGAAGTAACAGCAGTAGTTGCTCCTTGCTGCCACAAGCTCAGAGCCTTTAAGGGTGTGGATAGACTAAAGCATTGTATTGTTGTCCAGGAAGTGCAGAGGAGTAGCTGACCATTCTGTCTGCTGATCCATTGTTTATCTTTTAGTTATGGGTTGTACCTCTTTATTCCTCAGCTATATTTGGTCAGGCTGGGTGGCATTATTGTGTGTTTGAGTCTGGGAAAAGATGGCATTACCAGGGAGTAAAGTTGCTGCATCATACACTTGTGCCTTTCATCACACATACACAAAGTTATAACTGTAATCATATCATTCAGAATCACATTAAAGAGTAGGACACGCTGTTCCTAACAGGCTGTTCCCTAAAGCTTGCATGTAGCAGCGTGCTGCAGGCCACTTCAGGGTCTAATAATGGTACAGTGACCACACCACAAGCTGAAGTTTGATGTGGTACCCATCTAGACATGGGTGGAGTGCTTTAAAATGGCTCCAATCTGGTAAAACACCATGCCACAGGAGGAGCAAAGCTGATGACTGAAAAACTAATCTTAACCATTCCGTTTTCCATGCTTCTAACATGTGCCCTGTCCTGCTTGCATTGTTTGGCCGTATGACATGCTGGCACATAGCATGTATATCAGTCACTGCAGGATGGACTTTTTTATTACTCGGATTAGAAATATATGGGCTGTGTCATCACTTAGTTTTAAAGGGAAAACTTTAAACTAAAATGAAACTGTCAATGCAAGATTTGCAGGTTGTATTTATACAGAATATTTGGTCACTTGTTTAAAAACGACCACCATTTTGTTTCCACTCTGCTTTCATCCAGCAGAAATTGGTTTGTTGCCATTGTGCTTGATTTGCTGCTACACACTGTAGCTGTCTTGTGACACTCAGCAGAATGTCTGTTTGCTGTCCTTGTATTTGTAAACATATAACTTGTTTAGCTCTGCAGCAAATGTTTGCCTTAAGTGCCATTTTAGTTTTAAACACAATATGTTCAGTTTGACAGGGTGCATCATCGAGAAAAGGAGCAATTGTAATGTTTGTACAAGCAAAATTTGCTTGATAATCTGTTTTCAATGAAGTCTTTACATATTAGATTTTCTCGTGTAGGTTAAATCTAATGTGCTGCCATATGAAAAACTAATCCAAAATGTCACACATCTCGAAGTGAGCGTACTGCTGTATCATTCTGTTTAAACATTTTAGAAATATTCAGAAACACCATGCAGTAAATTCATGAGGTATTTCAATATAACCACATTTATTGAGAATTCACCGTTTTTGAATCTACACTCCTGCCCCTTTAAAGCACCATTGATGTCATTATTATAACTCAAAGAATCAATTCATTGTCAACAATTCAGTCGAGTCGAGCTCAAGGGGTTAACGTGTAGTTGATGGGATATCTTAGTGTGTGGCTTGAAGCATGGCCAAGTATAGAAGAGGAACTGTATAGAGACGTGGTTGCATTTAATCACTGCCAATATCATGTGATGTCACCAAAGCATTTTTTCACATTTGGGGTAAACAACAAAGATTGGGATTATTTTTTCACTAAATGCCATTGATGTTTTGTCTCAAAATTATAGCCACAATTTATTAAACAGTTCAGCTTTACTAAGCTTTGTAACGCGGCGGTAATTGTAGAGTATATTTTAGTATAGTTTGAGGAACACACTCCACACAGAGGTTTGATCAGTTGTGTTTGAGGCCTGTCATTGTGCTTTGCAAATGTGGGAACAGTTTTTTGGCAGTTGGGCTATTTAGAGTCCTTTTGTGAGTGTGTCTATGCTGTAGTGAGGTGTCGGTGTCAAGGCCTTGGCAGAGACTGTGGAAAAGTTTAACTGAACCTCTGCTTGAAAGAATGAAGCACTGCCTCCATGTAGAGTCCCAAGAACAAGCTGTTGGAGTTTGGACACAAAAAGTTGTTCCTGAATTTACTCTCTGGAAACGACTGTTCCATCCCATTAATTTGTTTGATCATGCACACCTTAAATTTTATGGTTCTTAGTATATAATTTACATATTATCACCCGTGCTTCACTTGCTTGTTGAGACAAATGGCTCATGACTTGCACTGTTCCAGAAACACTCCCCTAGTTCAGTGTGTGAGAGAACCAGCTCACCACAGCAAATAATCAGTTAAAGCACTGTTAGACACTATCAGATGGTCACTAGATGTCTGGATGTGTATACACACAGCATGTACACAATGCAGACTGCTGAACCACACCAGCTTTTTGTTTTTTTTTGTTTTTGTCTCCCCCTCCTTCTCTAATTCTCACTCTCCCTTCCGCCTTTTGCTCCTCCTGTAGAGCACCGATATTTCGTAAGAATACAGATTAGACCACGTTTTCCCTGTTCACACAGTTTGGCAAGACTGACGTTCCACTTCCTCATACCTGCGGAGCCGTCCAGCCAATTGGAACACTTGTTTATGGGCATGTTCAAATATGAATGATGCTGTGACATGTTTAACATTCCCTCCACGCTGCAGTGGCCTGGGCTTTGCAGAGATTTCCCAGGGTTTTTGGCCATTTTAGCCATGTGTATGGAGTGTGGTGGATTAGAATAGTAGTGCCCGCAGCATTAGGCAGTGAGACACTTTGTTGTACAAATGTCAAAACACACTGAACAGACCCTCAAACTTGGAGCAGTACTTTGTAAGCACAGGCAATTTTTCAAATAAATGAATAGCATTACACCATGTATACTGTATTGACATACTAAACATACACATTAAAACAGAAGATTAGTAGGATCCACATGCAAAAACTAGAGTGAAAGAGATCATTGGAAAGTGAGCTCTTGGTTTGGTGCCTTGTCTGAGCAAGTCCATGTTAACTGAAGAAGAGTCATGCTGGTCGCTGATAAGGAAAAATTGATTATTATCTCTGACATCAACAAACAAGTCCTGCAACTAAAGTGTTAAACACACATATCGGCTTGAGAAAAATAGGTTACTGTCACATAATGTTAGTGCAAATGAGTAAAAAGTAAAGAATCCTCAAGTCGTTTAAAAGCGTAATACAAACCGGGTGTGCTAGAGCAGAGGAAATAAAAAGTAGGTCAACAATCCGTTCTAAGGAATCTCGCTCGGCCCCTGTCGGAGTGTGGCTTTGTTTGTGCCCCCAAACTAATCATCCCCAGCACCACTGTATCAAATTTACTCTGCAACTGCTTTTGAAAACACAGAGTTGCTCCTATTTAGAATGCACTGAATCAACTTCCCCTGCGGTGGCCTTTTGTTGAGTGTGTGTGTGTGTATATCTGTCTATCTGTAACCATGGGAGCATGTGCATCATGAAGGAAAAAAAGAAGGCTATTCAGTGGCTGTGTCGGCGCAATAAACAGGGCTCCTCATCAAGGCCTGGTCGCTGCAGCCTACTGCTGGCTGGGTTAAACTTCAGCCTGGAGCCTGGGGACAAACTCTGGTGCTGCTCTGACACTGCTCCACAGAATAGCTGTCCTTAACCTCATTTATCATCACTGACCTGTGCTCTCTCGCACTCTCTCACTGTCTCCCGCTCTGTCTTTCACACACACGCAAACACGGAGATGGAGAGAGAGGTAACGAGAGTGAAGGCAAAAGGTCTTAAATGAAGAAAAAAGGCAGCACTGAAAAGAGAGAGATGGATGGGTAGAGAGTGAGAGGAGGGCAAGGGGGGACAACGAGTTGCAGATGCTCACCCCACATGCACACACACACATGCAGAGAGAGTCCCACCCCCCTTCTGTGGTCTCAGCTGCGGTTAAAAAATGAGATCTAACCCCTGGACTATCTAGTTTCTTTGTTGCTGCGGTAATTTGTTGCTGTTGTTGACTTCCCTGAAGGTCACCAGTATAGATCTGGTGACTGAAAGGTCTATTTCACTTTTTCTTCCTGCACTACCATATAAGGTCCAAGACTAGGGAGTTTTCACAGTTTGGTGTCAAAACCTCAACAGTGGCCATTTGCCGTCAGTGTGTCTAGCACCGTCTTACACTGAGTCATACATCTTTATCAGTGACCTCATTGATTGATTTGTGAAATGTGTTGATATCGAATTCATCTGGTACAGTTGTTGATTAATTTGGCATTGCGCTGTGTGATATCATCCCTTTTAAACTCAGCCTGTATCTCTGTGCTCTGTTGTCTTATCCAGGCCTTTGGGAATGCCAAGACAGCCCACAACAACAACTCCAGCCGTTTTGGGAAATTTATCCAGGTGAATTATCTGGAGAGTGGAGTGGTCAGAGGGTGAGTAATTAACACTGTCTGCATGTGTGAATGACTGTTTGCGTAACATCCTTCAAGGATGTGGTAAGTGGTCTGTATTTATAAAGCATTGTTCTGTATTTTTGATGATCTTGTTAACAGTGCTTTACACTACAGTTTTGTCATTCACCCTTTCACACCCATTCACATGCACATTCATGGAGCGCTTCAGATGGGAATTGAACCTTAATCTTCCAATAGGAAGACTATCAGCTCTATGTGCTGAATGTTAGCTCTAAAGCTTTATTCTGTCACCTCTTCCTCTCTCGGTCATCATCAGGGTCTTGTACCTCCATGTCTTCCTCTTGCTATTTTTATGGCAGGTCATGTGGTTCCTCCTCTGCAGTGTTTGAATGTGTGTCTTTGTACTGATACTTTCAACCACTAGCTTGTCCTTCCTTTTTCTCATCAGTCGAACTCTGGTTAGGAGCTGCATCAAAGTGGTCAGCTGTGTCACTTCCTCGTTTCCACATAAGGAGCGAGGAACAGCTGCTTAGTATTGTGTCTTAAAACACGACACAGTAAAATGGAAGCAAAGGCCTGCAAAGACAATTCAGTATATTATTAGGACTGTAGAGTGACACGATTCACTGCTGTATATGCGGAAAACAGTCATTCAAAAAGTAAATTACAAATGAAATGAATAAAATGACTTTGAAACCTCTTAATGCCTATAGTGACAGCTGCTAAGCTGCACAGTAAATGGGCTTCTTCGACCTGATTATCCCCTGATGGCACTTCTCATTGTGCTCTATTGAATTTCTTACCCTGAGAGGGGTTTGTAATCCAATCATGAGATTTGATTTTATGTGGCTGAAGCTGTGTTACAAAGTAGGGCCGGCCTGAGTGCGGTTTTTGTTTCTTTAAAAACATCAGTGAGCTTCTGAGCAATTATCTTTGAGCTTCACCTGAAAAGACGTCTTAATCCTATCGCATTGTCACGCCACTGTCCGAATGACAGTACTTGTAAAGTGACTATCATGTGTCACAGTAACTAAAATGTGATTACCTTGTCTGAAAATAACCATCAGTCTTGATCCATAATAAAAATGTTGGATGATCATGTCTTATTTAATGTTTGTGGGAATGTGTATATAAGAATATGGCTTATCAACATCATTGTTTTTACTAATAATAAAAACTCATGTGAACGTTCCTTACCAGGGCAAATCCCAAAGCTTTGTAGCCTTTTGCATTATCCTCACTATATTGTAAAACTTAAACTAGTGGTTTCCAATCAAGTGATACCAAATAAGGGTTTGTTGTACACGGATTGTACATTAGTTTTTTATGACAGTTGTAACAAACGATACCATTTATCCCCTGAATAACCCTAACCCCTGAATTAAGCTGCTTTCAAACCCTCTCTGAAAGCATCTCTGGCACTTACACATGCATTCATACAGGCAGCTCACGAGCTGTACAGTATGTGTGAACACAAACGTCAGCAAAAGTCACTTTGGACACTCTTGAGATTCTCCTGCCAGCTCACTCGTCTATTCTGTGAACCATGTGTGGGTGAGTTCAATGCGAGAAAGCTGCGGGAGAAACTCCCAGGTTCCCCCGACTCACCTGGATCCTCCGGATGTCTTCCTGCTGTTGTGACCCAGACAGTGTCCTGCGGTGTTGTAATTGGCAATCTCCGGAGAACATCCAGACCCAATTTTTACATTATCTGGAGCTGATATCTGAAAATAGCTTCAGAAATGGGCAACTAAAATTGAAAACACCTCATATATTTATCATCATCTAAAGCAGGGGTCTCAAACTTAATGACCTGTGAGCCACTGAGCATCTAGTCTGGTCAGGAGTGGGCTGGTCAATTGAGCTTTTGGGGAAAAAGGCATGTTATTTCAATTATTTGTGACAATATTTTACATTTAACAATGTATTCTTCACAAAAAAATATTTATGACATACAGGAATAAATAATTATAACATGATATCAATTAGAGGGTCACATTTAATGGATTGGAGGGCTGCATGTGGCCCACGGGCTGCGAGTTTGAAACATCTGACTTAAAGTGTTGGTAAAGCCTTCATCACATCAGTATTCAGAGGACCCCAGCAGCCAGCCCTGTTCTGTTGATTTAACAAAGGCAGCCGTCTATCTTTCCATCTCCAGTGGCAGCTATTCAGACAGTCAATAGAGGTGATCAACAAAGAGGAGGCTGCTATTCCACTCTTCTCTGCTTTCTGGGCGAACCCACACTCACTGACAGACGGGATGTTTTTTTATGCTCTCGCTCTCTCTCTCTCACACATGGTGTCTTAAACTCTGTGCGACTAATCCTTACTCACTGGGATCTGAGCAAACTGGAGCAGGACAGTTGAAAGCAACAGTCATTATAGTGTAGAGAATGTGTAAAGAGGAGATGGTGTCTCTGTGTGTGCAAATGTAGACTTTAGGTTTGTGTTTTTAGTTCTCAGATCAGCCCCGTATTTACAGAAAAGCAACAGACAACACTTTTTGGTTGCTGTCACATTCGCATAGTGTCCGCTGTGATGGCTCTTCATATTCCTTCATCAACCGTACTTGTTCATAATCTCCTGACACAAACGCACACATACAACATACATTACTGTTCAAAAGTTTGGGGTCACTTAGAAATTTCCTTATTTTTGAAGGAAAAGCGCTTTTTTACAATGAATACAACATTAAATGAATCAGAAATACACTCTATACATTGTTAATGTGGTTAACGACTATTCTAGCTGTAAATGTCTGGTTTTTAATGGAACATGTACATAGGTGTATAGAGGCCCATTTCCAGCAACCATCTCTCCAGTGTTCTAATGGTACATTGTGTTTGCTGATCACGTTAGAAGGCTAATGGATGAAAACCCTTGAAGACCCTTGTTAGCACAGCTGAAAATAGTTTTGCTGGTTCTTTGACGAAAGCGGTTTGAATTATTATTTTGAATAAAAGTCATTATTTCTAATCTTGTCAATGTCTTGACTATATTTTCTATTCATTTTGCAACTCTTTTGATGAATAAAAGTGTGAGTTTTCATGGAAAACACAACACAATTGTAAAGGTAACTCTAAACTTTTGAACAGTAGTGTATCATTGTGTGTATTTGGTTCAGTGTACAAAAATGACATAGATATATACAGTGGTTCAAGTGCCACGTTTGGTAAAGCTTCTACCAAGCAATAAAAGTTCACATGGATGACGTGCCATGGATGTGTTATCATAGAGGTGTTATATTTCAGTCAGTTTATCCAGGACAGGCCACAAGTCTGTGTCCTGCCAAAAACTACATTGAGAAGAAGTTTATCATATTTGTGTGTGTGTTGTGTATATGATGGATTTGATCAACTCAAACAACATCTTGTATAATGTCAATAACACCACACAACACATCACTGTATGTATTTACTTGAGGCATCAATATAGCAAAGGGACACCAGTGTTTCTCACAGCACAGATCTATTTTTGGTGTATCACGACAACTGGCGTCAGAGTTGTTTATGCCTGGTTATAGAGAAAAAAAAAGAAACTCTGACTTATAAAATCTGATTTAGACAACTTTATGACTTTGGCCTGGTCGAGTGGGTAAATACCACTGCTTTTAAAAGTGCATATCTCATGACTGTGTTCACATCCTCTGAAATTGTACCTCTACTCCACTGTCCCCTCCCCTCATGTTTGCTCTACACTGGAGTAAAATAAATGAACTCTGTAATGGAGTGAGGTTTTTGTTGTGTGTGATCTGCTATGCAATGCATCTCACGGTGTCTGAATGCTTTGTACACAGACTTTGATTACTTTGACAATATTCCCTTAATTCCTCCCCTCATTTTTTTTATTACAAACCTTCATATGACCTGAAAGTTGACACAAACACATGCACAATCGATACACACACAGAGAGAGACGAAGCTGAGTGAACTTTGTATTAAATGATTCAGTCTCACAATTTTCCTTCTTCCTTTTTCTTGTACCCTCCCCTCCCCTCCCCTCCCCTCCCCTCCCATGTCTTTCTTTTCTTCTTTCAGGGCTGTGGTGGAGAAGTATCTCCTGGAGAAGTCACGTCTGGTCTCCAGAGAGAAGAACGAGAGGTGAGGCAGAGTCTTGACCTCTCAACCTCACTGACCTTAATGGGCCTCTCTGTACAAACATGGGGAGTTTGGTTGGATTTGAAGTTAACCGTTTAATCTTTACCCTTGATTTTCATAAATCGATTTAATTGATCACACTTTATCCTTTCCTGTGGGTTTTATCAATATTTAATTGATGGCAAGTTTGAATAGAATACGCTTTTTTTTAATCATATCCATAAAAGTGTTTGACATTCAGGGTTTCTACTCTTTGAATTAAATATTGAGATATGACTTTGACTTCACTATCATTAGCTGTGTCCATAATAAACTCAATGTGTTTTTGCACTATGTAGAACACCTTATATTAAGGTAGCGCTCATATATCATATCAATGTAATTGTTTCCCCATTTTAAAGACAGGCTTAGCGAGTCCAGTTTGGGCTTGTTATTTATTAACTGTTGCACTGTCATCACTGACTCCTCTGTCGCATTGCTCAAGCCACTGTTACTCACAGTGACACAGACTCAACTCACAGATGCACAGTCTACTCGTCTGTGTGACTGTTTTTGTTGTTGTTTTATTAAAGTTTTTTTTTTTACAGACTGGCAGTATTTCATGCCCACTTACTGCACCCTAAATTTAGCTTCTCTTATCAGTACACATGTTGCAAAGCCATAGCCACAAAAGCTTTTACTGATACAGGAAGGTTTGTTTTTTTTCCTGACCACATGATTCACAAGTTTTTTGAGAGAACACCGACACAGATAAGGAAACACTCATAAGGGTTGGTGGATGCTTTATATTAAAACACTATTCAGCAGTTTCCTGTCTAGATATCCCCCACCTTCATTTGGAAAATGTATTCACCTGAACCTTTAATAACCGAGCTCACAGTCACTGTTGACAGAGGCTCTTGCCTGTCTAGTCGGGGAGTCTGGTCTGCAGTATTATGTCACTGTTTCGTAGTAATAACTGTGGAAAATCCTAACACATGTGGGCTGTTGTTTGTCCACCTACCTGCTTATTGATAGCTTAAGTGGAAAACTGATATCACCGAACTACAGCCCAGTCTTCCTTCTATTAGCATAATACAATGTGTTGTTGACTTCCAGGTTTGGCTCGAACATGGTACTAATGTCCACTGACAACTGCTCACCAGCAAACTCATGATGGATATTAGTTTATCCACTGAAGTGATTCTACATGTTGTTTTTTTCCAGGAACTACCACGTGTTTTACTACCTGTTGTTGGGAGCTTCAGAGGAGGAGAGGAAGGAGTTTAAGTTGTTGCCACCTGAAGAATACTTCTACCTCAAGCAGGTACACTACAGCCCCATCACATCCAGTTCTTTACACTCTCTACATTTTGGGAAAATATTGACTTTATATTTTATTTTATTTCATTACATATCAATCTCCCCTGATCAGGTTGCTCAGCCCACTAGTACACTATTTCAACACTTCTAATGAACAATGAACAGTTGTAATTAACTTATTACATTTACATGCATGCACATGCACATGCACATTCATGTTCTGCTACACTTGTGTTTCTGGTTGACAAATTACCTCACAGACCAGAACATCTTGAGTTTATGGCTAAAGCACCATCCCATGTCTTTCTGCCATAAATAAACTTCAAAATATTTAAGTTTGTAAGCTGACAGAGTTTAAATTCAGCCATACTTTTCTTGCTGTTGTCTTCTGTGTAGACCAGTTTGGGTCTAGAGGAACATACTGTATATATCAACAATAGTTTGATTCCCAACCACACACCCAACCTGAACGTGTTAAGTCTAAAATAACTGTGGACTACGACAGTTCTTTTTGTCTGTCGTCCTGTAAATGTCCTGACTGTTAATGTGACTGGTATTCATAGAGTGTGAATAAGCTGCTCTCCCTGCTGACTGCACACATGTGAACTGCATGTTAATCAAGTCTTCTTCTTTGTTCGCTCACTCGTTGAAATTCCCCCTGGATCCTCGCTCACTCTTACATCCACCTCTGTTCTTTTACCTGTTCATTGTTGCATTTGATCACGTTGCTTTCATTTTCTCATCTCGACAGACGACCCACTAACTATTTGCCTTTTTCTTGCAGCAAAACTTTAAGATTGAAGATGAGGAAGATCTGTGTCATGACTTTGAAAGGCTGCAGCAGGCAATGGAGATGGTTGGCTTTCTTCCCGCCACCAAGAAACAGTAAGTGGATATGGAATGTGGGAAGCCTCATATTTATTTAGATTTGGAAATAAAAAAACAATCGGTGAGATTTTTGATCATTTGATGTTTCTGCTGTTCAAACAACACTCTCAATATTTTCCACTCACAATATACAGTTTACAGATTTTATAACAAAGAAGCTTTTTAGCGTTTCATCCAAACAACGACTGTGTCTTAAGTAACTAATGCAGGAATTTATTGGAGACAGTATGTAGACAATGCTTCTATTCATTTTGACCATAAACAGATGACTAAGAGCAGCAGTGTGTAGAATAGTTATTGCATGTGTCATATGACCGTGTTGTTGCTGCTGCTACTTTCAGTTCATCTAATTTTTTTCTATGACTGTGCTGCAGGATCTTTTCTGTCCTCTCGGCCATCTTGTATTTGGGCAACGTGACCTACACAAAGAAGTCAAATGGCCGCGACGAGGGGTTGGATGTGGGACCCCCGGAGGTCCTGACTACACTCTCTGACCTCCTAAAGGTGACAGATTTGTGCACATCTTTGCAACTCTGTACTTAACTGTCAATGAGTTCTGTGTGTGACAGTCGGCATTAACCTGTGGGCGTTTCTCTCTAAGGTTAAAGAGGAGCTCCTGGTTGAGGCGCTGACAAAGAGGAAAACGGTGACTGTAAATGACAAGCTGATTCTCCCTTACAGCCAATCAGAGGTAGACACCACTTTCTGTGACATTATAATACAGTTCTAATACATAATAATATAAAAAGTGTACACGTATTGTGACCTGCCACCTCCTTGTGCCTTTTTTTTCTAAATTTTTTGTATTGTAGTATATGATCTCAGTGTCGAACTGCACCTATGCTTCTTTTCTGTGCTTATGTTCAATCAATGGTGTAATCACAGTTTTCTTGATCTCCTCATTCTCTCATCAGGCCGTCACAGCCAGAGACTCCATGGCCAAATCTCTGTACAGTGCCTTGTTTGACTGGATCGTCCTACGCATCAATCATGCACTGCTTAACAAGAAAGACATGGAGGAATCTATCGCTGTGAGAAACAAAATCAAATATGCACATGTTAAAACACTATAAATATTATTTTATTCAGGTTAATAACATAGAAGTTTTACATTCGCCCGCCTGCTTCTCAATGATCGGTGTGCATGGTCCTGTTTTCCAGTGCTTGTCCATTGGTGTCCTGGATATTTTTGGCTTTGAAGACTTCACAACAAACAGCTTTGAGCAGTTCTGCATCAACTATGCAAATGAGCAGTTGCAGTTTTACTTCAACCATCACATCTTCAATCTGGAACAGGTGAGCAATTGTGTTTGTTTCCTATATACTAAACTAATTCCATGTGACACTAGCAGATGATTTACTCCCTGTCCTGACTGCTCTATTGTAAAATTGACATGCTAATTCACTCCGGTTTATCTTACCTGTCAGAGTGCTGGGTTATGTTTGAATGAATCAAAGAGTCATCATAATATTTATTTAGCCAGTCTTGACCTGAAACATGTTATACTTCTCCATCTTAACTTTTTCCTTTTAGATTTTTACTTTTTCGTGAAATAAGTCATGATAACAGATCATTATGAATTGTCTAACATGAAACGGAAATGTGTTGTCCTGCCTCTACAGGAGGAATACCAAGCAGAGGGAATCACTTGGCACAACATCCACTACACAAACAATGTGGGCTGCATCCATCTCATCAGCAAGAAGCCTACTGGCCTGCTGTACCTGCTGGATGAGGAGAGCAAGTAAGACACAGCTGCACATCATTTGCTCTTCATTCACGTCTCATTTGTGTATGAGGTTAAAGTCTGTTAGGAATTAGTTGAAATTGTTAATTTATCTGTATTTTGTTCTCGTGTTTTTCTTTCTTCTTCTTTCTGTGACTGCTCTCCAGCTTTCCCCACGCCACAGATGAGACTTTATTAGCCAAATTCAAGCAGCAGCACCAGGGCAACAAATACTTCGTCCCCACACCAGTCATGGAGCCGGCCTTTGTCATTCGCCACTTTGCAGGAAAAGTCAAATATCAAATCAAGGTAAACCGTGACTTCTGCTGATGTAATTCAATTCAAAAAGTATATATCAAGTGAGATGAAAATATGACCTACATCATTTGTTTTGTGTTTTGATTTTGGCTCTTGTAATTATCATGACATCAGGATTTCCGGGAAAAGAACACGGACCACATGCGTCCTGACATTGTGGCATTGTTGCGGAGCAGCGACCGCGCATATGTCCGGCAGCTCATCGGCATGGATCCAGTGGCCATGTTTCGCTGGGGCATCCTCCGTGCCACTATCAGAGGCATTGCTGCTTTCAATGAGGCTGGCCGTTCCTGGGCTGCCAAAACGTCAGGTACATCAGAATTATAGAGCTGTCATATTATTGCCGTCTACCATATTATATAGCTTATATCGATCTACTGTATATCTATATATTTAATAAAAGCATGTTGATTTAAAAAAACAAATAAAAACACAAATTCGTCAATATACATCAGCTTTTCAAAAATGATTATTTTGATAATTTATAGTTATGTAATTAAAAACTGCCGCAGCTCTATCACCATACAAGAAATGCAGTTTATATCACAACCTCTGACTACTTCAGTTTCTCTACTTCCTCATAAGTCTTTCATGTCTGCACACAGTAGAAAATGGAGATCAGAAATGTTATGCTTTGGGAGATTTTGACATTTTTTCTCCAACACTCAATCCTCTAGCCTATTTTTGTCCTCTCAGACATAGACCATTGACGTAGGAGCCTTTTTATTGTGGATTAAAGAGATTAAATTAAGTTCAGACGAAAAAAATGAAAACGGCAACTGCTAGAGTCATGTGCCTCTGATCAACCCCCGAGAGCCTGCTTATGGTTAATATGCTGTTTCAGTTGTTAATGATGTGTGGTGTGTGTTTATGTTTGTAGGTGTTGTCCGTCCAGTCTCCAGAACTCCTTTAGGAGAGCTTCAACGTTCCAATGCTCCAATAGAAAGAATGTACAAGTAAGTAGCCACATGGTCTTGGTCTTGGTTGTCAGGTCTGTTTTCTTTGGAGGAATCAGTTTTAGTACTGCAGAGAATGAGCAGACTGTTGATCTCGTTCAATATTTGACGCCTTTCTCTTTTATGAAACACAGATTTATTATTAAAATAGGAAGGAATACATATTCAGCCTTTGTGAGGTTGATAAACTCTTAAACTACACCCTTTCCAGATTGGTGGTCCTTGTTGATGGTGAGGGGAATGTTTAAAAACAGTTGGGGATCTGTGGACCCCTTCATATTTTCTGGTACTAGATGAGATGAGGAAGAACAATGTCAGACAAACACCTACTGTCCATCTGAGTTACTCATGTGAACTGAGAGATTTTGGTGTCACACTGACAGAAAAAAAATCTTCCATCACCTCATCTCAGTCACCCATATCCTTTCCACCCTTTGGTGACTCCAGTGTGTGCGGTTTTCTCCTCTCCCTCTCCCATCCACAGACGAGCATCTAAGCTCGATTTCTACTTTGATCACTCAGAGGAGCGCCCTCTAGAGGCCTTTGAAGACATCTTTGCTAGCTATGAGAATAAGAAGTAAGTGAATTTGGTGGACAGGAAAAGGGAATGAAGACATGAGGCCAAGCAGGAAGGAAATATGCTTTAAGTGAAGGCTTTATTTAGCTAGTAAATATGATTCAATTGATGAAGGAAGCATTGGTACACTATTATAACATATTACAGCCCTTTCACCTTGATTTCCCTCACTGCCTCAAATGTATTATTTTTGCAATAGAGCACCCGAAAGCATTTGTTCAGACTTATTCTGATTAGCCATTCAGATTACTCACATCAGCTGTCACTTAATACACACATGTATTAAAATGAATACAGGGACACCTGTTTAAATAAACAAGCGAATTGGAAAACAACAAATTGAAATTGCTTTTTCACAAGACTGTAGGAGAATATTTTTGGATTGTCAAGCCCCTCCGAACCTTGACTTTCTACATCCTGTTTTCGGATCTGAAATTGCTGGGTTGCGCTTTGTAGACTGAACATTTTCTGTTAATCTTTTAACCTTGAAGTAAACCCAGTCCCTTCCAGATCTGCAAAGAATGAGGTGTAGGGGTCAGATTCTCTGTGGTCCTTTCACTGTATATGTTCCTTCACTGCCTTGCCTCCTCTGTTTTCATGACCCTTTATGGTAAGTAAGGAAATTGCATGGAAAAGCTCTTGGACATGGAGAAACCTCCAAATTAACATAATCAGGCTCTGTGTCCAGAGTATCACCAGTTTAAATTAAAGGACCATAATTCCAAAATCCTCACCAGTAACCATTTACAGTCACACAACCGGTAAAAGCCCCAGCATGGAAACAATGGCAAATCACATGAACTCCAACTAAGCTCTGCATGTTAACTACCTCGGTGGCAGGGATCTGGGTGTGAATATAACCCAAAATTCCCCCTGCGATTCTGTGTGTGTGTGTCTCTTTTTTTCTGTTTTTAAAACGGATATAGCAGCATGGTTGGGTGGTCAAAAAAACATGAATAATGCGATAATACAGTTTTCTCGAAGGTGAAAGCTGAAGTTCCTCTTGATACCAGACCCCCAGCTATCCTGTGTACGTTCCTGTCTTGGGTAACTGCAGTGGTGTGTCTTAACAGTGATGTTCTATCAATCCCTGCTTTTATGGGTTTCTTTCTCCCTTTCCTTTCTTTTTGTCATTTTCCCCCCCAATCTTTCTCCTGCTTTCCCCCTCCTCCTCCTCCTCCTCCTCCCTTTTCCTTTCTCTCCTTCCCTTTCCACACTGGGTATATGCGCGTGGTGTGATCAGAGACATGCATGCAGAGATCATCAGCTCCATTAAGAACTTGCAGCTGGATGGTGAGGACCCCCGCAAGCTGTTGCAGTCCTGGGGTCGCATCCGCTTCCCGCGTCACGTCCTCCAGTGAGTCTGCAGACAGGCCTGGCATCGGCTCTTCTCCAGATCAAACCAGTCTAGTCGGCTCTGGCAGAACTTCTGTTAATTCTGTTAATCAACAAAATGATGTTGTCCCACCTGGATAGTAACAGTTGTCACATTTATAACCACTTTTCTAAACGGATCATCATTCTCATGTGATCTTCACTTCAAAAGCACTCCTGCTTCTTTATTAAACGCTACATGAGTAGCTCTGTTATGTTGATAACATTTAGTTCTCTGGAAGGCTAAAAGCTGAAATGCCTTGAATACTTTAACTGCTGCATGAACATCATCAGATGACTGTGGTGGCATGTGAGGTCTTTCAGAGAATCTTGTGAAAATATGTCGCAGCATGTGAGAATTTACAGTAGGTCTGCTGTCTGACATGTAGCAGAACAGAGGACATGAACATGAGTCCTGCCCTTTATGTGTTAATGACAGCAAGGGTGCATGACTATCTGTATGGTGAGTATGGTGATTGTTTAGGTTTTTTACTTTCATCTCCTTATTCTTCTTTCCCGTCATTGGTCTGTCATTCATGCCACGCCTCTACCCCTCATTCATTCCACTTTCCAGGTGCCTCTCTTGATTCATCACTGACTGACAGAGCATGAGAAGGTTTCCCGTCCGTACTAACCCAGTTTCGCACACTAGATCCACTCCTGTATCCCGTCTCTTGCCGCAGTTTTTAACATTTCCCTTCGTCTGATTCACCTGCATCTTTTTTTCTCTCTTTTTTCCTCAGGAAAAACAAGAACGCCAAACAGAAGCAGGTCATCCCCAAGGTAAACCTGAGTAAACACACCAAGAGACAGATAAACAGGAAATGCTGCTCCAGTCACATGAAGCAAATATTTTGAAATAATTTGTATTAGTTTTCCATCATTATTAGTGTGTGTGTAGGAAATGAATTCACTCTCTTTCTGCTGTGTAGAGTTTGCTGGATTCTCGGTCCCTGAAGTTTATTGTTAGCCTGACGCTGCAAGATCGCACTACAAAGTCTCTGCTGCACCTGCACAAGAAGAAGAAGACGCCAAGCATCAGTGCCCAGTTCCAAGTAAAATCTCACAACCCAGCAGTATCTACATTATTATTATTATTATTATTCCTGACCATTGATTCAAAACCCACTTCTCCTTCTACTAGACTTCTCTGACCAAACTCTTGGAGACTCTGAACAGAGCAGAGCCTTTTTTCATCCGGTGCATCCGCTCAAATGCTGAAAAGGTACGACTTTAAAATCTTCTATTCTCTTGTCTCTACATTTATTTATTGTAATGTCGTATTGAATCTTTGATCCAGCTATACACTCAATACAAAACCTGATGTACAGGAGGTGAAGATTTTTGATTGGTGAATGTTGTTGTCTAAATGGTGTGTAACTGTGTGCTTATACACAGAAAGAGATGTATCTGGACGAGGCCTTGGTGGTTCAGCAACTACGATACACGGGAATGCTGGAAACTGTTCGTATCAGGAGGTCAGGCTATGGCGCCAAGTACACATTCCAGGTACTGCAGAGTTACTGCTCTTTTAGGAAAATCCAAGCACTGGAGATGTATGTACTGTACTTTGATGGTGAATAGAAGTGAATGCAATGACCTGTGCAGTAACCAGTGCTGCAGGCAGTTGGCTGCTCTCTGTATGTTATAGTTTTAATCCTTATAGTATGTTATGGTCTCTTATAGTTTGATATATGTTATAGTATGTTATAGTTTTTATTGATCCTCTGTTTGACTGTAATTTCCCTCTGTCCCGGCAGGAATTCATTGAGCAGTTCAGAGTGTTGTTGCCAAAGAGCGTGACTGCCTGTAAAGTGGACATCGCCGCTCTGCTTGAAAAGAAAATGGGCCTGGACCACACCACGTATCAGATAGGCAAAACTAAGGTTCAAGACTAAACACTTGTTTTCTTTCAGTTCATCAAATTAATTAATTGTCTCCATTTATTTCTGTATACTTCTGTAAGTTGTTCATCCAAATATTTTGCGATGTTTCTCTTATGCATACAGGTGTTCTTGAAGGAGCTGGAGCGACAGCAGCTGCAGGACACGCTGCACAAGGACGTAATGCGCAAGATCATCTTCCTTCAGCGTTGGTTCAGAGCTCGTCTCCAGAGGAGAGACTTTTTGGACATGAGACGAGCAGCCGTCGTAATCCAGGTACTAGACACATGCAACATTTAGAGGTCCAGTGCGAAATAATTAGTGTCATCTAAGGGTATTAATGCAGATTGTAACAAAATGAAAAGTCATTTAAGGATGTTGTTCTTATTTTGCATAGTAAGCCTCTGCTTCAGAAAGTGAAATGCACAATTTGTCTGTTTGGGCTGCTGTAGAAACATGGCAGCACAATATGGCTGCCTCCCTAAAGCAAGTCCCTTGCCTAAATTACATAGTTCACCAAAAGCAGTTGTTTCTTTTTCAAGGATTTGTAGAGAAACTGTATCTCATATGTCATCCCTCACACTTCTTTTTTAGCGATCATGGCGTAGATACTGTAAAGAGGAGCAGAGGCAGCGTGCAGCAACTTTAGTCCAGGCGGTGTGGAGAGGGCACAGGCAGCGAGTGGAATACCACAGCCAAAAACAGGGCGCTACCAAAATACAAGCCCTAGTCAGAGGCCATTCAGCACGCAGGAGGTAAGAACACAGACTCACTCAGTCATACTATTTGGTACCATGATATTAAAAAATATGGTCTACATTCATTTTGCTGGAGCCCTGATAGACATGATGTTGATTGTTTTGTGTTTTACAGGTGTCAGTCCATACGTGAGGAGAAAAGGAGAAAGGAAGAAGAGGAAAAAGAAGCTGAGAGGAGAGCAGCAGAAGAAGTAGAAAGGAGGAGGAGGGAGGAGGAGGAAGAGGCAAGGAGAAAATTGGAGGAGGAAGAAAGGAGGAGGCTGGAAGAAGAAGCCAGGAGAAAGGAGGAAGAGGAGGAAGCACAGAGGCGAGCAGAGGAGGAAGCAGAGGAAGCACAGAAAAAGAGAGAAGAGGAGGAGAAACAACTGGCGAAAGAGCCTCAAACAAGAGAGGATCCTGACATTGAGCTGGTTATGGAGGAGATGCTGGATGAGAACATATCTGTGCAGGAGACTGAGGAAGAGAGAGGAGTGGATGACATTGAGGCTAAATCAAGCTCGCATACAGAGGAGGAGGAACAGGACGAAGAGCTGGAGGATGAGGAGTTACATTTGGAGAGCAATGGTACCATGGCTGAGGCTGGTCCCCAGCTGGATGAGACACAGGAGAAAGAGCAGGATTTGGAGAGTCAAACACTAGGACAGTCAGATTTAAAACCTGGTTTACCCTCTGATGCAGTGACCTCCAACGCACTTACATCCCCTACTCCATCAGATGAACAGGCTCACAGCACTACCTCCATGCCTTCCAATGCTGAACTAGACAGAGTACAACCTCCATTTATTTGTAAGAGCCAGTCATCCCGGAGCCAGGAGAAGAGGGAGCAAAGGAGACGAAGAGGACTGGAACACAATCAGAGAGAGACTGATCGAGCCGCCTCTTCCTCCATCTCCTCAGTCGGCAGCAAAGACCAAATCTCCCGGCCGAAGAGCAGAAGCCTGGAGATCTCTAAGCCTAAAGAGCATTCAGATAGCAAGGAGCTGGACCAGTACACTTTTGTGGCCTGGAAGATGAAGGAAGAAAAGGGCGGGAAGAAGGAGGCAAAGTCTTCTCCACCTGCTGCTTCTGGTCTTGTTCGTCCAACTACGTTGTCCCTAAGGCCTGCAGACACTGTACCTGAGAAAAATGGCCTCGGGGATGGAGCAGGAGCAGTAAGCCTGCATCGCCGTCCTGGAGCAATCAAAGAGAAGCCGGAGAAATGGAAGGGGAGGAGGAGGAGTGAAGGAGAAAACTCTGAGAACACCAGCCCTCCTTCTCACAACTTTGATGAAAGGAGGAAAAAACCACTGTACGTTATATTTAAACCTGGGAATATTCCCAACAAATACACCATATTGTTTGTTTTGCTAAAAGTGACAGCTTCCTGTTTAAAAATAGCTTTAAGAAAATCAGCAGATAGCAAATAGTACAATATTACCAATCACTGTGTGTGTGTGTATATTGGTGTGTGGCTTTTGTGTTTTCATCGATCGATTGTCTGTCTGCAGGAGTGAAATGGCCTCATCATCAGTCGACAGTTTGTCTCCAGGCTTTGAAGGAGCTGGCACTGCATCACCCAGAGATGTACTTTATACTTTGATATAGTTTCATGCAAATGATGTGTGTTATTGAGAACTTGAACATGCATATATATATTCCACCAAACTTTCTCAAACCTGTGCATGTGTATGTTACACATGCATACTTCATCACTCAATAACTACATTTTCATTTTCTGATTTGCAGATTCTTTCTCCCTCAGAAGGAAATGTCGATGGATCCAGACGGAGCTCCTTTAGAAAGAAACAGCAAGATGGTTCTGGTCAACAAGATTCAGCCCACGCCTTCCCGTCCACACCAGACAGGTGACAAACTGCTGTATTCTGAACTGGCTTATGTTGACAGATGTGTCTGATGTTGGTGTCTTTGTGCAAGAGTGACAGAGATCAAGAGACAAAAAGAGACGAAACAAGAGCTGAGTTCTGAGCTCTCCTGAAAAAAGCTTTAACAGTGAGAGAATGGAAAAAGTTAAAAGCGGCACAGTAGTAACGGATCTTCTGTTAAAAATGAGGAGATGTGAGACACAACATTGTGAATCTTCACTTCCATTAACAACATCTCCTTGAGTTTGTTTTATGAATATTCTTTAGAGCTTGTGTTTCCGTGTCCTGCAGGTCGGGCGGTTTCTTCAGCAAGATTTTGAAGAAACGACCCCACAAAGAGCCGCAGACGCCTGACAACGGAGAACTGACACTTGCTCAGATTCTCAATGAAAAAGCAACAGGAGGGGAAGGTAAATAATATAAACAGTGTCACTGGTAGTAATTTGGAATATATATATATATAGTGTTTATATTTTATCACCAAGAGACATTATATTGTTGCTGCCAGACTAGTGCAGCTCACTGCTTCTTTCACCTCATGATGTGAGATATGGAAAGAAAACAGGTGTATTATCATCTATCATTCCCAGGCCTTGACTAATCCTGCTGTTTGCTTTCTGAGAAAATACTGACCCGTGCAGGATCATGCTCAGTAATAACAGAATTACTTTACGCTGGGTTTAGGGGTATGAGTTCAGTTTGTCATGGGAGATGAAGAAATAGGCCATGTATCGTTCATCCACCTTTTCCCAGGTAGACAGTTTTCATTAAATAAAATGTTCTTCTTCTCAGCCCCATCAGCTACTTCCCGGCCTCTCTCCCATCCACACGGCGACCGTGCTGGTAAAGGTTTTGGTCGCAACCCTTCGATAAAGATCAGCCGCGCCACTCGTGTCTCGGAGCAGTGGAACGCCTCACTGGACCGCGAAATCACCAACGCAAATGAGCTGCGTCACCTCGACGAGTTTCTGGGCAACCAAGTAAATGGGAAAAATAACATGAAGTTAAGCTATTGTAGGAAATCATTTTAATTTATTTAACAACAAAAATATTTTTGTTTGTGTTTCTCTTTAGGTCAATGATGTCCGCTCCAGAGGGAAGACTCTGTCAGCCACAGAGAGCATCTTTGTCAGAGCCACCATGCAGTTCAGAGAGAATATCAAAGCCATGTATTCCCTTTCAGTAAGTCTGTCTGCAAACATCACATACATACATGTACTGGTCACATTTACTCATCACTCATCATTTTCTCTTTTGTCTCAGAAACCCACCATTGGCTACAAAGGTCTGATGACGGGCTACCAGAACAAAGTCATCCACCTGGCAGGCGACAAGCAGAAAGGAGAAGTCCAACTTGTGGTCAACTTGTTCCAGTCGGTGCTGGACGGCTTCATCCGAGGAGAGATGAAGAAAGAAGAGGCTGAACCTGCAAAGGTGAAATACTGACTTTCATGATCATCGGAGACCTTGAGTGTCTTGAAAGGCGCCTTAAATATAATGCATTATTATTATTATTATTTAGTAACATTCATCAAGATATGAGAAAATAATGTATTCACACACCTGTTTATTTTTCAGCCCGCTAAAGCTCGGAAGAAGAGGAGGAAAAAAGACAAAAGTGTATGTGTGCGGAGTTAAAAGTCCTTATTCTGATGCATTGTACATAACGGTTTCTAAGTGAGTGACTGTGTGTGTTATAGATGGAGAGTCCCCTGGATCACGTTTTTGTCAACTACCAGGTCAATATTATGCAGTCATGTGACCAGTGTAGTTCTTACATCTGGGGCATGGAGAAGGCCTACATGTGCAGCTGTGAGTCAACACTGGAACAATCACATTTCCACTAAATCCTGACCATAACAGAACAAAATATTCATTTGTAAATCATGTCTTACAGATTGTAAAATGGTGTGCCACAAGAAGTGCATCTTCAAAATAGTCACTGATTGCTCCACCTTCTGTGCCAAAAAGGTATGGTTTTATTTCAAACGTAATTTAAGACGTAAAGTTTGCATTCCACATCACTCTGCTCGTATTCTTAGACAGTATCAACTAGACAGTGCAAACCTGTGCTACGGCCACTTAGTTTCCCACTGTGTCAATACACTCCTCTCTCCGCAAAGGTCAAAAATGATTCAAGAAATATCCAGATCCATATTCAGAACAAATTAAATGATTTACTCCATGCACCATAATCTACATCCACATCGAAATGTATCAACATGTCCTCCTGGTGTTATGCTACTCACAAACAGGCAAAAGCATAACCTACTTGGCTGATGTAATCAATAATGTTACAATATTAGCTCCTAAAATTTAGTACACAGGTAAAATCAATTTATTTGTTAAAACCCAGTATGAAATGACAGAAGCTCCTTTAAAGCATAGGAGTTGTAGCTGTAGACTGTGTATGAAGAAGCTAAGGCCAGTTATAAAGTGATGCTCTATCTTAGTTCTAAGCGATTGCTGATGCCTGTCTGAATTCACAGAGTGACGAAGAGTCCAATGGTCAGCACTTTGGAGTGCGCGTGTGTCACCTGGTCAGCGAGAAAAACCCTGTCCCCATGGTGATGGAGATGATGCTGGAGCACGTGGAGATGAACGGCCTCTACACCGAGGGCATCTACCGCAAATCTGGCTCTGCCAACAGAATAAAAGAGCTGCACCAGCGACTGGAGACTGGTTAGATCCCTTATATAGAGATGATATTTACTGCTAATGAACGTAACCTAGCAACAGTGTCATGGATCTTTGCTCTTGTTTTAGACCCCCACCAGGTCTGCCTTGAAGACTACCCCATCCACACAGTGACAGGCCTGGTTAAACAGTGGCTGAGGGAGCTGCCAGATCCACTCATGACCTTCATACATTACAGTGACTTCATACATGCAGTTGGTGAGCAGGCTGTTTTCCACCAGAGGGCAGCATTTTACAGTAGACACAATCTGCTTACTGGACTTTGGTTGTCTTTGCAATGGGTTAAATAGAAAATGTAATTTTCTTTATATATTTGGGGAAATTGTAAGATGAGGTAGATTTTGTAATAAATTATGAAATGTGAATAATTATGTACTTTCTTCCTCTTCCTCCAGAACTGCCAGAGAAGCAGGAGCAGCTTCATGCCATCTACAAAGGGCTGGAGGAGCTGCCTACAGCAAACTTTAACACATTGGAGAGACTCGTCTTCCACCTTGTCAGGTAACGCCTGTCTGAGTGTGGCCTTGTCTGTTTCAATGTCATTGTTTTATGTCCTATAAATTATTTTTCTTTTGTTTTATTGCTTCACTAATTCCATGCCATGTTTACGTCGCATCAGAATATGGATTTTAGGTAAATGCAGCTGAACAAATGCTGATATCTGCTCATGTCTCTTGCAGAGTGTGTAAAGAGGAGGCTCACAACCGCATGTCTCCAAACTCGCTGGCCATCGTTTTCGCCCCGTGCATCCTGCGCTGTCCAGACAGTGCTGATCCTCTCCTTAGCATGAAGGATGTTGCCAAAACCACCATGTAAGATGTTCATGAATGCAGAAATAGGAAAAAGAAATAAGATAAAAAATAGATAAAAGACATTTATGTTCTGCCTTGTTCATAATCCTGTACAGATCTTGTATAACCAGTGAACAGCTGCAAATTAGCATAAGTATGAAATCTGCTCCCTCTGCAGGTGCTTGGAGATGCTCATCAATGAGCAGATCAGACGCTACAATGAGAAGATGGAGGAGATCGAGCAGCTGGAGTACGCCGAGGCTTTGGCCATGAACCAGCTCAAACTCAAGAGACAAAACACGGTGAGAAGAAGCAACGTCCTGCCTCGGAAATCGGCTTGGTTCAATTCAGTGTTCTCTCAAAACCACAGCCGTACTTAGATTCTTGATTAGCCTCAAGCTTGGATGTAAAGGAAGCACTTTAAAAACATCACTTATCTGTCATGAACTATTATCAAATACACTCTACTAGAATTCCGATGTCCGATGCTGTTGTTCTTCAGTCACGTGGGTAACATGGCCAATGTTCCTTGTCTCTCCTTAGCACTACTGGCATTTACCTCTCAGGTTCTCAGCTCCTTGCAAAGGAGTGGTGGTATGTATCACTGGGTTCTCCTGCTACAGTAGACTCAGTAGTTGTAGTGTGTTGTAGTGAGTCATGTAGAAGCACCGGTGCATGATGTTCCATGTGGGTGACGTTTGATGCTCTGGCTGCGTTTTATTTACTTTATTTATGGGTTTATTTTCATCCATATCTCCTAATATTTTTACTCTTCCTTACTAACTGTAGTAGATGCATGTTGTTGTGAGTTTGGTTGAAATGCAGCCTGCGATGTGAAGGTTTTGCTGTTTGCCATCTGTCTTGGTCTTTCTGAGGGGAGAAGATGGTTGTGGGTTGGTGATGTGACTCCCTTTGCAAGACGATGATCTAACTTGCAAAGCTAGATGGTTTTATTTGTCTTCCGTGCATTCCCAGCATCTTGTTATGTGTGTTTTTGGGTTTTTTTTAACAGAAGAACTCAAAGCTTTAAAAGTCCAGTTTTGTTTTTGGCTGTTGAGTGGTTGGTCTTGTGTAGATTGTGGGGATGTGTCTCTAACCTTTTTAATATTAACTTTGGTTTGGTTTTCTTTAAAATAATTCCCTTTTACAGTGCAAGAACAATATATGTGTAGATGCATGAAAACCACAGTCACCATCCACCCTGCTCCTCTCACCTTTCTGACTAACAAACTGTTTGAATCTGTTCCAGATATGGGTCAAAGCATCTCTGTGTCATACTTCATGTTTGTTTGTTGTATAATTTGTACATCAATAATTCTATTCCTATTATAAACACATTCTGGATATTTTTCCAATCGAGTGCATGATTTCATGTGTTGTGCAGGTTCATGAGAAGGCCACTTCCGATCTCAGTGTGGTTCCTGAAAACGAGCCTCTGGACTCGGACACAGAGGCTGAGAAGAACCTCGTGGAACGCATCAAGTCCATCAAACAGGAGAAGTAAAGACGACTTGTTTATGAGTTCACAGACGTCCTGTCTTCCTTGCCCTGTCTCTCGTTCCTCTAATGTCCTCATCACTGTGCTCCTCTGCAGAGATGATCTGGCCTGCCGACTGCCAGAGATGGAGCAGCCCGGTTCAGACCAAGAGAACTTGGACTCCGAAACCTCACTGAGCTCGGAGAGTCTCTTGGACGAGCAGCAGCGTTCCTCTGCTCACAGCTCAGAGCCTGAAGGTCAGTATTAAGGTACAGTCTGGACTGTCCGTCTGTCCGTTTCTCTCACTCACCTGTGGGTTTCTGACCAGACCACGGGGGCCGCTGGGTTGGGCCCTTCCTGTTTTTTTATGGTGCAGGTCTGGACCAGTGATGGTGATTGGGGCGGTGACGTCTCTCTGTAACAAAGCAGGTTGGACGAACAGCAACCGTGTTTGTGTGTGTTAAATGCATGTGTGGCACAGGAGCATGCTCAAGCTTTCTCTGAATGAATGACGTGATATTTTGGATCACTATTTCAAATCACACGATCGACTAATTCAGAGCTGCAACTAACCATTATTTTCATAATCGATTCATCTGTTGATTATTTTCTCGATTCATCGTTTGGTCCATAAAATGTCAAGAATGTTGATCAAACCTCGAAATGACGATGTTCTTGAATGTCTTGTTATGTCCACGAACCAAAATGATTCAGTTTTAATGATTTCTTTGTTATGTGGAGCAAAGAAACAAAGAAAATATTCACATTTAAGAAGCTGAAACAATCAAATCTTGTTTTAATCATGAAAAAAGCTTCAAACGGATTAATTGATTCTCAAAATAGTTGACGATTAATTTTGTAATAAGAGCTCTAGTCTAATTGAACATAATGTTTGGTGGACAACATGGTAGCATGATCTTCCATTGGTCCTCACCCTCTCTGGATTACTGTGAAACTTAAAGGAAAAATATTTCTCCAACTCTACCCTTCATTTTTTCTCTTCTCCAGGACTGGATGATGCTCAGCTGAGGAGATGCAAGCCGGTTTGTCCACCTAAACCACCAGACCTGGCCCAGCGATTCAAAGGAGCACGCGACCCACCAACAAACCTCATCCATGCTAGCTCCGTCTCCTCTATATCCAGCTGTGCTTCTTCAACTTCTGAACCATCCAGCAGGCAACCGCTGCAGCGTCGCAGCCCTGTCATCCCAGACACAGTCAAACTTCCCCCAGGTGTCCACTCCCAGTGTGCAGCCATGAGTCCGACTCAGTCTTGCACTCCTCCTATAAATCGAGCTTTTAAATACTTGATTAGGAGAAGAGAGCAGCAAGGCCGCCGTAAAGACAGCACCCAGTCCCTGTATATCGACAGCCCAGAGTGTGACCTGCTCTTGCATTTCTCCTCCTGCCCTCCCTCCACTTTATCCTCTTCCTCCTCCATCTCCCTAGTGACTCACTCTCCTCCACATGAGCAACTTGAGGCACAAGCCTCAAAGGACAAGAGACGCTTTTCTGATCCTGATTTACCTTACACAGAAGAGGACGTATGACTCGGGTAGAATACCGAAAATGGAGGAGGATTAGGTCAACAGTCTCTGAGTAGACAAAAGGACAAAACGAATCCTACAGAGGAAGACAAACAGATGAACATGATGCCACAGTGGCTCCACAAACATGAACAGATGTGACACAGTGGAGTCCGTCGGCAGAGAGAAACTGCTTAATGTTTAAAGTCTCGTCAGACATGACAGTAAAAAAAAGATGTTGCCAAGCACCTTTTCTATCTTTTTTTTTTTTTGATATATTGTGTTTCCTGTCGATTCATTCAGACGGGACACAGGCTGGATTTTGTGTAGCCTTTTCATGATGACATTTTGTTTTTTGTGCTAAGTCAAGGAAATAATAGAGGTTCCAGTCGCACTTTGCATTTCTTAATTATCTTAATGAGCAACTCGTGCTCATTGAACTGTTAGCTAGAGCTAGTGCCTTGATATTGTACAGTAAATGGAACAAGAAACTCATTTCACTTGTCATTATAATGGGAAATTGCTCGTAGAGGGAGGGATATCAAGGAGAAAGAGAGGGTAACTGTCTTGCAGAATTTTTTTTGTTGATTGTACTGAACCAATGCAAGAAAAGATGTGTTCCAAACAAGGACCTCACCATGCACAATGTGACTGTTGTACGAAAGAGTCTCTCTGCCTCCACCTTGAACCTGCCGCACAGCCAACACCAGACAGAGTCATTGCCTTCATAAAGCAAAGGGAAATTGGAGCAGCACACGCCACTTTTTTCCTTTTTGTCAAGACGATAAACACACAAACACACCAGCCATTATGCAGCAGCCATGCCATGATGTCTTTAAAGCTCAAAATCCTTCTTTTCCCTTTACTCTTTCCCTTTTTCGTTGTTTCACTCAGCTGTGGACAGTCACACAATGAGCAGGTTCTGCTTAAACACATTTCAACTCTGCATGAAATGTAATACTAATGTTCCTCTCTGACTGCTGTTGAATGATGTCTGCTAGTGTGTCTTGATTATGAGGAGGATGTGTAATGTGTAAAGGTGTGTATGTTTGGGACTGAATGTTATTAGTATTAACGTGACAATACAGAAAGTGATGCTTGTAACGTCTTCTCCTGGTGTGAGTTTTGTTCACATATTCTCAGCGTTTTGGATACAGAACACATATTCGCCCGTTTTCAGTTCATTCTGTATTCGGTTTGGAATCAGTTGAACGCAGAACATGTTTTTGACAGTGGCTAATAAACAAAGGTAATATGTCTCTAACAAAAGAGTAAATTGTGAAAAATGAGAAGTCACTGATTGACCCTATAGAAATGTGTCTTCTTCAGAGAGGGTTAACCAATGCATCTAGACTTTTAATTATTTAAAAGTTTTTCACATGATCAAGTTTTATCCCTGCGTCTGACGCTTACTTTTCAGAAGTCTCTGAGGTTTAAGTCTTGCTATTAACTGTTTGCTCTGTTCTGAATCAAAACAAAATGCTACCTATAATGTTTTTTCCTTTTCTTTTAACTGCATGAAGACAAGCATGTGAATAGATTCCTCATCCACTCAAGCTCATGGTACTTTCACAGCTCAAACAAACATATTTGACTGTTTGAAAAACAACATATTGTACCATTTCATCTGGGCCACGTGGTCACATATACTACAATCCAGAGATGTCGAGAAGATGCGGAAAATCAACAATATTGTTAATTCAAAATGAGTAAAAAGTCAATGTGCATTTAAAAACGTTTTTTGGGTCAATAATTATCTTACTATTATGAGATGCTAAGTCATAATTTAGTATAATATTTCATTATGTCATAGCATCACATAACTATCGGGTTATTATCTCAAAATGATGACTTAGTATATCATAATAACTGATAATAGTTGACTTTTCTCTATTTGTAAAAGTCATGAAAAAACGAGATTGAGATTCTTAATATCAATGGTATTGACTTCAAAGGCTAACTGATAAATAAGAAGCCCTTCTAAGGGCTAGATTAACCCTGGCAAAAGTGGGATTAAAAGGTGAATAGTTGAATTGTGTTTGAATATTCAAGTGAATGTGTGTGTGAGTGTGTTGACAGGCTTCTCAAAAGTAGGTCGCGCTGCTCTTACGTCATTTTCCTGCGACGATGAGTCTGCTTCAAACATGGCTTCCAGACTGGAGATAAATTTCGTCCGGTTGTTGTCTCGCTGCGAGTCTATCGCCGCGGAGAAACGAGGGGAGGCGGAGTGGCGGTTAGAGAAGGTACTTTCCCTTTGTATACACGGTGTTCACCATGTCAGGGGGAAATGGTGACATTTAAAGTGTCGCTGTTTTGTTGTCGCTGCTGCCGCCGCCGCTGTTGTTGTTTATGAGCCACGTCGTCACTGACAGTCGAAGGAAACGACGAGAGCACAGACACACAACCGTGTTTTCTCAGTGAAATTAATAAGTAAACACAAACGGCGTTGTTAGTTTATACATCTGGAGTTAAGCTTGTGTTATAACTGCTCCGTTAGGTTTGTGTGAGAGTGACGTTTAGCTGCTCTTTTAGCACAGCGACATTAAAATACTGCTCCGTCATTAACACACACCGTCACCTCAAGATAATAAGCACAGTAACGTATACATCATAAGTGGGTTCTATATAAATGAGTTGGCGAAAAAACAAGCCGTTTAAATATATAGTCTGATTGTATTTCGAGTCTGGTTAAAAGTGTCCTTCCTCCTGTGTTTTGGTTTAGTATGTGTCCGCCCTGGAGGAGATGCTGGTGGCTCTGAAGAAAAGCCCGAGGTAACCTCTCCATGTCTCTCCATGTCCTCATATGTTCATCACAGAAAGTCTCTTCTCATATATTATAATGATATCATTGTCATACTGTGACGTCGTGGTTCACCTGTAATGTTTTTCTACTCTTGTGAACCTCACAGCTTCTGATGCTGTTATTTATCAGGTTTTTATCAGTGCTTTTGAAGTGTATCATTACCATGACAACCAAGAGCCGCTAAGTAATGGGTCGCTTCTCTTATTAACCAATGGCTAGTGGATGAACCTTGACCCAACATTAAAATATGTGAAATGGCATCAAAATGGACAAATATAAACACAATATTGTGTCACATTTTGCTCTTTCCTAATGTATTTACAGTTGCTCTATAGCTGTTTCTATGTGAACACAATTATAAGCTGCTACATCTTGATGTCACCAAATTCTAATTGAAATATAAGAAACTATGAATTGAACCTTTAATCATCCAAAGGACTTAAACATACAGAGGAGTCAGAGCTCCACATTCCTTCTTATGCTACCCTTCTCGTCACTTGTTGTTGTGGTTAGCAATAGAAAGTAGCTTAAACCTAAACCTTCAGTTTGTACAAACTTTATTAAAAAAACAAAAGCACTGTATGTGATCATGTCAGGACAGATCACATACATGTGCTTTATAGATTTTGCCACAGTTTACCTTTTCACTTGTTTATATGTGCCCTGTAACTGTAAACACCTAGTTTGTGTAACATGGGTTACTAATGTTTGTGAATGATCACCTCTGGCTGAATGTTTAATTATTATTTGTGTACGTGTTTTTGTGTTAGCATTAGCTTATAAGTGTAACTTGAGAGATCGTCTTATTTTCCAATCAAAGTGACTTGTTCGAGATGACGTGTAAATCAAAAATGCCTTTCATGAGCAGATGAAAGAAAGTAACGTGTTGGCTCTTCATCCAGCAAACCCACACCTGAAGTCTTGACTGATTACACAAGAAAAGTCGATTTTCTGAAAGGACTCCTAGTGGCAGAGAAACTGGTTAGTAGCTCCAGATAATAATAATAATAATAACAAAGATCATTAAGATTTTTTCCATTTTTTATTATTATGTATTGGATGTGTTACTGTTACTTTGTGTATTAGTGCCATAATAATTGAATGATTGTCTTTTTACTTCAATACTCATTCATGATTCATGTCCTATTCTCATTCACAGACTTCAGCCACAGAAAAAGCTTTAGCTAACCAGTTCCTCGCCCCAGGACGAACGCCCACGATAGCCAACGAGAGGATGCCGGCCACTAAAACTGTCCACATCCAGACGAAGGCACGGTGCACAGGAGAGATGAGGGACGAGCTGCTCGGCACGGTAGGAGCAGCTTATACGCTTTTATACCCTTTAACTTTATACGTATTTACTTCATACTTGGCCCCAAATGCTGTGCTGTCTTTTTGAAAACTTGATAAATGTTGGTCTTTTGTGTCATTACAGGTTTTGCCTGGCAAAGGTAAGAATTGTTTCCCAAGTAAAAACTATCCTATAGTCTGAAGATGTGTATCTTGTTTATGTTTACTCTTACTCTTTGTTTTCCACAGGCAAATCAGAGACAGACTTAAGAAACAGAAGGTAGTGCTTGGAATATGAACTATCAGCTCTAATGATGGATATCATGTCTCTGTTTATTGATAGATTTACATCAGAGTGAAACACATGCATCTATCTCTTTCCAGTCTAACACTGTTCTAGTTGATTGAACATCAAATTCTGGGGAAATCAAGGCCCTTAAAAAGTCTTAATCATGATTTCATGAGGTATTACATTTTGTCCATAGAGTTTGACTGCAAAAAGTATGCGTCAATGTATTTATTTTTATCCCCACGTTTGTTAAAAACAACGATGCGCAGGCATTCTCGCCCTGCAAGATCGGCTCGGGGCCGCGCGTGTACACGTGATGTTACGCATCTTACAACAGCGAACACACTCTTCCTGGCGCGAAATAATATCCGAAATGGCAGGAAATAAACTCAAAAGTATTGAAATTAACTTCAGGATTCCTGTATATATCCTGAAAATGAAAATACCCCCTTTTTTTTTTCCATCTGCGAGCAGAGGTCTTCCTCTGGATGAGCGTCAGTCTGCTGCTGAGCTGGACGCCGTCCTGCAACATCACCACAATCTGCAGGAGAAACTGGCCGAGGACATGCTCAACCTGGCCCGAAACCTGAAGAACAACACCATGGCTGCTCAGAACATCATCAAACAGGACAACCAGGTCACTGGGGGGAAAAAAACACAGGGTTACGAAACATAGTTAGGAGAACATTTATGTACTTATTTACAAAATAAGAAAAGACATCACACTGCCTTTCAAATGAGTCTGTGGGAATACATTTGCTTTCAATGAATCAATTATGCTAATATCACAGCAGAGATTGTTTTTCAAATCTCGGGGTAGACCATGGACTAGGGCTGAAAAATGAATCGAAATAATATCGAAATGGCTAAACGGCCTACTGCAATTTTCAAATCACAGGAGGTGCAATATTTGTTAAAGCCAAAATATGAGTCAAAAATATAATTTTAGATTCATTATTGTATTAAGCTATACACATCTTACTGTACAGATTGAAGAGATGTACGTTTCTTACACAAATATCAGACAATAATCCTTTTAAATATACGTTTTTGGAATGAAAATTAGTAAAAATATCACCATCATATCGTAATTCCTGTCAAAATAATCACAATTAAATATTTATTCAAAATCGTTCAGCTTTACCATAGACGATCGCCCGTTCATAGTTTTTCAATTTTCTAGATATGTAATGAGAAGTACGCTTGCCAAATCCCGTTGGCTACGACAGGATGATAACAGAAGGATTAATAATTAGGATTAATTTCTTTGTTTTCCAAACGTTTTCTCCTGATGACTTCATGTCTCGGATGATTCTGTCACTGGTCGGCAGTACATGACAAATAAATAACAATAAAAAGAGACCATCCTGTAAATCCATCTCTTGCAGAAGAACTAATGCATGAGTTGTCGTTCCTTTCACTAAATCGGGTCATAGTTCTCACAGCTGAACATTTATCTTGATGTTTCCCAGACTCTGAGCCACTCCATGCGCCAGGCAGACCTCAACTTTGAGAAGCTGAAGACGGAGTCGGAGCGACTGGAGCAGCACACCAAGAAGTCTGTGAACTGGTTCCTGTGGCTGATGCTCATTCTGGTCTCCTTCGTCTTCATCAGCATGATCCTCTTCATCAGAATCTTCCCCAGACTCAGATGATGAGCGTGCACAGCGGTGAACTCTCTTAGTCCTGCGTCGTCCTCGTGTTTACAAGAGCAGTAGCTGCGTGGGTATCAGTGAAATCAGTGTGTGTGTGTGAGTGTGAGTGTGTGATGCAGATCAGTAGTAGAGTTCACAATTGGAACCAAAACAACTTCATCTGAAGGACTGAAGACTTTGCACTCTTCCAAACTGACATCCTTCGTCTTCCTCTGATGAAAGAAAGCTGAAAATGCAGGATTTGTTTTGGTCATCATCAGTATTCATGTTTTTTGTGTGTGTAACAGAGCAGAAAGTGGAGGTAAACCGCGTCAGTCTTAATAATCCAAACCGCAGATCAAAAACTTAGCCTTAATTATTTTCACCAGTTGGCTTATTAGCCATGAGTCATGTTTTCCACCCTGTAGGTCATACTGTATTTCAGAGGTCATGAATTGTCCGCTGCTGACTACATGTTGCCCTGGAAATCCACAATTTATTAACATACTGATTCTGTGCGAAAATTAGTTAGATTTAAACTTGCTTTAAACCCTCCAATTAGTATCCATATACTGTACATAGTATGTGGTGTGTTACACATCACAAACAGATCTGTTGAAGTCTGGTAGGAGTTGTTTGGTACTTTCACCACTCCACGTGTTCACATTGTCCTCAGTGCTGTTCATTGTTAAAAGGTCTCTGATTCCATATGTGTATATTAGCTGAGTAGTTGGTGATGATGACGAATGCTGATGATGTTGAATTCCCCATTTATCCCTGCGAGTGTTAGTTCCACACGGTTGTGAGTGTGTGTTTGTGTGTGTGTGTGAGTATAGGGTCACAACAAAAGGTGATTCCAGAGAACATTAAATAAAATAGTTCAATTTTGTGGTGTGTGTGTGTGGCATGAATAATAAGTGATGGTACTGCGGTGCTGCTCTCAAACAGGCACCGAGCTTTGAAGATCAGCAGGAGTCGCTGCAGAGATTTTTCCTGCCAGCTCCTGATTATAATCTCAGATTTATGTCTGTGAGTGAGTTAATGTGACGACAAAGCAGTGAGTCAGTGATGCAGTGTTCTGAACTCTGGGGAACAGTTGGACCCAAAGCCTCAAATGTTATCTAAGAGTTTTTGTCTTTATTTGATTATTGTGTATGAAAGAGTGAAGATTATAATTGGGAGGAATCTGTGAGTCAGCGCTGCCACAAAGTGTGACATTCTTCTTATAACAACTGTAATAACATTCACTCATTTTCATACTGTTTTATTTATTATTACACACCAGGATAATATATATATATATATATATATTTCTATAGCCCTTTACAACAACCCACAGGTAAACAAATTTCTTTACAAAATAAAAGCATCACAAACGCAGCATTAAAAACAAAGTCATGAAACATGATGCATGAAAATACCAGTTAAAAAAAGAATAAAAAAGTGAACTGAACGATTTAAATGCAGAATTGAAAGTGTATTTAAACAGCCTAGTATCACACAGGAAATAGACTACATTAAAACAGTACATAAGTGAGCTTTACTTGGCCATGAGGGAAAAGAAACATTCAATAAATTAGAGATGAAACAATTATTTCATTATTAATCGATTACTAAATTAAAAACAAGTTTTTTGATTGTTTTAGCTTCTGAAATGTGAATATGTTCTTGCTTTCTTTGCTCCATGAAACAAAGAAATCATTAAAACTGAGTCATTTTGGTTTGTGGACAAAACGAAACATTTGAGAACATCGTCATTTCCAATTGACAAACACTGATCAACATTTTCTAACATTTTATGACATTTTATGGACCAAACAATTAATCGATTACGAAAAATAATCGTTAATTGAAGCTCTACAATAAAATAAATAAATAAATCAATCAAAAGTGAGGACGAGGGAGTATAAGAGCAATGATTTTGGTTGGTCACCACACCTAATTAAGGTTAATTTACTGTGAATCAGCTCAAGAACTGGAAAAAACGGAAAAAGACGACAGAATTACAAAAACATAGAAACATTGATGTTTAAACATGAAGAAGAGAAATAGGGAGGAACAGACATTTAAAATGAGTGAATGTTATTATATTTTTCCATTACACACTCTATAAAAAATAAAACTACAACAGAATTCAGAAATCGTTATTTTTTTGTTTTTTTTATAAAGAATCAAAAGGGAAACAGAAGCTCATGTGTGTTGTGGACGCTGTTGATGATGACTTATCATCAGCTCTGCTTTCAGAGAAAACAGCCAGTGGTGCAGTGACACCGTGTGGCCACTGTGTGTCGCTCACGGTCTTACCGTGTGATCCACTGAATGACCACAATGACCCTGATGACGTGATGAAATCATGAATCCTAAGTCGACGCCCCCTCCACTGATTTAGAAGTGATCTGTGAAAGTGCAGTGTGGCTGAATAAAAGAAACAAAGGCACACAGTCGCTGTATAAAGTGGCTGAGGTGTCTTTGCATTGGTTTCTCCTTAATGTCGCCTGATAAAAGGAGTTCATTGATGTAAGATTGTATTTTGTCATGAAAAAGCGCCGCTGCACACACACACACACACACACACACACACAGGTTTCTCACAGGTCTCACATTCCTGCTGTGTTGTAAATGTGAGGCCTGTGGAGGTGGCTTGCTTGCCCAGACTTGCAGCTCCGCTCCTCCTGGCCCTTCCTCACTTTCTGCCCCCTCCCTCTCCCTGCTGGGTGACTGAATGACTGGGGCCTGGTCTGCTGTGTATTTTAGGATCCCTGGGGGGTATTTTGCCTGCTGGAAGCTGAGGTATGCAGGCCACCAGGAGACCAAATGAGGTTGTGTCACTGCGGAGGATCATCATCATGGCTCAGTTTAATCACAGCTGTTTTTGCGGCTCAGTTTTCAGGCCTTTTCGCTCATGTTCCGGCTGCGAGAGTGGCTCTCTGTGATGCTACCACTGTGATCTGAAGTGCACCACATGACTTCATCACCTGGGCAGTTTTGTCATCTGCATTACACGCATGTGTGTGTGTGTTATCCCAGTAACAGAAAGAGGTGAGCACTCATTTGTATTTTGAGTTCTCCACAGCAAAAAAAAAACCCTCCATGTTTGACTCATTCATTGACTTCCTCAGTAGTTTTCATAGGACCTATTTAGAATAGCATGTGTGCGTGTCTAGTGCAAAGTTGTATTTTGTCAATTTAGCTTCCCTCACTATGATAGATGGATAGATTTACACATTTACATTATTTTGTACAATGCTCTTAATGTTGTGCGTACGACACAAGAACACGTCTGGCTTTAAACACAATTTTTCAATTTAAAATGTGTATTTTTGTATATTCTTTTAAACTGATTTATGTTTTTTTTTATTGCTATTCTATTGCTTTAATTCATCTGTTCGACTGATCCATAATTTAACCCATTTTTTTCCTCTGCTTTTTCACCACAGCCGATTCGATTTAGCAGAGATGTTTTCGCTTGGATGTCCTTCCTGACACAACCCTCACATTTGTCCAGGCTTGAGATGGACACAAGGTGAAAGCAAAATGTGACCCCACCCCCCCCCCATGGCTGGGGTCAATTTAGAGCGTCCAATTAACAGTGAGCAGTGGGGATTGGGTGCCTTGCTTAGGAGTAACACCAGTCCTTGACCTGGCAGGAACTCGAATCCACAACCCTCCTGTTAGAAGCCAAGTTCCCCTTTCTGCTGTTCACTTATACACTGTGAATAACAGGCTATAACTGTATTATATATATGTATATGCATATAGATATATATATGTATATGTATGTATATATATAAATGTATATACTTGCCTTAGGTAAACTCTTTCTCTGCATTTAACCCGTCCTCAACTAGGAACCTTCTTAGATTTAGGAGCAGTATGCAGCCACCCCCATCCCTTTGACCTTGTGGGGACTTGAACCGGCAACCCTCCGGTTACAAGAGCCGTGAGTATCTGAAGAATTAAACCATAAGAGAAAGAGCTGTTATTGGGAGAAACCCTTTAAAACAGACATTGTTAATAACCAACAATATTGAAGTACGTGTGTGTGCGTGTGTGCGTGTGCACGTGTGCGTGCGTGTGTGTGACCACATTGTTTTTGCCACTCTCATCTCATTTGTCACATCACAGTTTTTTTGTTTTGTTTGCGGTTTATTCTGCTTGGAATTATTTGCAGAAACAGCTGAAACTTAGTCGTCACTGGACGCTCGTCCTCTGTCGGAGTGTTGTTGTGTTCCCCTGTCTAGTCCAGAATTATTATTATTATAATAATTATTATTATTATTAACCTCAAAGAGCAGACAATAAGTTGTGCCCTCATTACTTAATTGTCTGAAACAAATTGGTTATCAGAACTAAAAATGTCACCAAAAACAAAATAATGAAATGTAAGTTTAAAGGTGCATTATGTAATAAATCTAAAGCAACTGGCCATAAAATCCTCCTAATATGTCACAGAGACTCAGGAATAATGTTCATATAACAAACTGAACTCACCAACAACAACAGTACAGACAAAATATTCACATAAAAAAAAAATGTTTATGTTTTGAAACCACGGGTTGCCAGTTACGTCTGAGCCACAATGGCGGAGAAAACAAAACCTAAAAGACCTTGGTGTTTTGAATTTGAGTGTAGTAACCGTTTTTGGCCACAATCTTACATATGGCGTCTTTAACCGTCAAGTCAATTCTGAGCTCATCTCACGAAATGCCTTCAAACTAAAATGGAACAGAGCGATCCGTTCTATCTTTCTATCAAATGAAAAAATTGTTCACACTGAACCTTTAAATAAAGGATACGTTTCAGAGAATAATATCAGTTCACAGCAGAACGACGAGAACACAGCGATCCTCCTCGTCCAAGTGTTTAGTGTCTGAGCTGCTTTTTTTTCTTTTTTCTCAGAGAAAGTTACAGGCTGCTCAAAGAACCTTGAAGAAGATTTCTTTCTCTCTTTTTTTGGGGACAAATGTAGCTCTTTTGTATTTGTAGTAAATAGTGGACCATCTGCTGGCCTTGACATTCCAGCAACTCAGTGGACAAAACATGTCACCGCTGATGTTAAAGCTACCCTTGAAAGAAAGAAACCTTGGTCTCCAACATCCTCACAAATAACAGCGCGGCCAAGGATTCAGGTGTTTTCTGCCAACACAGAGCGTTACTTTACTCGCAAATCATGACATCAAAGTTCATTCTCTAAATCAAATTAGGGTTTAACTTTTTTGTTTTTGCGTGTCTACGTTCACTTTCACTACTCATTAGCGTTTATGTAGAAAACGTCCTTGTTTTGTTTGAAAAACCACAGAGAGAGAAAGAAAACGAAATGGAAAAACAGAGAGATAACACACACACACACACACACACACACACACACACACACACACACACACACACACACACACACACACACACACACACACACACAGTCCTAATCTGCTACCCCGAGGAGCCTCCCTTGTTCCAGGAAGGACTCTCCACCTGCTGTGGCAGCTTGGGGCCTCCCAGAGGAGAACGTTAAGGGGCCCATGAAAGGTGTGCTTGGTTCCAACACATCACTTTAGTTAAACAGCCTGTTATTCTTGGTGTGTGTATACCCCACCAAACCCCACCCCCCTTCACCCCCTCTTCCCCCAATTACACCTCCTCGTTGTGGTCGCAGCCTGAGGCAGAGCTCAGAGCGTGAGCTGCCAGGTGCTTCATACTGACTTCAGCTCCTCCTCCTCCTCCTCCCCCTCTTCCCTCCTCTTCACCCTCAAGGCCTCCTCCTGTCTGAGCTGCCGTTCCCAGCACAAGGTTCAGTCAATACCCGGAGAAAAACAAGTGCTGTGTCCAAACCACCTGCTACGTCTTAAACATCACTTTAATATGTTGAGAAATATGTGCGTGCTTTGCTGCAGAGAGAATAGAGAATAGTTATTCATTTAAATGAACATGGCTCGGTTTGGAGGAAATTTGAGGAACATTAAATTGCCTTTTGCAGAAAGAAAGAAGACCCTGAGTTCACGACCTGTGTGCGTGGGTTTTCTCCAAGTTCTCTGGTTTCCTTCTACAGTCCAAAAACATGCAGATTTGTGGATTAGACAAAATTGGACCGTAGATGAGAGTGTGTCCCATCTGTCCAGGGTGTACCCCGCGACCCTCATGTGGAGGATAAAGCAGTAGATCTGCTGATCTGCGTCCTCCATTCAGAGACGGTCTCCATTATAACTTGTTTGCATCGACACACTTTCACCTCTGCCTGATTGTCTTGTGTTTACACCAGCAATATTTTAAATCTGGCGCCTAATGCCTAATCTGACGTGTTTCCAGGTTTGAGCCTGAATTCTAGTCTCAGTCTGCTGGATTGTTGTTGTTTTTTGGATTCGTCTGTTTGCCTCTGTCGTGCTTTTGGGTTCCTCTCTGCCAGGGAAACGGGCATTTTTATATGTCCGTCCTTATGTGAGACATCATTAGAACACAGAAGTAGAAAGTGAGAGTAATGCATCATCATGACTACAAAACTGTCCAAGAAAGATAACGTCCAAATACTGACAGTGAGAGTGTGAGTGAGATATTGTGATCCTTAAGTGGTGCAAGGAGATTCTTAACTTTAAACCTGAGAACAATCTACTACTTTTCCTTCAGGTCTGTTGTTTTATGACAAAACATGATTATGCGGATGCACTTTACTGCCAGATCCTCAACCACTAAAAAGGTGAAGGAGCAAAAGAACCAAGAAATGAAGCCTCTCTGCATCAGCAGCAGCAGCAGCACAACCTGAGCTCTGTAGATCAAAGCCTGAGCAGAGAGCAGCAGGGAGGCTTATTCTTCCACTGAGGACTCTTTCACGACTCCTCTGCCTGACAAATAGGCTGGAAGCTGCATTAACCCACATGTTGACACTTGGCTGGGAACACGGAGTGATGGAGAGGCAATAGGGGGCTGCAGGGGATCACAGGAGCGAACACACACACACACACACACACACACACACACACACACACACACACGCACACACACGCACACACACGTGCAAATACACAGCTAAAGATGCACTGTTGTTTATGTGTGATCGACACTTAACAGATAATTATGACCCTCAGAATAACCTCAGCTGTTACAACGGAGAAAGTAGTTGTTTCAACACAGTGTGTGCGTGTGTGTTTGTGTGTTAGAGAAAGAGAGGAACCCCCATTAGGGCGATAAGACTGTGGAAGAGACTCAGACATAACACACACAACCACACGCTCACAGGGTGGTGGGTCATGTAGAGTGAAACAGTAACGGCAAAATACGAAAACCGAGGAACTTCCTCAGCACCTGTGAAGACGACACAGATTATAGGAGAGTGACAGCAGATCAGCAGCAGAAAGTGTCACTAAAATGTTGAATTTTAGGTTATTTAATCACCTTGTGGATGAAACTCAGCAATGAAATTTAATCATATTCATTTTTATCATCAACAAATGCCCATCTCCATCGCAGTGCCTGATGTTTTCATGGCCGTCGATCAATATTGATGATGTGGACAGGATCTACATGTGTGAAAGAACTGGAGACGAGTGAACTACTGGGAAATGAAACACGTCAGGGCGTTTATTGACTCAGAGATTAAGTAGTAAATGTGTGAAATTCTTAGCAGGTGCAGAATGTGCGTCTGTGGCTGAGACTGAAGATCACTTTTTTTTTCTCTGCATGTGGAAAATACTGAGTCACATGACTGAAACGGCCCTTAACGTTCCCATCGGGTCCCTAACCTTACAAATATAAAAGAAAACAATGCAGAAAATCCCTCTTCACCCCTTTGTGCCCAAAGGAAATGATGGAAAAAGAGAGCGAGAGAGAGAGAGAGAGAGAAAAGAGAAAGCTCCTTCATCTCTGTCGGCGACCCAAATCCTCACTGTGGCTGCAGCCAAAAAGTATATTAAAAATGAGTGCAGTGTTTTACAGGCACAGCGCTGCTCTGAGAGGAGAGGGAAATTCTCATTCTGTCCCTGTGTTCTGCACCGTTTAGAAGGATCAAACACACACACACACACATACAACAGCTCAAATATCAGAACCACAGCATCGGATTCATTTGTTTCCACACTGTTTTGCTCCTACATGTTTATTTGATTTAATTATCGCTCACATCACAGATCGTACTGTACCTTTAGCGGCCCTGACGGCAGGAAACATCTGCTGGATGTTTTCTGGACGAATCCTCACGCACGAAAGGGTCCTTTGTTTGGGCTGAATTAGAGAAAAATATGTTACAGTTTTTTGTTTTGCATCGCAAATTAAATTACTAGTAATGCGGATTTATATATTTGAATGGCCTAACTATTTAAATATGTATGGAAATGTTTAAAATTGGATCATTTATTCATTCATAGTCTCCTGCTTTATCATCACTTATAGACAGATACACATATAGATATACATGTCATTTACAGTCCACCAGGTTTCTCTTTTAACACATGTTTTTTTAGTAAATTAAAAGCAAATATGCAGGTGTTTCACAAAAAACAATTTGAGTTGATTATTTTCAGTGGTTATGAGATGATGAAAATGAAACTGACACATTATTCACAGATGATAATCTGTGGCTCGAGGAAATGTGGATTCACTGCGTCCTTAATCGTTTCCATCTTTATCGCGTTTTCAAACAATTCAAACTCCACCCTGAAAGGCCCTTGTTCCAACTTTTTCCAACGATTACAAATGCATGTCCTTTCGTGGAATAAAGGTGCATTTCCTTCAAACATAATTCACCCCCTCAGTTTCTTTTTTTTACTCCAAGAGATGTGCCATTTTCAAAGGGAAACCTATACAACATTATTAAAATCTATGGTTTGAATAAAGAAGGTGCTGCAGTGGCAACCTGTATCTCACCTGTCACCCTGTGCCAGCTGGGATTAGCTCCAGCGACCCCAAATCCTCTTTTATGGTATACTTTATCAGAAACTGATAACTTGACACAACTGTTATATTTCTGCTCCTGGTCGCCCATTTTTCCTTTCACCCCAACCTGTCTAGGCAGATGGCGCGCCCATCTTTGAGTCTGGTTCTGTCAGATATATTTATTTCCTGTTTAAAGGGAGTTTTTGTCCCTCTTCACTGATGCATAGTGCTTGCTCATTGTTTGGTGCCTCTGCTCTCAATAATATTGTAAAAGTATGTTCCTTAAGGGCCCATTGTTGGTGTAGCCGTTAGCGCTCTTGCCTTTGCAGTAAGAAGACCCAGGTTCCCGGGGTTGAGCCCCCGGTTGGAACAAGGGCCTTTCTGCAAAGGGTTTGCATGTTCTCTCCCCGTGTGTGTGCGTGGGTTTTCTCTGGTTTCTCCGGCTTCCTCCCACAGTCCAAAAACATGCAATATGGGGATTAGGTTTATTGTTCACTCTAGATGGACCGTAGGTGTGAGAGTGTGAGTGAATGGTTCTTTGTCTCTATGTGGTCCTGTGATGGACTGGCGAACTGACCAGGGTGTACCCCGCCTCTGGTGGAGGATAAAGCGGTAGATAATGGATGGATGGATGGTATGCGCCTTACTATGTAGTGCCTTCAGATAATGTATGTAGTACTCAACTATTTTGATAATTGATTAATCGGTTTGAAGCTTTTGTCATCATTAAAACAAGATTTCTGACTGTTTTAGCTTCTTAACCGTGAATATTTTCTTTGTTTCTTTGCTCCACATAACAAAGAAATCATTAAAACTAAATCATTTTTGGTTTGTGGACAAAACGAGACATTTGAGAAAATGGTCATTTCCAGGTTTCACAAACACTGATCAATGTTTTTTAACAGTTATATATAACATATAACATTTTATGATCGATTATGAAAACAATTGTTAGTTGCAGCTCTAAATGTATGTTTTGATTTGGCGCTATATTGAATTGAGTAAAATTGAATAGACTCACGTTGCCTCCTCGGTGTCATCGGCAGGTGAGGCGCTTCTCTGCTCATCCTGGCGTAAAAGACAAAATGATATTTCTCTGTAAATGTCACGGTGGCCTTGGTCACAACATCATCTCAACAATCACATCTCCTCTCTCTGCCTTTGACTTGCATCGCCCTCCTTTCCCGATTTAACCCGTTCATCTCTCTCCTCTAACTCGCGCTGCAGCACAGCACGCCAAGAAATGTTACTGCTGAATAAAACATCACAGGAGCACAGAGAAGGCTGCGAGAAGCCTTGACCTGCAGTTGTAATGTGTTTTGTAGCTCTGAAGGCTGAAAAGACCACAAAAACTCTGCATACGAGACCATTTTAGGAAACAGACAATAATATGCTGTGCCGTTCTGAAATAACTGTTTTTGGATTTTCTCTTGTTGTGCTGCATATTTCTAAAAAAGATAACAGATAGACTGAGTCAAGTGCACATCTGAATGAAATGACATCACAACTGGCTCACCTATGTGGACATAAATAGAAGCAAAAATAAAATATACAACTATACAAGATAAGAAATCATCTAGAATAGTTTGTAAGCACAAGAACTCCTTGTAATCTAATCTGCATGCTGGCATTGATTATTTTTACACATACTAAACACATTATGCCTTAATTTGCACTTCTTTGTCACATGTATTTAGATTTAGTCTGACCTCGACGTGCTGTCATCGTCCACAACATGTACACACACGTGCACCCTGTCAAGTAAACGTCGTTACATCTCAATACCTCTTGCTCGCCTAAATCTAAAGCCACAGTTTATTTTTGTTGACTCGCGAACCTCTCGCTGAACTCTCACATGCGTCCGCCTCCCCTGATCGCCGGCTTCCCTGTCCTTCTCCTTGTGAGAACATAAACAAACACTGTTTTTTTTTGTTTTTTTTTATTACTGTCATTCTGGGGGGACTTTCAAGACAAAACACATCCACCCCCGGACCCTCCCATTCTTCTTGTGTAGAGTTGCTGGCCCCGGGGTCACAGAGCAGCGCTGTGGTCAGTCAGGCCCGAGTCGCAGGATGTTGGAAGTAACATGCCTCAGGGCAGGGGCTGGAAATAGGACTTGGAAAGAGTGAATAGTTAAAGCCTTGATGTCTGGCTTCCCCCCTCATGGTCCTCCGGGATGGAAAAGGACAGGCCACACACACTCCAACCTCTGTCAAACAACTGACAAGAGCTCGAGGGCCAGTGCTTAAGATTTAATTCCAGCAGGTCAATAACAATAGTAAAAGGCAGACGGAAGAGGAAATTAATCAGGGATAGTGGCAGTTTTGTTTGGCACCCGCGCTATGTCCAATTTTATTTGTGGAAGAGACGGTTTCGTCGGGGGAAGCAGCTTTGTCTACGCTGGGCCAGGATTCTATCAAAAGTAGCAGTTAGTCTCTCGCTCCCCTTTAATTGATGGTGTCACGAACGCTGTAATCTGTCTTTGATCCTCTCAGAAGGAGCAGTTCTCACCTTGGATGTGGTGGTTTGCGACGTCCAGGATGGGTGGTGTGTGTGACTGAGTCTGTTTCCTCTGTAAACACTAATACAATGCTTCCACATTTATCCCACAAGCATGCCTCGTTCTTCTCAGGAAGTAATTAAGTGTTTCCCCTTCTCTCTTACTCAATCTCTGTCAGGGGGAAAATACAAGTCCACCTTTTGACCTCTCCTGTTTATTTCTCTAAATATAATTCCAAGGTATATATGCACAGAACAGCGTTGTTGTTTGTCTTTGCCGTTCCTCCTGCGCGCACCACTTATAGACTTGTCTGTTGACAGCACAGACATTCCAATCGCATGCTCGGAATTTACTAAGGTACAAGGTTTAATCCACACGTTTCCGAACAATTTCCTGCTTAGCTCAGAGGTCAGGAAAACACCGGGAGCTATTAAAGGAGCTGGAGCAAGGGTTAACACACAGTATATGTGTCAGTGCAGTGTGATCTGTCCAAAGTTTGTTTGAAATGTTTGTTGTTTTTACAAGCAGGCAGACCATATGAAAGATTTTATCTTAAACTGAAAATGATCCATCCATCTTCTACCTCTTAAGCCTCCACATGAGGGTCGCTGGTGCCAATCCCAACTGACATAGGGCGAAAGGCCCAGTCCATCACAGGGCCACAAACCACAACCATCCACACCTACGGTCAATTTAGAGTGTCCAATTTGCGTAATCCCCAAATCTGGACTGTGGGAGTAAGCTGAAAATGATCTAAAATAGAAATGTCACTTGCACATAACATAATAACAAGGTGCATTCATGATATCTCACATGATCAGTTGAGTCATGAGAAGGTTGCAGTTCCTGCAAAGAAAATCAGATGAAATGACTCAATCCTGGGAGTTTTTATTCCAGCTACACTTACCCTGCACTCATATCTGCAGTAAAGGAAAAGAGTGCAAAATCACAAACTCTAAACTACACCTTTTACAGAAAAAAAAATGCAATATAAATGCAACAGTTACATCCATAAGATCTTATCAGTCACTGTTCTGGTAATAAGATAATAAGAAATTGACCAAAATCACGGCCACCAAGTTAACCATACCACTCAAAAATGCAAAAAAAAATGACATTCCATTTGGTCGATGATTAGTGTTAAAATTCCTTTTTGCTCCAAAACAATTTTTGTTTTTTTGCAGAAATGTATTTTTGTTGAAATAAATGACAACAGTGACACAAATGTTGTGATCCTCATTCTGGCTTTCAACATACTGACGATGGAAGGAGGTGATGGATTACACCTTGGTTGACACAAAGCAAACTGCTGATTTTCTGTATGGACTCTGGTGTGGTAGAGTGAGCAGACTCCAGGTTGTGATGCTGTGCTGACAACATGTGTATCAGTAACCCGAATTATCATTTTAAACTGCACCAACCCTCAGCTACCAAAGTGCAAATTTACCTAAAAATGACCCTACGATGCAGCCACCTAACGTAACCCCTCACTCTGTGTGATCTGTGTCCTCAGGTGGAGTCCGGCTCATGTCATGGCACGTGGACATGTTGACGTGAAAGGAAGCAACAAAACAACAGTGTTCCCATACTCCCACTGTAAGAGGAAGCTCAACGGTCATATTTTGATGCTGTGCAGTACACACGATCTTCCTGCTGCTGATGGCACACCTCTTCCCCCTGAGTCTGCACTGTGACTTTGACCTGACCTTGACTGTACCGCACATTTAGAGGGGCCTCTCTCTGAATGTGTTGCCCTCGCTGTCACTCTGACAATATGTGGATAAAGCTGTCACTGACACATCCTCTCAGGAAGGGCACGCAGGTTCAAGCTCGCCATGCAGCACTCCTCACCCGTACCTTATCAATGATGAAACTAATCCTTTAGCCCCGCACATGGCCTCATAGCCCTCTGGACTGTCCATCAGTGTGAGGAAAAGGACCACATAAGGCAGACGACGGCAGGAGCAAAGGGAGAGGGGAAATAGAAAAGAGAAGGGAGCAAACACTGGGAGATGTATGAAAAAAGATGTAAAGCCCCGGTTTGAACAGGGGCCTTTCTGCATGGAGTTTGCATGTTCTCCCCGTGTGTGCGTGGGTTTTCTCCGGGTTCTCCGGCTTCCTCCCACAGTCCAAAAACATGCAATATGGTGAATTAGGTAAATTGGTCTCTAAATTGTAAAAGAGTGTGAGTGAATGGTTGTTTGTCTGTATATGTGTCCCTGTGATGGACTGGCGAACTGTCCAGGGTGAGACCCCACCTATCACTCTCAGCTGAGATAGGCACAGCACCCCGCACGACCCTCCGGTGGAGGATAAAGCGGTAGACAATGGATGGATGGATGGATGTTGAAGTGGCTTCTGTCTTGAAAAGTGAGAAGGAGAGGAGCAGATGAGGTGTTTGTACATGGAAAGAGAGGAGTGGGCAGCAGAAGTGACCTTGACAGTCTAATCTGCTCAGAGATAAGTGTGCTGTGGTCCGTTTGTGGGAAAACAAGGCTCCCTGGGATGGGCACATGACCCAGGGTTAAGTGCCTTACACAAAAGCCAGGGGTGAACACACCAGAACACACAGATACACATATATACTGTAAAGCAGTGGAGTTTAATAACAGAGGTTTACTGAAGGCTCCTGTACAGTTCAGGACATTGTGATAACGATAAAGCTGTCGCTGAGAGGAAACCTTTTCCCCCGCAGAAAATAAACCGATGTTCGCCGTTATCTTCCACAGAACTGACTTGGTCAGCGTGACATGAAGAATGACCGTAGGTAGTGTGTGTGAGAGTGGATGGTTGTTTGTCTCCATGTCGCCCTGTGATGGACTGGCGATCTGTCCAGGATGTCACCCCGCCTTTCGGCGGTAGAAGATGGATTATGTAACCTATTGATATTTGACGCAAAAAGAAAACAATTGAGTTGCAAAATGTCAAGGAAAAAAACTTTCTAAATGACGTACTGCACGCAATGTTTTACACAACCATTCACTCTAACACACTCACCTACAGTCCAGTTAGAGTGTTCAATTAAACTCTACGTGTTTTTGGACTAAACCATTCTTTTATAAAGTACCTTAAAGGGACACTGGAGTAAAAGTATATTACCAGAAAATGACTTTTGGTAGAAGTTAAAGTCACTTGTTTATTTTTAATATTACTTAAAGGTGCATTATGTAAAAACCAACAACAACAGTACAGACAAAATATTTGCATTAAAAAAAATCTTTTGCAGACTGCAGACGTTTTTGTCCACATTCTTACATATGGCACCTTTAAGTAAAAGTCTTAAAGTACATGACATTAATTGTACTTAAGTATCTGATACAAAATGTACTTAAGCTTCAGAAGTAACCGTAAAGGTGAGGTGGTAGGAATGAGCAATTGTAGCTCAGTGGTAGGGCGAGTTGTCTTTCAGTTGGAAGGTTGTGGGCTCAAATCCTGGCTCTGCTCATCTATGTGTGTCCTTGAGCAAGACACTTAACCTCATGTTGCAGCATGTGAATGACAAAGCTGTCGTGTGAAGCAGCTCATCAAGACTAAAAAATCTCTATATAAATACAGACCACTACTATTACTCTTCTTCTTCTGATTTTATTTTGGTAGTAACGAGGGAAAAGATGTAGTGTAGTGGAGTAAAAGTAAAAGTTGCTAGAAATATTACACAAAGTAAAGTACAGATACACGTGAATTTTGTACTTTAGTACAGTTACAAAGTATTTGTACTTTGTTACGTTGTTACACGAGGAACAAACACAAACTCCGTGCTTGTTCTGACCAGGTTTCAAACCGGCAACAGCGCCAACCACTACTGCACCATGTGAGCCAGTACATTCATTCTGCACTTAAGTTAATCATCTCCTCTTAACATGTTCATAAATCAGTGAATATGAAGCCTTGAGGGTGAATGTGAAGAAAGTGGAGATGCAGTGTCTCTCTAATATGAGGTCAGACTCTGACCCTAACATCCACACACTATAAGCTGTGTGTGTAGATAATAACAGACTCTTGGTCTGAAAGGTTGATTGATGCACAATAAAAATTTCGGTGACTCATTAATCCTCTGCGGTTCATAACAAGCTGTGTTTCCTTGGTTACAGTTTCATCGCTGGTCTACATCAGACGGCACCAAACAGAGCTGAGACGCACACCGAAGCTCCGTGGATCAATGTGATGACCTGAAAGGCAGCGGTTATCAACATGGATTATCAGCGAGAGATGTGTGGTCTCTGAGTGAGATTAATGGGATGACTGAACGCATCATAGGGCACATAATCGTCGCGTTGAACCGGCCACTGTGTTCCAAAAGCTTTAGTCCTCCTCATCAATGGCTTAGTCTGATATGTAGTGTCATAGTCAGCAGCTTTCCTAATCTTCCTCACGGATCCTGTGTCAGATAGTGCGTGGCTCTTCCCCGTGTTCGTCTTGATCATCTGTGGCCAGTTCAATCCATTAAACATCACACTTGTCCCTTCCAAATCAGATGGATTCAAAAGAAGAACTTTAAAGGGGAGAACTTTAGGCCTGATGAGCAATATGATCTCATTTCAAGAGATAAGAGTTTCAGGACCCAAATATAAATTCATATGAATAAAAACAGTGCAATGAGAAATACAAAGACACAAAAGGAAATAAATGACAACATAAAACCAGAAATAACGCCAGAAAGCCACATATTATAATGACATGACAGTACTGCATATACAGTGTGAACCTGAAGTGTCACATGACAGCAGAAGAAGAAGCAGGAAACCTTATACGTAAGACTTTCATTGAAGCAAGTGAATCTGTGAGGCTGTGCTTTGAATGAAATGCTTCACGTTAACGTGTCCTCAGTGACATGCTATGCTAATAAGCTGATGTTTAACAGCTACAGTGACAGATATTGATTCTCTAGAGCCATTCTGCCAGCATGACTAGAATATGTAATAGTCACTGAAAATCCATTCATTTAATCAGCCTTTGTTTCACCCTGTTTAGTTTAGTTGTAAATGTAAATGTATTGTTAATCATTATTTTACGGTGTCATTTCACTTCACAATTACCTACCTACCTGTCCTTCAACATTCTTTTCACAGGATGTTCCACACCACAGACTCCCTACACTTTAGCTTTAAATGTACAGTGCATATAGGGTTGAAACGAAATGAAATTGAAATTTCTTCTTCATTTTCTTTCAGGTTCTCCCTCTCCATCATCTGCCTCCAGCTTGCGTCCTCTTCTGTTACGTCACGTGTCCTCCTTCACAACATCCATGATCCTTCTCTGTGGTCTTCCTCTTCGACCTCTCGCCCCAGATTACAATATCATCTGCAAACAACACAGTCCACAGAGACTCCTGCCTGACCTCATCTGTCCACCTGTCCATCACAATTGCAAACAAGAAGGGGCTCAGAGCTGATCCCTGATGTAAGCCCACCTTCACCTTGAACCCGCCCGTCACTCCAGCTCCAGACCTCACCACTGTCTCACTGTCCTCATGCATGTCCTGCACCACCCTCACATACTCCTCTGCCACTCCTGTCTTCCTCATACAATACCACAGTTCCTCTCTTGGCACTCGATTTTCAGCTTTCTCAAGATCAACAAAGACACAGTGTAACTCTGGTCTTCTCTACGCTCACCATCTCAGAGCAAAAGTCACATCTGTGGTGCTGTTTCTTCTTCATAAACGCATACTGCTGCTCGCTGATCTTCACTTATTTCCCATATCTTCGCTATAAACCTCATAATCAACTTTATACCTATGTAATCACTACAGTTCTGCACATCACCCTAGTTCTTGAAGATCTGTACCATGACATTTCTCCTCAGGCACTTTCTTGTTCTCCAAATTTGTGTTAAACCATCTGATCAAAAAGTCCTCTGCTCACTCTCTCTCTCTGGACCCAAATGCCTTTCCACTCTGCATCGTCTTCATAGCTGCCCTCACAGTTTGCTGCACCCTGTTTGTCAACAGCATCGAGGGCGGTTGTTGTTAACCCAGGCCTCAACCAATCTGTTATATTTGGGGAAAATATCTCATTGTGATTATACAGATATTGTGATTGCTATTTGATTTGCAATTTTTTTTTTAATCATACAAAAAATGGAGCATTACCACACGGGATACAATCAAAACATGAACATATTGCAAGAATGTGAAGTTGTGAATGATGAAATTAATTGTTTACAACATGCTAGTATTTATTTATTTTTTAAATTGGCATCAAACCAATTTGCTAATTGTTTTCAATTTCAATTTCAAAACAGTAGTAGCTTTTAGATTAAAAGAAAGAAAGAAAGAAACAGCATATATTTTTTGTGGGTGGTGTATCAAAATACAGAACAGAAAAATGTAAATCCTGTACATTTGTGTAAAGTCCCCCTTTCCTGTATCACGTGCCTGCAGAGTGCAGTAAAGTGCATCTGCATGAAAGGAACGATCAGTGACAATACATGTGATTGCACTTTGCACCGTGCATGTGTGATTGAGTGACATTCAGAGAGAGAGAGAGAGCTTGTTTTTTGTCAGTTTGTCTGAGCTGCAGACCATAAACCCCTGAAGTGCAGGACCAGCAAGTGCTAAAAGTGTAAATCACTGCCTGAGGAGGATAATCCAGGAATATTTTGTCTTTTTAAAATCATGACCCTCTCCCTTTGGTCTCAAAAACATACACACAGATCATGCATAGAGGACAAACACAAACACACAGAGGCTGAACGGAGGCTCCACGGAGGCTCCACGGAGGCTCCCCTTGGCTCTACAAGCAGCTAATTACTGAGCCTTCCTGCCAACAATGAAAAGACACTCTCCATTCAATCGCATTAATCCCTCCGTTTACAGGGTCCAGTAGAGACGACTGCAGAGAGGATGAATGAGAGTTGTCTGTCTTCAGCATCTGAATGTGTGTGTGTGTGTGTGTGTGTGTGTGTGTCTGTGAGTGAGCGGGAGAATGTACAAGGAGCTAAAGTTACAAAGGTTTTATGTTGTGAGGCAGGAGGAAATGCAAATATGTGCATTTGTAATTCATTGACTTCTAATGAATGTGAACGACACAGTAGAACTCTGCTGCTGCTCCGGTTATCGATCACCTGAGCGCTCCTTTGTTGATAAAGATAATGTCTGCTCTGCATATTATTTGAGCCTAAAGAAGCACTGACATTTTTAGACTGGTTTCTGGACCGGACTGGACCATTCTTACGCGATACATTCCCTCATTTGGTGTTTTAACTATGGCAAAGACTTAAAGGTTTAGTTCAGGTTTTCTGAAGAGTGCTTGTATGAGGCACTGACTGCGATGTGTGCGCCCCTGGTATTTACTGCCATTGCCAGAAAGCAACCTGACACAGAGACGCTTGCTCTCACTGATAACATGGCTGCCAGAAAATACATTTTAGTCATTTAACAGAAGCTCATAAAATCTTTGCCTTCCGAGGTCTATATCTTAAGAACATGTTTACTGCTTTGTATTGATGTTAGATTGCCTTTTCCAATGGGACAGAGTAAATCAGTGTTTTTATTTCACAGGGACATATGAGCTGCTGGTTTTACATCACTTCCGTTCAAAAGTTTGGGGTCACTTAGAAATGTCCTTATTTTTGAAGGAAAAGCACTTTTTTCAATGAATATAACATTAAATGAATCAGAAATACACTCTTTACATTGTTAATGTGGTAAACGACTATTCTAGCTGCAAACGTCTAGTTTTTAATGGAATATGTACAAAGGTGTATAGAGGCCTATTTCAGTGTTCTAATGGTACATTGTGTTTGCTAACGGCGTTAGAAGGCTATTGGATGATGAGAAAACCCTTGTGCAATGAAGTTAGCACAGCTGAAAACAGTTTTGCTGGTTCTTTGACGAAAGGGAAAATTATTATTTTTAATAAAAATGTATTATTTCAAGGTTATTTCTAACCTTGTCAATGTATAAAACTATATTTTCTATTCATTGTGCAACGCTTTTATTATTTTTGATGAATAAAATTGTGACTTTTAATGGAAAACACAACACAAATTGTAAAGGTGACCCCAAACTTTTGAAAAGTAAATTAGAAGGATTTCGAACACCAGAGTCACTGGTTAATGTAAAATTGCTGAATGTGGTCTACAGAGTTTGATGAGGGGATTGCGTGGTTTATAAAGTGAAACAAACTTCAGTTTTCAGTTTGAAAAGGCATCGATTTTAAAAGATAACATAGATACTTTTAACCTGGGTTAAGATCTGGTGATACTGAATGTCAACAATGGCTGCGTCTTTCACATATCTGTGTGGAAAAAAAACAAATTCCACCCCAAAGGCTCTTGATAAAATGACCAGATGTCAACATGATCCCATGTTGCCAGTAAAGAACAGTACCATAGCGAGAGATCGAGGTAAACGCCAAGGAAGAACCCATGTTTTCACTTGCAATTCTTCCTTTTCAGGGATTATTTAAAGCACCAGGATTCCCACAACCTCACAGCACAGAGTGAACGCTGACAGAATCACATTGTGTTTATTTGACATATAGCCCACAGGTCCCCGAACTCGCCTCTCTGGTCAACCTTAATCCTGTTATTCACAATGTTGTATTCCTTTGTCCCTGCATGACATTTGCTGTGAGTGTATTGGTTATTTTTAGTGCCAGCGACTGAAATTAAATTGTAGTACAACAGTGCAAGAGCAGCACTGTAGTGATGCACAAGTGCTGCATGTGTAGACTCATATCACATCGCTCTGCAGTATGTAGGTTAGTGGGCTACAAATCATTCACTCAACTTCCTCTACTCCCACTGAAAAAGAGGGAAGAAAACGGTGCTATGAGGAAGAGAAGAGTAGAGAAAGAGTGTTTGTGTGTGAAATTGGCGTCAGACAGGGTGGCTACAACAGAGAGATCTGTTTTGACTAGATTCCACAACCCTTAGTCCTTCAGACCTGTGACATTTAATCTCACTAATACCTCATTTACTCTGTTCACTGGGTAACAACATTCCTTAGATGAACAACAAGCTTTCTGCACAAGATCTTAGTGGAGTACAACAGCATGTGCCCATCCAAGCAGTGCGATAAACAGGAGGAAATTCTCATCTATTCTTTTCTAAGTCAATGGGCCCCAAGGTTGGATAAGGAATGTAGTCAGGTGCAGCCATGCTGAGGGAGAATGTCCATTACAGTGTGTGTGTGCCGTTAAGTTTCATTTCATTTGCTGTGTAAATCTGAGGGAACTGCGTAGCTTCCTTACTGCAGGCTTTGAGGCCAAGACAGTGAGTAATGTTTACACTGCTCTATGACGCTGTTTTGCCCACAGTCTCACTGGTCCGTGACAATGTGACAAAAGAGAATCACAAAGGGAAATAAACGTGAAAGGATCACAAACCAGTAACAGCAAACATGCTGACCGATGATTTAACAAGACAGATGAAAAGGCTAGTTAAAGGTTAGTCAAGTTTTTTGTTTGTTTTTTTTTTAATGCTGTACACCTGAAGGGAGCAGAATCTCAAATGATATCAGTGAGTCCACGTGTGCATGTCATTTCTCATTTAAACTCGATACATCAGTAAATAAAGGTGGTGGCAGTTATATGGTTTACAGAGTAGGTGATCATCAGAAATTTATTGGACCAGCATTTTGATTTCATGAAAATAAACGTTGATATCTTTTTATTCTGGACTATTGCTCACAAGAATGTCTTTATGGGACATTCCACCATATTCTGGCCCGTGGGCCACAAGTATTATAAAGATAACTAATTATAACTTGATACCACACTTATAGTATCACGTTATAATGAGTTACTTCTGTATGCTTTTAAATGCAAGGATTTATGTTACATCATAAATACATTTTTATTTTGACTTACATCAACACTTTTGTTTTGAAATTTATTTTGAATATTTCTGTAAAAATATTGTTATTGCAATATCAGATTATGTTGATGTAATCTTCATATCGCCCACCCAAACTGAACAGTTGCCCTTTATTCCCGTGACCCTTGGCCCCCTCCTGACATGTGGGCTACTGTATTTATACAAATGAAAAAAAAAATATTTTACCAAACAGGCAGCAGTGAATATAAACAAGACAATTTAACTGGTGACATTTTAAAACATCAAATATTATTGTGTTGAACATTTCCCCCCCGCCCTGTCTAAGAGCCCCAACATACACAGTCCAGATCCGGACTGTAGCGCTGATCCGCTGCGTGTTTTGGTGCAGACCACGTGTGGCCCAGCTGAGGTGACTGGCAGGACTTGTTTACTGGTGGAGAGAGACTCACGGAGAGAGAGAGAGAGAGAGAGAACCTGAGGGAAAGCCGTCGCCAAACGGAACGGGAATCCAAGTTTTTACACTTGACCCGTCTTTTTTAAAATACCCTTTTACCTTTGTTTACCTCATTCTTTTGCGACTACCGGAGACGGGATACTCGGTTTGTGTGTGTGCGCGCGCGGGTTTATTATCCTTTTTAACTCCGAGAGCTCGTTTGTTTTGGACTGGCTAGCTAACGTTAGCTGTTTTCCCCCCACATCGGCTAACGTTAATCTGAGAAAAAGACACGGGCGGCGTGGTGCTGCTGCTGGGGAGTGTTCTTTGCTCAGGTCGCAGCAGCGCGCAGGTTATACGGAGCCGTCATGTTCGTCCCTTCCCCTCTCAGCGGACGACGAAAGAAATAACGATTTATTGCCTAAGTTTTCCGGCTGTTGTTTTATGGACGTTCGTTCGTTCGCGGCGTGGTGGTCAGCGGGGGTGACGGAGTTCAGAGGAGGGTCGCAGTAGGGGAAAACGGAATCGCTGCACGTTTTTCCTGCACGTAGCTGCTCGGAGGAGTTTCCTGGGATGTTCTCCCATCGGTCTTAAAAAGGCTGAGCCTCTGGGAAGATTGATACAAGCGAGCCGAAGTATCAGGAAAGACCTGTGGGCTTCGAAACCTTCCAGCTCCCGACCTTCGTGCTGACAACTTTGAGTGTGCTACAGGAGCAGAGGCGCAGGCTGTTGTTGTTTTACAGAGAAACACAGCAGCAGCAGCAGCAGTGTGTTTCTGAAGTGGGTCTTCCCTCACTGGAGCAGTGCATTCACAGAGAAACATGAATCCGGTGGACGTCATTCAGGGACCTCCACATTAAACCTCCCTGCCTGTGGGATTTTATTAATAACAACACTAGTATCTCTCGTTTTACTGGGTGCAGCACCAACGCTAAGCAGATGAACGTGGACTGGCGCCTCCGCTTATGGAAAATGAAGATTTTCACTCACACGTGTGTCACCAGAAGCCAAGATCACGTTATTTAGTGCTGTTTTTTTTTTATTTGTCACAGACCAAGAAGATACTCATAAATTTACCACCAACCCCTTCCTCCCCCCCGGCTGGCGGGGGGCAACCTTGAATCAGCTGTCCTCACTGGACCTTTAGGTTTTTATTTTTATTATTTCATTTTGTTTTTTTTTGCTATACCAGTGACTTTTTTTAAAATCACATGTTTGCTCGAGACTGGAGTTTTGAAGGAGCTTGAAGAGGACAGCACAACTTCTTATTCTCAAGTCAAAATGAGGCGGTGGACGCTAAATCTGAGAGCCCAAATTGTGTTTTTTATCATCTGCACCTGCGTGATATGCCAATGTGGTCTAATACAAGCACAAAGTAAGTGTTTATTTTCTTATTATTACTGTTATTATTGTTGTTATTACTGTCAGCGTTGGTGTGTTTCTATACCAGCTGCACCACCATTTACTGAGCAGTTATAGAGATGTGTAACTTTAAAATAAATATCTTCAGTTTAAAATGAAGTGTGATTAGGACACCACTTAACACACAGATCAGGTCACTAAATTAAACAGGAAAACTAGAAGAACTTCATGTAGCGTTTATGACAATGTGATTGTTTTTTTTATAATTATTATTATTATTTTGATGTTGCTAGAGTTTCATTTCTGCGCATGCGTACACTCTCTCTCACATCGTCTAATTAAGGGGCCAGTGTATTCAGTTATTGCGTTGTATTGTGCCCGCGCGCTCATTATTCATATTCCTCAGTAGAATCCCTCCCTCGCCCCTCCTCCCTCCTCCCCGTGCTGTGTCTTAAAGTTGCATATTTTAGCGGCCTGTGTTGGATGCGTCAGCCCCAGGGCCAGATTAGTCGCTGTAACTGGACGAGGGTGGTCTACTGCAGCGAGGCTAAACTGGGAGTTGCAGGATTGGCCCTGTGAGCGCAGCTAGGCCTGCGACACTCACACACACACACACACACACACACACACACACTCACACACATACACAGTCTGCAACAACAACACATGCGCTTGTCTCTCCTGCAGCCCGAACGTAAACAAATGAGCTTCACCCGTGTACTAGTATACTGTGGTGTATTGGTCTGCAGTGATCTTTAGCTCCAGCTCGGACTCGACAGTGGATGTCTTTTCCTCTGCACTGTGTGTGTTCTAAGTGGTGTATTTATCAATGGATCAGCGGTTTGAATTGTAGACTATAGCAGCGTGTAATCCAAACAGTACCGTGGTGCTCTGCAAGACACAGGGGAGACGCACACAGACAGACACAGAGATAATGACATCCATATCAGATTCTGTTAAACGAGGACTTTCCCTTTTTAAATTGTTGTGACTGTAAAGTGATGTTGCATAAATATTGTGGTGCAAACCCCACCTATGACCACAGTCTGCATGTTTCATGTTTCACATTTGCAGAATTACATTGATGCAAACAAATAGTGGAAACATTAGCCCTGTTTATTGAAGCCTATTGTCTTATTGGCTGTTTTGAAATCTATGGCAAAGATTCATGTCACTGTTAATTCCTCTTCCATTTTGAATGATTCAGAAATTGAATCAGCAAGTCATAACGGTTGCAAGATATTATATCCACAACTAAAAAGAGAGGGAATACCGTATACATTTTATTTACGGTATATAGATAATGGCTGAAAACACCCTACTATCAAAATATTAACTTTTATAATGTAATGCAAGAATAAGAACGTTAGAATGCTTTGAATTTTTTTTTTTTTAAATGGCATAATAAATAATACTATAAATATTAAAACATGGAATGATAAAATTGCAGTCTATGCAATTTGTTAATTGTGTTTCTAGTTGCAATTTTAACTGAAAAACAATTCATCATTCAGCTCTTATAAAGAAAATAACACTTTGAGAAATATACACTTATGCACATAGCACAGAAAACGTCAAATAGAAATCAAAACTATAAATTAAACTAAATCTAAAACAGAATTTTACATTTTTAACATTGATCAGTGGCAAAAGACAGACCTTCTTAAATAGACAGGACCACGTGGCAACTTACCAATTTAGTATCTTAGTTTGAATTAAATTATTTTCAATAAGAAACATTTGTTTTGGAATTGAATTATGTACATTTACTTGTTTATCAGTTCAAACCTTTGGCCTAGAGTTGCCCTTTTGAGTCTTGTGTTCAGTGCTGTAGATGATGTGTTGCACAAGTCTACAAAGTTTTTTTCAGAACATGAACATAGTACAGGGTAAATGTAAGCAGAAAGACCTGTTTCAAATGGAAGAATGAGTACCTCTAATCACATGACTGTGTGCTGCTCCATTTAGTTAACATGGTGGATGTTTAAACTTTGAGTTACATTTGTCAAAAGTGGCTCCCAGTGGTCAGGTTCAAAGAAAATGTTCTGGCTACTTTACACAGTTCATGCAGACAGAACAGAGGCCCCTGAAAGGGGCTCTTAAGAGAAAATGTTGTAGGTGAAGTACCCTTTTTTTCCCCTTCTTTCTTTCTTGTTTTTCCCTTTTCTTCTTTAACTTTCTCATGGAGTGAGGTACATCTCATTGGTTGTTTCTGGTTTCTGATTAACTCACTTCTCTGGGAAGTGACCATATTTGGCACTCTGGAGATGTTTACGCCTGGAGGAAGGGAGGGGGGGGGGACAACAACCAAAATACCGAGAATACTTCATTCTGAATCCACACACTGCCTGACATCTGACATTTCCACCTCAGTCATGGGAAAGAGGAAGCAGTATTGATATATATAAACCGTGCTGTGGCTCTGATCTGCTGACTGCTCATTAAACAATGCTACAAGGCTCAATGTGAGACTGGTCTTAGTTGATTTTGATTGGGCTGTTTGTCGGAGTTATCAGCAAACAGTTTTCTGAAGTAACCGCTGAGCTGTCTCCTAGTATAATTCACTAAAAAACAAGTTGTGCAACTGGGAGCCATGCCCCCTTCTTGTTCCTCTCAGGCATGTAAGCACAGCTCTGCTGGAAAGGGGTAATATGTATGTGTGTATGTATGTGCTGTTATTTTCCACAGTATATGCTCCTTTCACCAGTTCTGTCACTTAGTCTGTGTCCAAGCCAGATAACTGAAATGCACACATACAATTAGTTTTCTTCCCAGTTACATGAATCCGATTTTTAAAAATGAATGCAAGCTGAGATGCCTTCTTTTTGTGTGTATTTGTTTGTTCCTTTGATTACCCCTGCTCTCTTCGGTGCATAGTGGAATGTGTTTGAAGTGGCCCACCATACAGGTGCCCGTGTGTTTGTGTGTGCGTACATGTCCGTATGTTCCAAACACAACATGTGCTGCATGCAGGATCTCACGTCTCGGCTCTTAATGTGCCCACTTCCGGGTAATGTATGTTTCCATGTATCTGTGTGTGTCTCGTGGCCACACATGAGAACAGTGTGTACTAGAGTGGCAGGCTCAATAATGGGCTGCCTTGTTAGCACCAGCTCTGTGCCTTGTGAGGCCCCCTGAACTACCACGCTTTCATTTCATCTAATGGATAAATTGTATGATGTGTTTCGTAATGAAATTAGCAAAAACTTCATTAATGATGTCGTGAAATCAATGAACAAGCTGGAGGTGAAGAATGTTAGAAAGTAGGCTGTTGGTTCCTCAACAGAATCCTTTATTTTAGGCTGCCTTGAAAAGCAGTTTTTATAAAGTATGTTCTGGAAACAATTACATGAACCTCCAGTTCCAGCTATGTACAGACATACCTTCTTCATAGTGAAGGAACAGGCTGGACTTAACGAAACTTCACTAACATGATACAAAAGAAAAAAACACAAGTACACACACCAACATGACGTCTGTCATTACTGCATTGGAATAACTAATGTAATCACTTCCCATGTTGTTAATTGGGTGGAATGAAGTGAGGTCCAGTGCCAAAGTGTGGCTGCCAAATCTGTAACAGATCATATATAATAAACAACAGGACCTAACCCTAACCCTAACCCTTGATTTACAAGAAAAGGCACAATGTTCAGTGTCTAATGCTCACAACTTAATAATACAGCTACTATTCTTAGGTTTTAGAATAGTCAAGATAGTAATACACCTGTAGCTCATATTAATTCGATCTATTTTCATGATAATAACAATTCTAATACTCACATTTAAAATCGGTTAACGTGATTTCTGCTTGCTTTGTTTTCCTCAATAACGGATTTTTCTGCTTTTGTGATGCCTTTGTTTAAAACCCTGCACTGTATGTTCAATGGAGTACACGCACACATACATAGTGGCTTTTACAACGCGGAAGATTTTCTGTGAATTGTATGTTCAGGCAGTTCTGTGTTTACAAAGCCAGCGGACAAATGTGTTATGAACTGAGGCTCCACCAGCTGTGTGTTGGCCAGGAAAGTAATATGTACTGCTAAAGGAAATTAACTGTTTGGATGTCTTTCCTAAGTGCTTCCTCCTCTGGTCTTAACTGCCAGAGCGTTCCTTTCAACTGCTCCTTCCTCACCAAAACATTTTCCCTCTTGTTTGCACTTGTGTGCATATGCTATGCAAAGCAGGGGATGGTAAAACAAAACATGACCTTATGACTTTCTCATTTTACAATTTGATCAGCTGACAGGCAAATACATTCCTGCAGCATGTTTGCTCGTGTGTTCAGTTTTGTCTGCTTACGACACACTATTTAGAACAAAGTTCACCCAGTTTTTTTTAAAGGTAATTTGAAAAATGCTGACCTCTGTAAAAGCTCTGGCAACATCACCTCTAAAGAATGAGCAGCCATTATACTGGCATTTAACAATGAGAATAACCAAACTGTTAGTTTATGGTGGGCCACTAAACTAAATACTTTTAAATCAAATTCACAGTTGGTTCACACAAAACAATTGGTGCAATTTCATTCTTCTATTTGTGATTGTTCTATCTCTTGTTTACTTTAAATAATGTAACAAATGTTGGAAACAATTCTTTTCTTTACGTTCTCATCCTTCCAGTATGAAACAGTGTAGTTTATTGAAATTGCATTGTATACCAGAGAGAAAAAACTAAAGTTGTTAAGCCGTAGTGTACTGATTATAAAACGAAAGGACCACAACAATTCTTATGCTCTCTTTTGTCTGAAATAACATAACTGAACATCGCTTAATGTTGAGTATATTATATATAGTTATTCTTAATTTGATCTAGTTGGTCTTTATGATTTAGTAGAGCTGCACCTTTTAATATAGCGCTGAGCAGATGACCTTTCTGATTCCCATTCATAGATGAAGAAGTGTAATAGTTTGTGTAAACCTCACTGCACAGAAATGTGGTCAAGTTGGGAGGGGATGAATGGTCTTTCTCTCTCTCTCTCTCTCTCTCTCTCTCTCTCTCTCTCTCTCTCTCTCTCTCTCTCTCTCTCTCTCTCTCTCTCTCTCTCTCTCTCTCTCTCTCTCTCTCTCTCTCTCTCTCTCTCTCTCTCTCTCTCTCTCTCTCAGTTTGGTTCTGCCCTATTTTAACCGTTGGAGACTTCACAGTCAAATCCAACCTGATCTAGCTCTGTAATGCAGGCATCAGCGAAGGGCTCTTTTGAGACACTTTGTGAGGCCATATCCATATCCTAATGTGGATAAATGGGAAAATATATTATTTTCACCGAAGCATCTGCGTTTTAACCATTAGTATTTAGGTTTTGTTTGCTCTGTTATTCAGCAGTTATTCAAAAGCAGAGGGAATCAGTTTGGTACAGGTGCTATAAGGAGCTGGCGTCTGCCCTGTGTTTTTGTATTATTTTGGCTTTTTACCAGACAGCAGTTTTTCATCGAAACAATGGTGTGAATGGAAACCTTTTCACATTTTAAAGTTTATCCAGATTTATCCATGTTGTTAGATTTTTAGAGAATATGCCTGATTCTTTAGAATTGGTGTATTGCTCATGGTGCTCATGTATTGCACGTTGAGCACCATTTATTCTGCCTTTCAAACAAACAAATTGGGTTCATTTTATTTACTCTGACTTTCTTACATTAAGAATGGCAAAAGGCATTTGCGTCATTATGTGTTTATTCCATCCTATTGTTGTGAACACAATTTATGAGGAGTCAGTTTAATTATGCCTGGCACAAATGCCATTTTCCACTTCAAAACACAGAAAAATATACTTAAATTATAAGGGCACTGAGACGCATGGCTATGGCTGTTGGCATGTGTGTATGGTTGTTGGACAGGAGCAGAACTCGAGGGGTTAAATGTATTTTGAGGGCCGTCATATGACTGAGATTTAGCCATTTGACACACAGCTTAGTGAGTCTCCCAGCAGTTAATTACAACCATAAACACAGGCACAGGCTCATAATATTGATAACCGTTACTAAGCAGAAGTAGATGCATTCAAAATAATGGACTTTTAGCTAGAGATGATGGAACAGTTAATTGATAATTTTGTCATTACATCATTTACAGAACGAGGTGACTGTTGAAATTTAACGAAAAAAGCTTTAAACCGCACCTTTCTTCTTCAGGGCATATAGAACACTACAGCAACTTTTGACTGGAAACATTCAGGCTGGCCAGCAAAATGCTAATTTAAAAAGCAAATAAATAATACAAATACAAGTAAAACCGGTCAACATTTTACAGTTTTTTTTGTCTTATTTCTTTTTCAAGCATTAATTAATCTAGGACATACTGTTCAATTATTGAATCTCACCACACTGTGTAGTGTCTGCTAGCCAGTGTTAATTTTGTCATAACACCAGAGGTATCTGCTTTAGCCATTTGTGTTTCTCTAGTCTTCAAGTATCAGGGTTAAACAGAAAAGAGTTGCACTTTATGATGACATTACTGTCGCTGTTTTGAAAGAGCAGTGGCCATTAGCAAAGGTTCCTCATTAAGTCTGACCTTTAATGTAAATTTGACAGTGACAAATTTACATTATGGATTTAGCACTGATGAGTCGGTGAGTAAAATAATGAATTTTCTTTCATACGAGGTCCATGTGAGCACTAGGCATGTTTAGTTAGTTAAATTGAGGAAAATCAAACTAACTATAGCAGATTGGAACACAGCACATTTTCCTTTTCTGTATATCGCTTGCTCTCCTGCTTTATGCTGGAAGTCCCTCTCCTCCCATATCTATCTCTCATTCTCCCTCCCTCTTCCCATCCCTCAATCCCTCCCTCCATCCACCGGGGTAAGAGGGTTCACTCTCATGCACTGATTTGTATTTCTTTCACACTGTAGATGTGCACAACCTGCGGACATTACACATACACACACTGCTAATACTGTAGCATGGTTAGGGCTAAGTAATATTTACATCATACTACATTTTCAACATTTTCAGGGACACACAAAACTTACTTGAGCGTGTAACATTTGCACATTTTGTTTGTGTCTGTGTCTTTTCTGGGCACTCATGCTTGTATGTGTAATTTGTTCAGTGGTGGTGCGTCTGTCAAGGTGTGGGGGGTCTGTTTTTGTACTGATGAACGGGCTGAGATGGGTTACTATGGTGACAGCACTAACTGTGCTGGCGGTAGGCTCCAGCCTTCCCCCACGTCCCATGTCTAAATACACTCAAAGCCTCGCTGCTTTTAAATCATATTAACCTGCGTTTGTAATGTGTGATGACAGAGAGTAGGATCATCATTTTGTGTTGCTTTAATGTAGCCCATAATAACACATTAATGAGTTGCCATTGCAAGTGTTGTACACTCATAGTTGTTTTGCCTCTCCTGGCCCCCTGAGTGCTGTTCTCTTTATGCAAACATAATCTTTCCTGATTGTTGTCTTGCTGCCGTGTGCGTCTCTCCCTTATAAGATGATTCAATACATTCTGATTCTAGATACATAGGCCATGTCATAATTCAGGGAGTCTGGCTCAGACAGGAATCTAGCTCACCTCAATCAACACCGAACCTCCATGACTTTTGCATCATGTAATGCATGCACACTCTTCCCTGCACCCTCACCGACATCACAACAGATGGAGAGGGTGACGGGGGCCACCTGCTTCACAGAGAGCTTTCCCAAAGTTCCTTTCACTGTACACCTCTGCACCATTTCACCCACACGTCATATAACCAGACGGGTCTGACTTTGGCCGTGCCTCACATATCCCTGTCTAGGCAGTACATTTCACTTCTTAATTGCAGAATATACATGTTGTATGGTTTTATTTATTAACTGGCTTGTTTCTGTGTTGGTAGTAAAGTTTTTTACCAGTTATTTCATCCTTGGCAGTGAGTTATTTTATAAAAACCATCTAATAATAGTGACACTTGTTTCTTAATGCACCTTGTGATTTTCAACTTAAAGTGGGGTTGCTAAGTCATTAAGTTGTTCAGCAGCAAGTCAAACATCAAATTCTTAAGAATTCAGTCCAGATCTTGTGTTTTTAATACCATTGGATAGTTGTTGATGTGTGTGCAGTGCCATAATTTGCCCTATGCTGCTATAACAATGTTCAACGGCTAATTAGGAGGACAAAAGTGGAGTGAAAAGATTGCCCCAAAGTGGTAGCGCTCTCAGAGAAGATATGAGGGACTGAATCCAGGATGAAGTGAAAAGCGACAGAGATGAAGAGCTTGCACCTAGTTTATGAGCCAGCATCAAGCATTTCTAATTCACTTACAGTTAAAGGGGTCTCGTATCAAATCAGACCTTGCTGTTAAATGACAGCATAATTAATGGAAGTCATTTTACAATACCCGCAAGTGGCCACAGACCCTTTACTCCAGGGACCAGGCTGTCATTGGCAACAGCAGACTGATTTGTTGGTCATTTCGAAAGCCGGCGTGACTCAGTTATTTACTCTGTGCCTTACCTAGCCTGCTCTGCATATCCCATATGGAAAAACCAACAGAGGAACGCGGCTATTGAAAAGACTTTCTGTGGAAAAACAAACTGCAGGGAAGAGGATAGCTGCGCATGTTTGTTTATTGATAACATGTTCATGATAGCACATTCTATAAAGAAGTGCCGTTAAAAAAAAAAAAGTACATAAATCATAACCTTAGGCACCAAAGATGCGAGGACAGGCCTGAGCAATGGAAAGGGTAGAGGGAGGGAGAGTTGTGGAAAGAAGGAAGCAGCGGCAGGATGTGTGTCTGCATGTTTGTGTAGTTTAGTTAAGTTTTCCTGCAGCAACCGGTGTGAACTGGTGGTCTAACAGTGCAGACAAACAAGCCATTAAACTAACCTGGGCCCTTTGCTCTCCATCCCTCCAGCCTAGCCTTTGCTTCTCCCTGTTCTCCGGCTTGGTTTGTCGCTTCTCTTGATCTGAAATCTTTCTTTCTCGTTGCTCCTGTATCACTTTGCTCTCTCCATCTCTTCTTGCATGCTTGCTTGTTTCCCCTGCTTGTTAACTTGTCTCTGTAAACAGTCTCTGGCTGATACACACATCCACACTCAAACAATTAGTCTCCTTTAAGGCAGTTGAAATTATATTTCCTCCTCTCTGGGTGTTGTTACTCTTCATTTTGAATTTTTGATTCAGCTGTAGCTTGGACTTGGCAGCCTTGCAGCAATCTAGACAAATCAATAAGATTTGCTATGCTCGGGATGCGCTGGCTCGTCCATTCACTACGCAGGGAAACACCTCGACTGAACCCCAGAGTTAAAACTACTGAGTGTAAAAGAAAGGGTTGCTATGTTGATATACAGCGGGGGGCTGGTGTACCATCTTACATGGCCATTCAATCATATTGATGTTATTGCTGTGTGGCTGTAGCTTTATTAGAACTCTTCCTATCTAGAGGACATTAGCAGATACATAGGCAGATTTGGAGGAAGAAAGCAAGCCATATGGGATGGAGGACGTAGGCTTGGCAGTGTCACCAGGCAGGCGTAGCTCATCCAGCCTCTTGTGTAGCCCTGGTTTGTGGGTCGGAGAGTTGGTGGGGCCGGGCCCTGCAGCTGCTGCTGTGTGGCTGCAAGTCAAGCAAGGATACTCAGCCCTGGCTGCTTCTCTCATAGGCTGAGGCTCACCACACCAAGACACTCACTGCACTGCGCTCCACTTGCTAACGTGGGAAGATCAAAAGGAGCATCAGATGTTTTTTCTATTACTCAGTGTGTGTGTGTGTGTGTTGTCTGTCTTGCACTTTGTCTCCAGCACAGTCCAGCCTGCAGTTGATTACCTGCTCCTGTTTCATAGTCTTGTGTTCCAAAATGTTATGTCAGGAATGCTGCTCCCCTAACATGCTTTTTATTTGTTTGGAGTACCACCTGGTTAAGATGTTTTGTAAGGTGTGGCCAGAATTGTTCAGTTTTTTTTTTCCTTTTGGTTTGCGTGTTACCAGCTGTTCCATTGGTTTCAGCACAGGAAACACGCTGACTTAATTAAATTAACAGAATATAAAGAATGTGGGCTGTGCGTTTGTTTGAAACGAAACGTTTTGATGTTTGAGGAACTGTAAATTGTACTGAATTCAGAGTCAAAGTGCCAGGTTTTGGAGGTAATTGAACCTGACACATTGAATAGAAAAGATAGTTGTCACTGGTGTTTTTTTTTGTTTTTTTTTCCAGTGGGGATCGTAATTTTGAGTTATCAAAAGTGCTGCTAAAAAAGAACTGTCATTTTATCTACCATCGTTTTTTACATGACCGACATTTCCAATGTTTCTTTTTAAATTTCTTTCTCACTGTTCTCAGATGCATGTTAACCGACGAGATAAAAAAATGCATGATTCACAACAGTTGAGCATCTGACGCATTAAAATATATCGATGCCAACGCATGAGCTAATAGCAACTATAAAAAAAAAACATGAGGATTTAAACACAATCACACATCTGTAGCACTGCTGTGTGGACAAAGTTCAAAATAAGGATATAAAAGTGATATACATTTCAACTATATTAATTTTTATTGTCTGGATGAGACATGTTTTACTGCCAGTCTTCACATAGCTACTTGGTTGTTATTTTTTCCTTTTTGGGCTAGAGGAATTATGGGCACATGTTACAGGTGTCAAACAGTGCTGTCCACACACACATTCTGCTCCTGTTTATTCTGCTGTATTTCCCCCAACTATGCTTTTACACCTTTATTTTCCTTCCTCCTCCTCCTAGCAGCTACTGCACGAGTCCCAAGGTCAAATCAAACTCATTAGAACTAGAAAGTAGTGAGTCATTGTTTTTAAAAACGAGTGACAGTGACCACCTCCACCCACTCACTCACTCACACACACCTGTTTTCTCTTCCTCGTTCTTTCTCTCTGTTTACATTCTGTCTCTTTGTCTCCCTCTGTCTCAAACCATCTGTCTGCTCTTCTTGTTCTGCCCCCCTCGCTCCCGACCAGTGCTGGAAGGTAGAGCGAAGAAGGCGAGCCAAAGTCACTAGTGTGATCTGATTTAGGCCTCTCTTCTCTTGGCCAGCCATCTGACAGCACATGTTGCTCTTTTCTACCTGCTCCAATCTGCCACAGCCTGGCCCTCTGCCACAGCTGTAACGAGACCCAGCGTTGTATATAAATAGGTTAGACCAGTTCTCCTTGCCATGCTCCTCAATGGGAGGCTGAGGCAATGGAGGAACAGGTGCTTCAACCCACACACTCCCTCTATCTCTGCTCTGTCTCCCTTTACAAGCCCCCCCCAACCTTTATCAGATGTCCTTAAATGTGGTGGTACACATTAGTCAAAATGTGCATGTCGGCTGCACTGGTTTGTCATATTTGGTCGTCGTTTCTTCTTACTATTAACACATTTCAAATAAATGATGTATGTTTTCAGTCATGCTGCCACCTCTCCATCTTTTCCTGGCTCACAGAGTGTTATTTTGGTCCTTAGCTGTCTTTGTTTTGGAGCTTCAAGTTGATACACGTTAATCAAAATGCCTCGTGCAATTTCTCAGCATATTTTTTTTTTACCGTAGAAACCACAGCTTGGCAGTGGGCGCACAGGGAGCTGGCTTTACTTCTCAGGACTTTCCACAGCTATATTAACAAACAAATGCATTTTTCCACTGGCAGTCTACTTGGCACCACGGTCGCATATTCTCTCTCCTGGGGTTTGTTCAGCAACTGAGCTGTTGTCAAATCTATAATCAGCAGATCACCTCATCAGGAGCTATGTGTGTTTAAGCTGAGCGCGAGAGAGAGCGAGAGGGGAAACTTCTCACAGTCCAGAGTTAGCTGCCACCTGGTTTCAAGACAGTTCTAGTTTCACGCTAAGCTAACATGTGGCTGCCCTCTGCTACAGTGAAAGGCAGAGGCAGGACGGTCCATGGGCCACAGAGGGCTCTGCTCTCACCCGCTAAAACTGCCACTGTGATCCACTGTCTCACTGCCAGCCAGCACTGAGCTAGCCAGCCAGCTACTGTTAGCTGATGCATATTAAATTCTCTACAGGGAGCACAACTCTAAAAATAAGAGAAGATTTTTTTTTTTCTGAAACTGTAGCTACACTATAACGGAGGCTGCAGCTGTGGGTGCTCACTGAATAGTGGAGATGGCAGTTTCTTTCAGAGATAGACATTACATTGGCATGACCTCAGCCGCACTGGTCATCCTCATTCCTGAACTGACATGAAGATGAGTTGATCCAGTGAGCTAATTCTGCTTCATATTTGATGCAGAGAGGCAGTAAAATAGGTTAAGTGACAGTTGATGTCGGGGAGCTGAGGATAGATTTGGAAGTCTTCCCACCACTTAACATGTCAAATCAGCCAAATATAAAAAAAGAAAGTTTCTTGATTAAAAATCTTGTATAGCCAATTCGATGGTCTGCAGACCATTGCATGATTGCTTAGAGTCACATTAAATGCTTCCACATTAAAACACAAGGACAGTATGAATTATGTTTACAAATTATACTTGGCATGTACATTAACCCATTATGGCCTGAAGCGCCTAAAAATGTCTCTAAAACCTGAGCTTCAATGGCTACAAAATGACTGATTTCTCAGCCTCTGTGGCAGATATAGGAACACATTTCAAAAAGTATTTGAGAGCTTACACCTGTGGCTTTCCTGTGAAATTTAGTTTATTTAGATACAAAAATGTAAAATTAAAGTGAATAACTATTTTCAGTAAGAAAACAGTAAGAAAATAAAGTAATATCAACTTGTTTCAGTGCCTTGATTTAGTCCTGATGGAGTGTGAAGAACAAGAACATCATGTAATAACATTCTGCTTCACATGTGCCGGTGATGATGCTTACAGCGCTGCGGCATCTGCAGATAAATCCACTGTCACCCCTGGTGCGCGGTTGTAAACACTCCGTCGATTACGGTGGGATTTATCGTCATTATCGCCGACCTCGTCTCCAAACATAATTATGTCTTAACCATAAATCCCGGGTCGATTTGTTCAGCGCGTGAAGTTATCAGCGATGACGTCATCGAAGACGAAACTCCTCAAAATCAGAAATCTTTCCGCTGTTAAAGTCCTCCATGTTTGCTCGAAGTAATTTCAAAACAATGTCGCGAGGAACCCTTATACGAAAATTGACGTATCTGCTTTACCGGCGTCTATGAGAGAATAAAACGCGCAGCCGCTCTACCGGTGTCAATGGTAGAAGTGCGGCAATGCTTTCCCGGCGTCAATGGGTTAAATGCTCAGTTTTCAACAGAGGTTTCTTATACACAGCCTCTTATTAATACACTTTATATTATTTTAAGTTAAGGACATTCAGTATGTCTACATGCACAGTTTAGACCGTAGTTTACAAGCGGAGGATAAAATCGGTTTATTGGCCGCGTACGTCTGACTCTGCCTCCATAGGTGGCGCTGTATCTCTCTATAAGCTAGTGCATATTGGATAAGTTTCCTGTTGACCTTTACGTCACAGAAAAACAACCAGCGAGATGGATCATGCTGTGGTTCAGTATGTGTCTTATCTGAAATGAAATATGTTTTTCTTTTGGATTGGTGTGGAGGATGGACTATCACATTATGTTCAGATAATATTAAAACATATCTTGGTTCTAACGACATTAAAATATTGCTTGTATGAACAACAGGAGCTTTTGCCTTTGCTGGACCAGTTTTGGCAATTTATTTAGTTCATGTTACAGTCTGATATGTGAAAAGAAAGAAAACAATTGCTTTTTTTTAATGCATTAATTTTATTTTCAAGAGACATTCTTGAGGACGCATCTTTTTTTAACCAAACAAAACTTTGTCGGTTAATTGTTAAATTGTTGTTCTCCCCTTTAAGTTGTGTGTTCCTCTTCGTTTTATCTCTCTGTGCATTCTTTCTGTCTGACACCTCTTGTACCTCCCTCCCTTCTGCTCCTCTCCCCATTCCTGCTGCCAAATTAAGTGTCAAACAGACAGGGAAGGTGGGTGGGCTGGCCCACATTTCTCCTTTAGAGGTCCACAGAATAGTACAGTACATTCTCTGCTGTGCTCAGAAAACCCCCCATCACCACTACCAAATCCACCTCCCCCACCCCAACCTGGCTCATTAGAGGCTGATTGGGTTGTTGTTGTAATTAAGGGCTCCTGTACAGCCAGTGAGAGCACCAGGCTGTCTGCTTACGGGTGGTCTTCAGTGGGAGGTTGAACTATAGTGGGGTCACTGTCATTGTCCACCAACATCCCCCACCCATACGCTGTCGGCCAGCTTTTTGTCTGTATCACACATGGAGCGTCAACCCGGATTTATTTTGTTTATGTAATGTATGTGATTCAAAACCCCAAGAGCATTTTTTTTGACAGGTTCCTTTCTTTAGATGACACTGAAATGAAAAACTGTGCAGCAGGTGTCTCTTCTTCTGTCTCCATGTCTGCGGTATCTATCTGTCTGCCATTTTGTCTGATAGTTTCATTCATCACAAATCCAGTCATGGGCTTGATTTATTGAGTTTGTGTTAACTTTGGGAAACATTATTGTTGCCATTGCTGTGTTGTTTGCCCATAAATCTATGTATATAGTCTTTAGTTTAGAAGTAGTTTTAAGGACTTGTCTCTCTTGCGGGGACTAAAAGCTGATGGAAATGTAATGGAAACCATTACATTTTAAGATTAGGGTATGGGTAAGTTGTAGTTATTGTTGAGATAAGATTTAGTTTCCTGGAAATAAATGTAATGTAATGTCCACTGTGTTTGTGCACGTTGGCACACTTGTCCATAGCTGCCCTTCATTCATGCGTGTGATCACCAACCGTCTTGTAGGTCTCTTACGTCACTCTCTATTCCTCCCAAGGCTCAGGTTACACTTTCACCTCCCTCCCTCACCCACCACCACCTCCCTGCCCCCTCACCTCTTTATGTTTTCCTCTATGTTTGCCCATGACCTCGGACTCTGCTTCCCCATTCGCTCCTCTTGCATGTCCCCCTGCTCTTATACCTGCGAAGCAAGAGGAGATTGCTCATTATTTTTAAGACATAGTGGCTGTTGAAGCCAGCTGCTGACTACATAGCCACCCTTCCTCTAATCCTTCACTCCCCCTCTCCCTCTCCCCTTCTCCATCTGCCCCCTGATGACCCACACCCCCTCTCCTCCCCCTCTGTCTCATTCCTGTCAGTCGAAAAACACGACTCCATTTTGCTGAGGGAACTCCCAGCAGTCTACTGCTTCCCCTCATGGCCCACTAACAGTTCCTTGTGTCAATTTTGCTTCTCCAACAGGAGGCGTGACATATAAGCTAGGCCATCGGTCTGCTGTACAAGAAAAAAGCCTTAATTACATATATCACACTTATAACATTAACATGTTTCTTAGCTGCAGTTGTATAAGTACATTAATGTGAAAAGGTCACACTTGTGTCCTCCTTATGTGTCATAAAGAAGATTGCGGGCAGAGGTGAGTTGCACTCTGGCCCCCGTGGTGTTGCGTGACGTTGTTTGTTATGTTGTCACATTTCACAGTAGGTATCCGGTTAGAGTCTAAAGCGAGTGGGTGGCCTGCGATGATGTGTCCAGGAGATGAGGAAACAAGAGGTAGAGAGGTGTAAGGTTGCTATTATTGCTGGGAATAACACTCCATGCCACATAGTGAAAGCAGAAGAGTTTTTTGTGTGTGTGTGAGTGTTTTGGTTTGTGCTATATCAAGTTTCCAGAAAAAGATGGTGTGGCCAAAGCAAGCTGTCTAAACTGAAAGAGTTGCTCTTGTTGTTTCACCCTCAGTCTAATATGTTAAGATGACTAATAGCTACAATGGATTTATCATAGTTGTTTTGGGCTGCAGGAAAGATGGGCCGCCAGCAGACATGGAATAATTGGAATACACCATTTAAAAGTTTCCTCCACATTCTAGTGTTCTTCAAATTTTATTTTTACTCTTTATTATTTTTATCACATAACTTCCAGCTACTCAGAGAGATATTTGTGGATTTCTATTGCAGTATAAATTTAATTTAAATGATGGCCCCATCAGCTCCACAGGCTGTCTGTTCAAGGCGCTGTCCCGGATCTGAAAGCAAAATCAACTCATGCATCACTTCTCTCGTATTCTTTCATCATCATTGCACACATACTGATTAGTGTCAAGCAATTTGGGGAGAATATTGAATTGTGATTTCATGACAAATTTTGCAATTGTTATTTGGTTAAATAATAATTACTGTGTAACGGTTTTGAAATTAGATTAAACATTATCGCACAACTTGTGCTGGGTACCGGTATCTGGAATTTGGTACACACTAAGAAATCAAAGTACGAGACTGTACCTAAAAAGGTACAAATGCTTTGTCACTCAAGTTGTACCCTAGTACCCTAGAAGTCTACACTTCAGTTTCAGTTTTTTTATTCAGAAGATTTAAGAACTCTATATAAATAAACACAAATAAATGTTAGTGATAAATAAATATATCCAGATCCAGGCATTTTCTTTTAAATTAAAGTAATTGTTTTTCATGTAGTTATTGCAAACTTCATTGAGTATTCATCATTAGAACTGACTGAAACTGTTTTGCTGCTGGTCATAGTTTGTACCTGGACACTTGACATGTTTGGTCTTGCTAACCATTAACAGAATGGGAAGTTAACAGGTAGCTTACACATGGGAATTGACCCTGGCCAATAACAATCCAATGAAACGGTGCAGTCCACTGCAATGGATGTTGACTTTTTTTCCATTTTACAATACGTGTTTTAGTGTGATTGATTATTTTTTAGTGAGTGCAAAGTGCTGGTGGGAAATTGAGTGTAATAAATAAGGAAAATAAGAAAAGGTGGCAAGCAGATGGGGGTTCACACCATTAAGATGCATGAAAGACACTTAGAGACAGATTGTGATTAGCAGATGTGTGTCTGAATCATCGATTGAAAACAGCAGACTGGATGGAGACCATTAGATGCTTCAGTGATAAGCAGTTCGTTACACACTGCATGAACAGGCCCAGGCCCCTTTCCAGTGTTTCCTTTTCTTAAAGATAGACTGGTTACACCAAGAGGATGTCTTGAACTTTTTGCTTTTGACTTTCTCACAAGCCTTATGAGCTATTCATCGATCATTCTTAATTTTCAGTAAAAAGTTGAATTTCAGAATAGTTCTCATCATAAATTATCTTATTTAGACCGTGTTGGCAGACTGTATTGTCGATGTGATATACAAGTGGTCAGGTCATGTGAACGAATGAGTATTTCATTTCTCCCCACTAACAGGGAGTTTAATGATCATGCTTGTCGAATGTAAATGGTTTTAGATTAACCACACATTGTGAAAATGATTCTCTCATCTGTGACACATCAGCTGTCACGTCACTGAGTCAGGCAGTTCATCAATTCTCTTTTAACAGCAAGTCTGTTCACATACTGACTATGATGGACATGTGATGGACATTTTTATCTGGTTAAGACACGTTCCCACTTCGTGAACATTTTTTAATAGAGAATGGTTGCGGCAATGAATCCAGGTTGTGTGTGTCAGGGTTGTCTATTTGTCTCTTTGTTGACTGATTAGTATTACAGACCTTGTGAAAAAATCCCACCTCAGTCTATGTGTTTGCATGCAATGCTAAAAGTCTGATTTAAAGGGACACTGTGTAGTATTTATGGGTTTATATGACACAAAATCCACTTTTGTATACATATTATGTGCTCCTGCATTGTCTAGTCGCTGTATAATAATTTTTGTTTCATTTCCGTAGTGTTTCAAAAAGTCATGTAAAATAACATGGTCGCGGGCCGCGGTTGCATTGCCACTGTTAGCAGCGAGACGCCATGTTTCTATCCGAGCCTGTAAGGACAAACGCAAGGGAACAAATCAAGCGTCGCTTTACTTGTAGCGGAAGTCCCGCCTCCACTCTCTCGGCTTCGTCGGATACGGCCACGGTAGCTCGCCCTCCCCCTCGCCTCACAAACCTCATCTGATGACACGGCGAAAGACGACGAGGATAACATTTGACCGGCTGTGGATACCGTAGCACTCAGGGAAGGGAGGGGGTGAGCAGAGGAGCAGTTCAATGTTGTAAATTTCAGCCTGTCCTCCAGATCACTATAAACTACTTACTTCACCTTTAAGTCAGATTAAGGCAATATTTCAGTTTTCTTAATGTCATGTAAACGCATTAGTCTGATTAAATCGAGCTAGTCTTGGTCAGACTAACATACCTGGATAATGCGATTCATAGTCTATTACTCCAGCGTGATGCGCTTAGTCTGACCTGGTGTTCTGTGCGTGCACCAAAATGTCCTCCCTGGTCTTTGACCTGGAAGTAGAAGGAGACGACACATGCACTGCAGCACTGTTATTCCTTTTGGACTGATGGAGCGACAGCACGAGCCATCTGACCGCTCACCTTGCCGTCAGATGCATGTATACTCGAACTCGGCAACTTGTCCGATTGCCTGAATCTGTTGAACTACAGCCTTGGCTCGATTAAACTGCGCACGTAAACGTATTGAGTGTTATTTGAATACACATACATTCTGACAGCTGCTGTTTTTGAGTGTGTGTGCGTGTGTGTGTGCGTGCAGCAGTTAAAGAGTATGAATGAGCATGGATAAGCATTTGGTTCAAAGCTTTATTTCTATTTAACCCCTTTGTGTCTGCTTCATTCAGATGAGACGGTAACATGCAGCAATTTTCTCTATGGAGTAATAGTGAGAGACTGAATGTATTTGTGTGTGTGTAGAGAGAGACAGTGAGAGCGAGAGGGAGGGAGGGGCGGAGGGAAAAGGAAAGGGGGAGAGAGAGAGTGTGCACTTGTGGCCAGTCAGACTGTAAAGGGGACTAATGTAAGTCTGTTTCATGAATGGCACTGCTCTACTTTATTTAAATCACCATGGTTTCATGGCTTGAATGGGGGGGAAATCTGTTGATATCAGTCTGAAAACATTAGTCAGTTATTTGAGAAAATGTTGGTGGTTTCACAAAAAAAATATATTTTTATAATTGTTCCATACGATAAAGAAATAATTAGAACAGTAATTTTAGATTTTGGACAAATCATCATTTCAAGCTTTGTGAAAAATCAATGTTAATCTAATTAAAAAAGAATCGACATATTAATTGATTATGAAAATAATGGTTGGTAGCCTCCCTATATTTATTTCATGCAAGGCAGCCTGGAAAATGTCCAGCTTCTCAACTAATGTGTCTTGTGTGATTAAAAAGCTGAATCTATTTGGGCTTTGTACCGTAAGACAGCATCACCCTTGGCTTTATGGTGGTATGATTGGAAATGATGATATTTTCATTTTTTCTTCTATAATTTTATAGACAAACGACAGGACTGGTTCAGTGATGATGATGATGACTATATCCTGTATTTGCTGTTAGGAACATCTCTGTAACACAATGAAATACAAGTCTCATAATTTCGTTTCAGCAACACTCGCCTCAGCGTATATTTCAAAGACACACCTGTTGTGGAGTTAGGTACTTAACACTGAAGTGTTTCATGGGTCATATGTTGATTTATTTCAATGTATTTATCGTCAATTAAAAGAAGGTGAAAATTTGAAAAATGTGTCTAAATAAAACCCAAGTATACATCTGTGAAATTGAATTAATTCAAAGTTATGACAAATATATGAAATATACCTGCTTCTCACATCTTTGGTTTTCTCATCTCTTTTCTTCCAGTCTGCCCGAGCAAGGACATCAGGAACAATGTGGCCAACCTTCAGTCTTTAGATAACTGTACCATCATCGAGGGCCACCTGAAGATTCTGCTTATGTTTAAAACCAAGCCCGAGGACTTCCGAGGCCTCAGCTACCCAAAACTGAGAGTGGTGACAGACTATGTGCTGCTGTTTAGGGTCTATGGCCTTGAGACCCTCACTGATCTGTTTCCCAACCTGACAGTGATCCGCGGCAACAACCTCTTCTTCAACTACGCCCTTGTGATGTATGAGATGCTTCAATTGAGGGAGGTGGGCCTTCATAGTCTGATGAATATCACCCGCGGTGCTGTTAGGATTGAGAAGAATTCAGACCTCTGCTACCTGGCCACTCTGGACTGGTCCAAGATCCTGGATTCAGTGGAGGACAATTTCATTGTGGCCAATAAGAATGAGAGGGAGTGTGGAGATGTGTGTCCTGGCACGGCCCAAGGTCAAACCATCTGCCAACAGAACACCATCAATGGACACTTCAGGGGACGATGCTGGTCGCAGAAGTACTGTCAGAGAAGTAAGTGTTCATTTATGTTCACGTGTCTTATACAAACTGAGAGTGTATTCAGTCTGATCCTCATACAAACAGTATTGCACACAGTCGATCTTGTCTGGCTTTTAACCTGGCCTGACAGAAGACATGGATACAAGGAGCAGTGGAAATATTGACAGGCTGCACACGTCATAGTTTAGCAACTTTTGCTGAGTCCATCATACTCCGCATGGTAACGTTGTCCTTTCTCAACACATGATGACAAAGTGCACTTGAGATTTCTTCCATCCAGAAATCAATTAAGGCAGCTGACGTTGTCATTTCAAATGGTTTATGTCATGATTTGTGTGGTGCAGACGGCTGCTGCTAATATCAGCAGCAAAGGGTGGTGGACACACCATGCCCTCTGATTAACATTCATTGACTGGATCATTGTGGGTAAGTGATGTGTAATTATAGGCCTAGAATCCACTTGATGTGTGAAATGACTTCACTGCATTGTTGAGTTAGGGGACTGTATATTCAGAGACTATGAGAAGAAATTGCACTGATAGAATGAGGCAAGAGTGGTAGAGTTGAGGGACAGGCATAAACAGCATAGTAATGTTGTACAGTATGTTAGATATTGTACCGACTTTATCTCCTTAGAGTAAAAAGAAGTTGTGGGTTTGTTGGGTGCTGCAGCAGCTGCCAGTTTGTTGGCCAGTCAGTCAGTCTTTTTTCTGCTACCATAAAAGCAGAGCGTCTTTCAATAGATGCACATAGGACGATGCTTATTTCTTTTTGGGCGATTATAGCGTGTGTTGTTTTTTTCTTTTCTGTAGTCTGACAGGAAGGCTAACTTTCAAAGCATAATGACCTCGGCCATGTTTATACTTGAACAGTGACTGTTGCAGCCCGCCTTTATAATGTTGGCTCCTCGATTTTCTGCCAGGTCTGACTGTTTGGAAAATAATACAGGAAATGGCTCTCTGTGCGACTCTGCGAGTCTCCATCTCCATGCACATATACACACACTTCAACAAGCTGGATAGTATTTAGCTTGTTTCGATAAAGCAATGGCACTTGTCATTTAGGACTATAGTTGTTGAAAAAGTTGGGAAAAAGCTGTTATCGTGACATGTGAGTAAGATCAATCTGTGCTTATTAGGCAATAAGTGAAATCTGAGAAAAACCTCTTTGATTTTACTCATTGCAAACCTATGAATTAAAGCTATATAACAAACTAAACATTCTAGTTTCTAAACATACTAAAAAGTATTTAGAGATACCTCTTTAATGAAAGTTGGTCATAATTCATTTTATGGTAGCTGCTTATGTATGAAAAACTTAACTGAGTCATTGTTTTCATATGATTTTATTTGACAATTTGATGGGATGTTGGATATGCTGTTAGCACTTTTACAGTTGTTGGAGTTTTACTGAATCCTCTTAAAAATGTTTCTTCCAAGTGGAACCCTTATGTAAATCTTTTGAAGTTTGATAATCACGGGCTCTGAACTTGGTTTCAGAGACAAACAGCCCTGACATTAAGAAAAGGAATGTCGGCTGATAAACAGGAGGAGTGTGTACAGTGCGTCAAAGACCATGTTTGCATGTGCGTTCATGTCTCCTTGGTTTCTGATAGGCCAGGAGAGCAGGTATGACGCTGAGCCACGCATCATGTGACAGGCACCAGTTTAGTCGAGAGTCGTGTGTCAAAGTCGGAGCCATTTCTAGAACATGATGCAACGGTTGTCTGTCCCTGCAGCAGGCGGAGTGCGAGTGTGTGTGGGCTACACATAGGGATGATATGTGCACACTTACTGTAAATGTTTGCCAGTATTTGTGTGTGTGTGTGTTTGAGAGGAGTGTATGATATGTGTACTTAAGTACTTGGCCCCAGTGGAGGTGAGAGCAGCAGTCTCACAATGACACAGACTTGGTTGTAACCTACAGCAGCCAAACAGGGACTTGAAGAGAGTCAACTATTGCAGCACTGAATAAATGAATTATTGGTTTAATTTTGCTTGGTAATAATAGAGGTAGTAGTAATTTTCAGCCTTACATTTGAGATGAAATAAAAGTTTGTGAGACAACATGTGCTGGGTGGTGGCGTGAGGATGTTTAATTAGGTTTCTGTTAAAAAACACACAGTTTACAAACTTATATGCACACATACACACACATGTAATTGTGTGCCCTCACAGACATAGGCACAGAGTGAAGGAAGGAACATTAGATGGGGCATTTAAGTTTATGTGTGAGTGGAAACTGTGGGGTTGTATTTGTTGTGTTTTTACAGGGTTCCAGTTGCCTTAGGTGAAAGTCAGGGGAGAGCCTGCATTCCTCTGATCTCATACATGCTCCTCGCAAGCAGGAAAACCACTGTGCGCGTGTGTGTGTAAAAATGTCATGTTAAAATGTACATGGTCCTGTAGGAACTTCTCAGAATATAGTAATTACACTAAACTAAGATGAAACAATTGAGCATACATCAGGAAGAAACTGTTTTAGGCTTTAGTTGGTATCACAGTCACCGGCCAGCACTGTGCTTGCACAACAACTTCTGTGTATAACACAAAAACATACACACATGCAGGAGGAGAGAAGGCTTTTCAGGTCAAAGTTCACTCCATGTGCACCTACGCGGTGTATTGATTGATTCATGCACACACACAAACGAGAGTTGCAGCTCCACTCTTCTGTGATAAAGGCCACAAAGGGAAAATGCCCTCCTTTCATAATCAGACTGTCAAACTGTTACAGTCACATAGTTTAAACCTCTGATGGTGGTCGATATACATGGGTCAATGTCCTTCATCTAACATAATGACTTTGTGACCCTCCTAACTAGAGTTGAATGCAGGTTGATCATCACCCAGCTGTGGTCAGCAGTAGTGATGTGAGACGTGGACTATTATAGGACATGTAGTGAACAGTATTATTTTATTATTTATTAGTTATTGCTTTAGATGTATAGTTATATGTAGGAATCATAAAAGATAAACCTTAGACTGCATATGCAAAGAAATGCGTTTTACCCTTGGTGTTGTACGCAATTTAAAGTAAAGTAAAGCAACATTAAAAAAAAAGGGAATTTGTGAAATATGGAGTCGCTGGCAGATTAATCTTTTTTCTGTTCATCACAATATGCTTAATGATATGCTAGGCTAATGGTTTCCTGATCATAACTTCATATTTAATGGGCAGTCCTGAAAGTATTGTCAATACTCTCATCTAACATGGCGAGATCAAACAAGCATATATCTCAAAGCATTTGAACCAATGCGTGTATATGTTACATTTCAAATCTGTCATTATTATGCTGCTTTTTTCCCAAGGTAATCACATTATTGTGGTTTCCATCAGGGCTTTATTTTTCATACTATCAAATGAAAGTGGACAGGCGGTGTGGAGAAGATGAAGTGGCCAGGAGGGGAAGAGAAGGGGTTGGGCAAAGCAAAATAAACAGAGCAAAACAAACATGGCGGGGTGTTTTTAAGTGTGGCTCCCAGGTACACACACAGACACACACATACACACACACTCCAAAACCACACACATACACACTTTTTGTCAGGGTGGCAAGTTGCCAAGGTAAAAGGAGGCTAAAGAGAAGAAGAAAACGACAGTAGTGAGGATGGAGGTGCTCAATGAAGCATGCTGTTGGCCTGCACCCACAACCAAAGAAAAACGCTTCACTAGCCCAGCCTCTTAATTGGGGTGTAAAAGTGGCTTTGTTCAGACTGCTCCCCCACACACACTCTTCTCTCAATCTTTTCTTCTTTTACTTCACTTTCTGTGTTTGTTTCTAATGAGAGTTAAATGAAAGTTTTCCTGAAGCTACTTTATATAAATTAGCCATTTAGTGCTAGGTGACACAGGGAACATAAGAACATAAACACAGGATGCTCCCACCCAGTCCAGTAGTGTTCAGTTGGCCAGGTTCAGGACTAGCATTGCAATGGCTCATTTTATAACACAAATGATTAAATTCAAGCTCAAATTTTCAAGTTTTCACAAATTAGTTACACGTATGATGCTCTTTGTGTGAGTTTTAATTTGGATTTTATGTGATACACAGGTCAAGTTTGATCTCAATCCCACAGTTATAACTTTTTCAAGACCACATTTTGAGAAACAGCGTCTTTCATTCAACAGCATAGGCTAATTTGCCGACGTGATAATGATTAAACACTTTCAATAAATGTATTTATAACTTCTTGCCAGTATTATTTGCTGACCTGTATCATATTTTCAGGGTTACGGTATCTTGTGCACTGTAAATGTTTTCATTTAAACTTGGTGAGCGCTGCCTGCACAGTTAGACCTGATATTGTGCACATTTAAATGCTTCATTAACTTTGGTATGCTGCCGATCAGCAAAGCGACAACCTTTGCACATATACTGTGCCGAGCCACTGCTCCAAACATTAGCCGCTGTCTGGAGGAGGCTTGATGTGTTTTCAGGATGCTTTTCACACACCAGTCAATGTTCCTTTTCCTACTAGCGATAAACAGTTTTGAAAGGTACAGTAAATCCATGAAGAGCATATTGGCACACGTTTGTCTTGCTGTATTTAACATGAATCACAAAAGGCAGCCATGTAATAGCAATCAGGAGACCTGCAGTCACTTTGACCGCAATGCTTTTATAGTGAGAGGCGACTTGAGCTGGAAATGTTATACTCTGCTGTCCACCCTCTAGCTGGATTTAACTTGACTGCCTGGAAATGGGAACTTGTTTTACAGGACAAACAACTTTTTAGGGCTGCAATGATTAATCAATTATTGTTTCATAAATAAATGAATTGTTTATTTTGGTAATCCGTTAATTTGTCTAAGAGATTTTAAATAATTAAAACAGGTTTATCTGATCAATCATTATTTAGAGGTTTGGGAAACAAGGATTAACATTTTCTGTCATGGACCGAACAACTAATTAATTATCGAGAAAGTAATAACAAGCGATTTCAACCCAATAACCAAACAAGAGACCATAACAAGTGATGTGTGTAGGGCAATGTATTGTGTGTTTGCGTAACAGGTATACATATGCTTGTTTTACTGTTTTGGTCAAAATAAGCTCAGACCAACATTGGGATTAGGCCTGAGAGTTAACACCCAAGATAAATTATTGTCATTATAGCCACTGTTGCTACACTCTTTTCACATTCACATTCACAAGTTACCGAGCAAATGCTTCACTGATAATATTTAAATTGTGTACAGTTGTGTACAATCTGTCTCAATTAATGCAATCCTAATAGTAGTACATTTATTCTCGTTTTCAACCAAGGTCTTCTTTACGCTTTTGTGACAGTGAAAGCGTTTCTGTGGAGGGCTTGCCTTAAATGAACATGCACACGTACATAACTGATGCCAGCTTATCAAAGTTAATTTGGATGTGTTAACAAAGATGCAAGCTGCCAGGGAGGAAAACACAAGAGCATGATTACCACCTTTCCCTCTCCATCTGTCTGTATCTATACTTCCTTCCTTCTACTCTTCCTCTCTCTTTCAGTTTTTGTCTCTTCTCCTCCCTTATAAGATATTCATGGTAATCCAAACACCTGTGTGTGTGTGTGTGCGCACACGTTTCCCTCTACTTGCTCCATTTGTACAGCGAGTGCAGTAGCATGCAGGCAGTGCTAGCCGAACGCCCCAGGGGATCTGGAAAAGTCTCCTCTCTCCTCCAGCTCATCAATGGACTGGCAGTCCCACATCCTTTTACACACATACACACACATGCACACATACAACACAAGTGTATGTGAAAGTGTAATAGTAGACATTCAGATGGACACATGCACAACAAAATACACACTTTCACACACAGCCAAGTGGAGCGCAGACATAGAAACGAGGCTGTTAATAGAAATGTAAGTAGTCTATGGAGTAGAGCGGATGAGGGCTTCTGAGGACACTGATGTGCGAGAACAAGATGCGTTGTTACGGTTGCTATGGGTTTTTTCTTTGTGTGAGCATTTCTTATCATACACATTTTAGCATTTCAACACTTCAGGACATGTGGACCTAATGAGGGTAAAGGTTTATTTTTGTGGCTCGGTGTGAGTTTCTCCCTGTGAGAACTTAGGTGCAGGATGTGGAGGAAAATATGTTGGCAAGCGAGTGGTTGTTACAGCTTAAACTGTGTGAAAGGACTTCCTCATTACTTCCTGCCTTTGTCCGAAGCACTTCCTACTGCCAAACTGTACAACTGGATCCTGGGGGAAGGCGGGGTGGTGGGAGATGGTGATGGTTATTTACATGGCAGAATAACTTTAAGGAAAGAAAAAAAAAAAATTAGTAGTTTACAAGTCTAGATTTGCAACCCTGCAACACAAATGCCCAAGCTCTGACAATACTGCAAATGTTTATTTGTTTTGCAGTCCTCCCACAAATGCAAATCCCTGTGTTGTGCACCAGTATTTTCAGAAATTAGACTGCAGGCAGCAGAGACGAGAGGTGAGCTGTAAAGATTGCGTAAAGTGTTTGTGTTAGAGGGAGGAAAATAACACGACCCTCCCTCTGGTTGAGAGAAGGGATTGTCTTCAGGTCTTTGGCCAGATCAGATGACTGTCTGCCTCCAGTTCTGACATCAGGACAACCCACACACACACAGTGAAGACATAGTCTGATTAACAGGAGCACGATGCCCTAGTATTGTCTCAACATTGTCTGAGTTTTGGTGCAATTCAAAGAAGATCTAGCAAATTAGTCATGATGCTCAGGAAGGACGCACATAGACAGAAAAGGGGGTTTAGAGAAAAATAATGATTTTTAACTTCACAGCGCATAAAACTAATCTAGTATATAGTTAAAAATGTAAATGTAAATGTAACACATTACACATTTCATCATTTCAGTAATAATGTTGTCTGCCTAAATATCCAAGAAAATATCACTAAAGTGTCTTAAAAGTGAATGAAACCAACTTGGTACATAGGCCTCTTAAATGTTGCCTTGCATGTTGGGAGAGTTAAGTATCAAACGTATGTGAATGTCTAATTACGCATGAATGGCTTTCCTAATCCATATCAAACAGCTTATACTAATCTTCAAAACTGCTACTGTTTTATACAGTTTTGCATGTTAGCAACGGTAAGAGTCATAAAGTCAATATTGTAACAGTGTCTGATACTGTTTTCTACTTGTACACAATTCACCTACATGTGTATGGTACAATGCTTCTTGTGTGGAGTCTTTGTTTATATACATGTAAGTCAATGTGGTCTCAGCACATTATAGAGGCTTAACATCATCTGTAACTGCAGCTACTTTATGTTCTGTATTTGGAATATGCAACGCGTAATCTTCATCAAATACTTGGAATGTCATGGGTGGCTTTGAGGTGGCACAGTGACTCTGCAAAAAAGGAATGTTTTGACACTTGATTTTCAAGTATTTCATTGTTATATCTCCTTCTTGGGAAAAGCAGAGTTTCTCACAGGCTGAGCAGGTACCCCATGTAAACTTTATGGAGTTCAGCCTTAGCCGACACGTCAGACTTATCAAATAAGCATTATTTTTTGTCACTCTTAATTTCCTGCTGTCTTGATCTCTCACTCGCTAATTTGTTTAAGAAAAGACAAAAGAGTCGTTACTGTCGACACATGCACCAAAGAAAGCCTTTAAGAGTCAGTACTGGGAACAAGCTTTGTGTCTGAACCTGCTTTTCCTCAGCTGAACTTGTATATCCTCATATGACCTCCTTATCCTTGAAGTTGTGTCCAAACCCAACTCTTTCCACGTATTTCTGTCCAGATCTCATTCACTTCACTGAATATTGTGTCCTTGGCTTTCAAGAAATCGTCTTTTCCTTGAACCATTTAACAGGTTTTTTTTTCAGCGCAACAACAAAAAAAGTGCCCTTCGGCGAGTCCAGCCCTGCTCAGAATGTGTTAAGTGTCAGGGAATGGAGCATAATTCTCTGTAAATGGGAAATGATCCCAGTCCAGATGACCTTTTTTTCCCCATGTAACGTGATAAGTGCAGTAGCTCAGTGGTCTTTCAACTCGGAGGTTGTGGGTTTGATTCTTGGCTCCGTTAGTCTACATGTCAATGTGTCCTTGGGCAAGACACTTAACACTACGTTGCTCCTGACAGCTGTGCCGGCAGCATGTGAATGGGTATGAAAGATAGATGAAAGTGTAAGTGAATGGGTGGCTTTGAGTGGTCATCAAGACTAGAAGAGCGCTATATAAATACAAAACCATTTACCTTTGGCTTGATGACGAGGGACGTTGGGGTTGACAGATACAGTACATGGGCATTATTGGGAGAATGTGACCCTGGGTTGACCCCACACTTGTCGGGGTGCGGAAGTAGAGGAGGCGTCAGAAACCAGTGGGCCTTTTGCTACTGAGTAGCACTTGAACTCACATGTACATTTAGTTCACCTTTTTTATGAGGATGCTCATTGACACAATGTTGACTTTTTTCCTTAAAATCTACCCATGATGATCAAATAATTTTTGAGCATCTGCATATAAAAACATAGAAAAGATCACAGACTCACATTTTTGGAGTGCTCACAAAGACGGGATGTGCCAGTGTGTAACACGGACATGTGTGTGTAGAGCTGCAGCTGACGTTTTTTTTTATTAAATCGAGTACTTGTTTGGTCCAGAAAATGACAGAAAATGTTGAAAAATGTTGGTCGGTATCTTTAAAACCCGGAAATGTTGTTAGTTTTGTCCACAAACCAGTGGATCAGTTTTAATAATTTTTTTCAGATTTAAGAAGTTGAAAAATCAGAAAGCATGTGCCAATAATGAAAAAAAAAACCCCAACCAATACATCGATTATAAAAATAGTTGACAATTAATTCAGTAATTGATATATTGTTTTACCCCTATGTGTTAGTATTCATACATACAAACAAGTTTGAGCATCATATGTCCATTTACATCCTCTTCTTTCTTACTCCATTTCATGAACTGTTTGTCAATTTAATTTATTAATTTCCTCTTTAAACTCAAGATCTGCCCTCTAGATACTCAGCAATCTGTCTTGTAAAGTATTTACGAGTGTCAATTTGTGTTCCATATCAAGTTTAATAGTTACTTTTTTACAATCATCAAAATCTTTCTGTGCCTGCTTCTGTAAAACAACACAATAAATATAACAGACAAATAAAAGGTTGTATCCGTGTCAGCTGTCAGATAAGTTGTTATTTTAAATATTAGTACCAGCATATAATTCCACAATTGGTGGATGGTTGAAAGAAACCAGTTCCTTCATCATGTCACTGTTTTGCTGTAAGGCTCTGGCACAACTATGCTGTTGGCAGGAGAACACAGATTGGCATAGCTCCAATTTGCAAAACAGGTACTTTCCTCTGACCTACACCTTGTACTATTTGTTGTTGGATTTGTGTTGAGATTTGCAGCGTTACTCAGAAACTAAGAGAAGAAATCTGTAGAATCTCGTGGAATATATCTGATAAGAAGGGTTTCCACAGGAGCAAAAGAAAGAATTGCATGGGCTACCGCTTATGTACGAGGGAATGTAGCTTAAAATATAGCGAGATAAATCTAGATGTGTCAACCATCTCAGATCTGTGTGTGTGTGTGTGTGTTTAAGATGACATAGGTGAAGATCTCTCTCTCACAGTATCTCAAAATGCTTCCATTAAATCAGACGTTTACTGAATCTACTTTCACTGTATATTATTCAGTATATTCTTGTTTTTATTAGCGATTCACTCATGCTTTGTCTGCCTCTCCTCTCGTCTGTCCAGAGGTATCCTGTAGTATCATAGTGATGCCTATAAACTCCCTTGACTGCTTCTGCTGTCTCAGCTTTCCCCAGCGATAGCTTCAATGGTGATATAGATTTGCAAGGCAGATGTACAAATGTTGTGATAATCTCTGTCTGATTTTGCTTAAACACAACCCCAGATGACACGTGAGCAGTGACAGGGTTATAAGACTGCAGTGCAAAATGACTGCGGCTGTTCCACACTCATCTGTGTCTCTCCTGCAGTACAGCAACTGTACTGAATGGAACAAGAGGTGCAGTCATGCTGTCAGTATGTATTCCCCACACTTTATCTCATGACAATGAGATGGCACCGCTTCCTTCAAGTTGACCTCATGTTGTCAGTACATTTACCAACATATATGGGATGTGTAGTCCTTCATCAATGTGTGGATAAACCTCTGTGTGTATGCTCCCATGGTGCGCGATGGACATACTGCAGTTTTACCTTCACAAGCAGCTCCACAAGACCGCAGAAATACTCTCATAGTAATCCAGGTTATTTTAATCCTCTGGAGGAGCATTAAATAAATTCCTATATCATTATATCTTCATTTGAAACAGTGACTGCACATTTTTACTGGTAAAATTGTTTACTCAGTGGTACCTGACAGTAGAAATATAGTTCTTAGCCTTTCATCTGTTCTAATGTAACCATCTTTAGCAGCTGGTATTCCGTTAGTATGTTAAACTTGTTGACTTCCTGCTTACCCACAGACTATTTTCTTTGTACACCACCTAGCATTTGTAGCATATTGTCCAGTGTTACTCCGTAACGGAGTGAGAATAAACAAGGTTTTAGGGTTACTTGTGAGATACAGCCTGCTGTTTATTTGAGTCTTGGAGTTCACTTGTGTTTTTCTGTGGATGAGTGTTGAGCTTTTTCTGTAAGAGAACTCGGGACATTATTGTAGGCGGCTGAGAGTTTGGTGTCTTAATCCACGTCCTCTGGCCAGAATATGTGCATTCTCATCCTCGGAGGACTGCCCTTTGTCCTTTTAGATATTAAGTAGACAGCTGAGTCCTGGCCAGAGAAGCTGTTTTTCCCCCTGTTTTCAAGAAACTCAGTTACCTATATCTACACTCCTGAGGATTCCTGTTCCATTCTTTTTGTCTCTCCATTGCACTTCCCTTCTTCTGTTACCCCGCCTTATGTGAAAGATCCTCTCTCTGCAATCCCTCCCTTCTCCTTTTTTTCCCCCTTCCCTGTCCCTCCGTTCCCTTGCTTTGTGTGCTCGCTCTCCCCCTTTTCCTTCCCTTTCCATGCTTTGGTATGCAGACATGCAGGAATTTCTGGGCCTCAAAATGATAGACCAAACTTGTCAGCCCTGGCTCCAGTTACTAAAGATGGCTGCCCCGGCAGTGTGTGTGTCTGTGATTGGTGCATGTCTGAGTTTCTCTCCATGCGATTGGTCATAACATGTTTGTCCACAGCTCACATGTTGTTGGCTGTGTGACTTTTAGTTTTTGTTTGTACAAGAAGAGTCACTCTCCACCTGTAGATTGTGACTGCTTAGTAACCATAACTCTCTCTCTCTCTCTCTCTCTCCTGCAGATGTTTGTGTGAGATATTTGCACACTGCTGCATTTGTCTGTCTGTGTGAATGAGGCATGTGTTGCTCAGAGCTCAGCTCCCCACCCAATTAAGAGGAACTGTTAAAGAAAGAAATGCACCAGATGGTTATTCAAAAGCTAGCAGTTGTTTGCCTGATTGATTAATTGTTCACTTGGTCTTAAATTTCACAAACCTGTAAAAAGCTGAAACGTTGAGCATTCATACCCCCACAATATTAAATTTATTGTCATCGTAAAACGTATTAGTAAAATTAAAAAAGATTAGTAGATACCATGTATTTTATTTAATATCTTTTTAAATGAATGAATAAATTAAAAAGATGACTCGGTGGGAATCAATCGGTGTCATGATGAATATGTATTAGAGTTTGAGAGTGAATAGGTAGATGAAGAAGTGCACTTGTTTGTGTCATTTAATTATCCATATTGAGGTATAGTGTATAATTATAATGACAAGAAATGAAGTTAACATTTAAAACTTGTTTCTCCCATGCTGACACATTAGCCTATAACATTAAAGTCAAATTAATATTATTTAAATGTAGACAAAGCCTTCAAAATATTGTCCCATCATATAGTAATATGCAAAGTATGATAACTTCCATTAATACATTTAAATAGTTTGGGAATGTCTCTCTCTCGTCTTTTCCAAATAGAAGAAGCTGCATGAAATCAAAATGTGCCCCTCTGTTATTTCCACCTCCTAATATATACTGGAGAGGACCGTAGCTTGTTCTTAATATAGACCATGAGCTTAGGAGATAGCCTCTTACACCTCATGTGTTTGTGTGTGTATCACCAGGCAGAATGATGTCCAGCCCTCCTAATATTTAGAATGCTTTGGCTGTTGCCTCCTCTCCAGTGTCGGGTGCTCGGGGGGCCTTGTGATGGCTTTGTTGCAACTAAAAAAGGTTGTGCTCTGGTGCTCTGCTCGCAGCCTGTCAACCAGACATACTGCACTCTGCTGTCCGTTTTACACCCACGTGACATGGATGACTCGCCCTAACTATGTTTTGCTGGTATTTTGGACGAACTGCGGTGCACCTGCGTTTCTGTGTGAGGACATGTGCATACATCATATGTCATTTTACAACCCCCTTGTGTGATTCATGACCGCGATGCTAATTCCAATTTTTTTTTCCTCACAAGGCTTTCATACGCTGTTTCGTTTGTTTTGCCTGCATGTTCTGTACCAACATCTGATCTACAAAATCCAGAATTTAGGTTAATCAGATTAACTGGAACACAATTTTCTGGTGTTTTTACAGCACGCATGTGACCCACTGTAATTTATATCCATCACAAGGGAGGGCCAGTGGACATGAGTAGTCGCATAACAACAACACCACTTCATCTGCGGGCCTCCAGCCAACTATCCCAGTGCACAGACCACCATTTCGCAACTGCCATGTCCACTTAGAGTGACCGGCTTTGAAATAAGAAACCAAGGAAAAAGTGAATTCTTCTTTCTATTTGGCTTTTTCTTTACAGGATTGGAATTGAAAGATGAACTTCGTAACGCTTCTTCTTATCACACATGGCATTCCTTGTCATCCTCGTACAACACAAGCCCTCAGGAGCAATTATGTTGTATGTCTGGCCTTGGGCAGCAAACTCGGTACTAACTAAAACAGTCACAGAACACATTGTGTTCCTTATGAGTCAAGTGCTCTTGAGGGTACAATGTGTAACATTTAGAGGGTTTATTGGCAGAAATTATGTATGTGTATATATATGTGTTTTTCGCTGTGCTCAACTATAGCGGTAATTTAGTCTCTTCTGTAGTGACATTAACATCATTTTTTACATAGCCACGTTGCATCAGATGTAGATGTAAAATTATCTTATGAATATGAAAAGAAAAAATAGTTGCCTGAGTAACAGCACTATTTCCTGGCTAAGGTGCAGCTCAAAAGCGGCTACTACTTTTACTTATTTTCTTCTTTCCTACTCTGCTTTAATTGATACGGCATTGAAACTGGTTATAAGCTGTAACATCACTGTGTGTGAGGTCCAGCAAAATGACACACTAATGAAAGAAAACAGACATTGTTGCCAAATTGATTAATAAATTATCAATTAAATAACTATTAACAGCAATGAATCGACAAATTGTTAATCATTAACATCCCAAACATTTACCATTGTAACTCCCTCTCTCCTGTGTGGTGTGGGTGGGGAATTTGCTTCAACTGAGAAGTTAAGACTTATTTTTAACAACGATTATCATCTTATTTGTTTTAAATAGAAAGAAAAGTAACCAAATATATGGCTAATTTAATTTTGGTATTGATTCAAATGTGAATGGTAGCCAACCCTATGTCCCCCCTTTGGCACACCATCTCTTTGAAAGAGAGGTGCACCCACTCTGTTCAATTCCACTTTGCACAGCCTTCTGGGTAGAAGGGAGTCTCAGAGCAGAGGTGAATATCTGTGTGCGACTGTGACTGTGCCTGTGTAGACATGTGTACATGGGGAGGCTTAGAGTTTGGTCATATTTAGTGTGTTTGTGTGTTTATTCCTCAGTTCCACCCAGAGAAGGAATGGTAACACCAAAGGGAGGAACTGGGCGGGGTCACTATTAGTGGGAGTGCGATGCGCACTGGAGGGGTTAACGCTAGAACAGAGGGGGAAAGAGAGGTCAGCGTGTGGTAGCGAGGGCAGAAATAGGGCCACAAAAATGTTGCTGATATTTGTTTTTGGTCTCAAGACTGTTTTGCACACCAAGCTAATTCTAATGCAGCCGTGTCATTTCCTTTATGCAGCTTGTATTTCACTTTTGTTGAAACTATGTCCACGGTAATTTTAGAGGCTAAATTATGTTTTATTACTTAATCATTGGACTCGTGTTTTAATGAATGGACTGGTAATTTAGTATGGGAGTGGATATATGAGTCATGAATATCCAGCTATGTTTTTTTTTAATAAACAACTCAGTCTGCCTTTAATGGGTCTGCGTACATGCAGACACGTGCTTGTGTGGTTGCCTCTGTGTGCAACCCACTCTGAAGACTTGATCAAATTGATGGAGAGATGGATGCAGAGAACAGCTTGGATGACGAACCCTGCATCCCAGTGGTATTTGACGAGACGTATGTCTGTAGGAGGGACTGTCTGGCGCTTCGCGAGTTCATACTGTGCATGTGTAGATTGAGACAGATGCTCTCGTCTCATGGTCTCATGTGTGCCACTGACAGAGATAAATATAACAGTAGCACTTCCCCAGACTGCAGAAATGTAGCTGTGGTTAATGCATGGCACTCTTGTGCGAGTTGATTGGATGACTGCTGTGGTGTGATCAAAGCTGTGGTCTTACCGAATTTTATTTAACAAGCAGTTATGCAAGAAGATGTATCCATATATCTTGCTGAACAATTGCGGTTGACACTCCAGGAAGTATAACTTCCTCTTTTCTCATTTTACGCACATACAAAAAATATGTTTAATTGTCGTGAACGTGACAAGACGGTGATTTTGCTTGTTTTAACTGTCCAGTGTCAGGTTTATGACGATGCATTTCCTATCCTTTGTTATAAGCTAATATGCCTTGCATGTCAGTTAAAACGGCACAAACCGTATAATTCCTATAGAAAAATTGTGAGAAAGAAAAGTGATGTTTTATTCAGAACCATACATTACATCTAACTTTATACATTTAATCTAGTAGGAATCCTCGTACCTACCTGTTTAAGTTAGTACTCATTTATAAGAATATAATAACCACAGCTGAAGCTGGTACATTATTTAAGAATACCACAATTGCAAATCCTCAATGTGTTTTTAAAGTAATTGGACTTCTGCTGATGATTGATCATTGCGAATCAGATCATGCAAGTGCTTTAAAATAACATTCCATTAAATGTGATTAATTAACTATTCCCACTTTTATTCATGTTCAGGTTTATACAGAGTAATAAAACTGATGAGTTGCCTAATTGAAACAAAGTAGTCTGGTTTCCTACTTTGTGAATGATAACATTAACTCTGCACACGTGACCGTCAACAGGTCCCTCTGCTGGTTTCCAGGAGCCGACCTTGGGTACTGATAGCATCAATCACCAATACCAGTTTACTGTCTCCTGTTAACCGCACTTTCCACAATCATCCACTCTCCATTCTGCACTGATTTAATTAAGTCTTCATTCTACTTTTTAAAATCGCATTACAAAGAGACACACACATATGGCTGTTGACCTCCGCCTGTCCAAAGCCTCTGTGGCTGAGAATCACATCTGTTATACAGTGGTTGTGTGATGTGAAAGCAAGCAACATATTTAGAAGCTGACCACTGAAAGTTGGCCTTGCTGCATAGTTTAAAAAAAACCCTACATGTTGAATCATCAAATTTAACAACAGCAATAACAAACCGCTCAAGTGAAAACAGTAAAAGGGTCAACATGTCTCACATACCTGCTCCACCACGTTTTTCTCATTTATCTCACCGTTGAAATCATGTGAGATGCTGTATATAGGAATCCACCTGTTGTGGTGTTTCCATGCATGTGTGTTATTGCTGCTCTCTACTCATCACACATGAATGTTGGCTTTTTGTTTCTTCTCCCACACAGAACAGCAGCAGTTCTTGGAATCACAGTCATACAGTAGCCAATAGAGCTCCTGGCATGTTTTTTTTTTTTTTTTTTTTTTTTAATTCTGACCTGCTTTCATTGTGTATCGTTTGGCAACATCCAGAGATAGAATTATTGCTCTTTCTGTCATTGTTTGCTTGATGTGTGTAAATCAGCCCTGGGTGTTTGTGTATGATGTTACACATGAACGTACCCTTACAGATTAACATGAACTTGTCATGAATGATGTTGGTACATTGTGTACTTTAAAACAGCATTGTGATGGTTCGGGGTAAAATGACCATGGGGCTGGGCTCATACTTTCTATGTTCCATGTCTGCAGAAGGCTATGTTGAAATAGAGTGGTGTAAACAGGCCGAGCAAAGTCGGCTACATTCTTTTCACAGGAGGCAGATTTATTCCTGATAAGATTATTTGCTCTCTCATCGTCCACCTCTTCCTCATATATACTTCAGACACTGGTGTGGTGGAATTAGATTAAGATGGAGCAAGAGATACGGTGACTCTACTTATTATTTAAAATCTGTTTCTTTATTTTTTTAATTTTCTATGCACGCCAGTGAAAATCCCTCAGCTCCACACTGATCACATATTCTGGTGTATACACAGTAGAACAGTATTTCTGATTTTCCTCCAAGTACCACCAGAGGAAACTTGCGTACCACAGGTTGTACACGTACCCCAGTTTGAGAACCATGGGGGGGGTTACACATATTAGGAATTTATTCTGGTCACGAGTAAAGTGCAATTATTTACAAAACAGAATTGTGAATATAAATATATATATATGTATATATATATATATATATATATATATATATATATGTATATAGACATATACTGTTTATATTTTGAATGTGTGCATTATGGGAATTGTGCAATATATATATATATATATATATATATGTATACACATATACTGTTTATATTTTGAATCTGTGCATTGTGTGAATTGTGCAATATATATATATATATATAAACACACATAATGCACAGAGTCAATATATATATATGCACATCTATATAAGAGCAGAAGGTAAGACTGTGCACTTTGTGCAATCTAAAACTGGAAGTGCAAAGCGGCAGTTTATAATGTCAGTGAGGTAACAGTCAGAGGAGGAGCCTGGCCTGATTGAGGAGGCCGGTAGCTGAGGGGAAGGAACTGTTTTTGTGGTGAGAGGTTTTGGTCTTGATGGACCTCAGTCTCCTGCCAGAGGGGACGGTGTCAAACAGTCCGTGTCCAGGGTGGGAGGGGTCGGCCACAGCCTTAACTGCCCTCTTCAGTCCTGGAAGTGTTCAGTTCCTGAAGGGAAGGCAGATTGCTGACGATCACTTTTCTCTGCTGAGCGAAGATCAATTGGTTTTTAGAAAGTTCAGTCTAATACCAAACATAGGTAATTCTGAGCTTCTTTTGTCTTTCATAGTAAACTCGGAATTATTTCTTAGTTAAACAATTTTCTGAATCAAAAAAGACAGTTGTTATTGCCATAATCAGTAATCTGTCCTATCTTTATCAACCCATTCAGACCAACAGTATATAGGTTTCTCTTGGGCTGTATTTGTAGATTTGACGAACTCTCATTCAACAGCATGCCACGTGATGTTTGTGTAAGACAGGAAGTCAAGGCAAGGAATTTAATTTACAGTCTTAAGTCATTTGTCCCTGATTCTGGAGCATCAGCATTGGTAGTGCTTTCCTTGAGGCACATGTAGCATCTGTCATTTTGTCTTGCACCATGTTTACCTCTGTTTGCTGTGTCTGAGTGTGTTTTCTTTGTGTGCCACCCACCCACTCACACACGCCGCTCGCCTACGAGAGACGGGCCTCGGTTAAAAACACCCGCGCCCCCAAGGATAAGCAGGGCCTCTTTAGTCCCTTGACACCCCTTTCTCTCTTCAAAATGCACATGCTGTGTTCTTTTTTTTTTTGTTCTTTACACTGGAGTACATTTATTATGTATGTGCATACGGGCATACACATGCATACTCGCATATGGTCACATGATACATACAGGTTGTCCTTTGTGATAGGACCCTTCTTCTGCAAGAGTCACCCTGCGGTGAAAATCCCTCTGCAGGGGTTTGTTTTTCACTCCACTTTTATTATATTTTCCTCTATCCTCAAAATTTCTATTAAGTCACGTATGATGTGCTGCTTGTTTGGATCCATCACTGACATGCACACAGTATAACTCTGCTTGGGCTTGAGCGTGACGCGAAATCCTCGATTAAATGCAATAAAATGTTTTGCACGTGAAGAGGCTTTCTTCCTTTACTCCCCTGGGGCACACAGTGAACAAAAACAGCTCCTCCTCCTTACTCATAGTCTCACAATTGGCACATTTGCAGACAGCTACATGCGGTGAAATACAGAGAAGTGAGAAACTGAAATTGGCACAAAACCTGCTTGATTGCTGTCGTATTCGTTTTAACATTCTTCTCACTTCATCTAATATTACAAAACCTAAAAGAAAGAATTACAATTTTCATATCACGGTGTTAAATTGTAACTTTAATGACCCTAGTGATGTGTCCACCATAATCTTGTTTTTGAGGAGACTCGCCAAGAATTCATGTACCAGGAGAGAAAAACAAGTCTGGGGGAGGGCATCTGTCAAAGCTAACTGATCTGTGTGTGTGTGTGTGTGTGTGTGAGGACCGAAACGAGAGAGAGAGAGAGAGAGAGAGAGAGAGAGAGAGAGAGAGAGAGAGAGAGAGAGAGAGAGAGAGAGAGAGAGAGAGAGAGAGAGAGAGAGAGAGAGAGAGAGAGAGAGAGAGAGAGAGAGAGAGAGAGAGAGAGAGAGAGAGAGAGAGAGAGAGAGAGAGAGAGGAGAGAGAGAGAGAGAGAGAGAGAGAGAGAGAGAAAGAGAGCGCTCTTCACCCTGGACTATTTGAGACATGCTGTGTGTTATTTTGTTAATTGTTTCCCGGGTCGGGCCATGTGCCTGCTCCCTCTGCTGTTTTTACTGTCCTTTATGTACCGTCCTCAGTATTTTCCCTCACACCAGCTCCTTCAGCCCCCTCCCTCCCTCCCTATGAGCTTCACTCCTCTGTCTGCCTCCGCCTCCCTCCATCTACTGCTCACTTCTCCTGGGCATCTGTATCACTGGATATTGCACTACGTTTTTACATTGCTGCATCAGCGTTAACTGCTCCTCCCTCCCTGTCCTTACTCTCGGCATGTCATGGTACAGTTTGTGAGCAGTGAATGCACGTTCATGCACACACGGCGACACACACATATAATCTCCCTTCATTCACTGCTCAGCAGTTAATAGTGTCTGCTTATGCCAAATCTCTTTTACTCTGGCAGTTATTGGAACTAAGATTTTAATTAGGGGATGGTTTAGAGCAGCCCGCACTGCATTAGCATAACAACAGGGGGACGTTTGATGGGTGGACTGGCAGGCAGTCAGTGAGCTATCATTAGATGTATCAGTCTTGTCAAATAAAGAGCAGAGATGTCAATGTAAACTCTATGGTATGCGTACTATTTTAGACAAGGAAGGGATGTTCCATAGAGGATTTGCAGACTTTGCAAGGATTTGGAAGAGGACATCACATACTCTGTTGCCAATGATTGATTGAATTGTGGGTTTGAATCAGAATTTGAGCTGAGATTTTTGTCAATCTCTCAGTTGGTTTGGTCTGCATCCCCTCAGCTGTCCATAACATAGTTGAAATAAGTTACATAGTCTTGTATATTCTCATTTAGCTTGAGCGAGCCAGGTATATTCAAAGGTCTGGGGTCTAGTGTGTAAACAGGCTGGTATTTCAGACATATTTTTACCTCAGGTCACAGTTTCTGTGACTTAGAAATACAATTAATGGGTTCAGTAAATTAATGTAAACATTTTTCCGGCGAGAAACACTCACACTTCTCTCTGATATCTACAATTGTAGACATGTTCTCCTCTCAACTAGCTGATCCCAGTGTTGGTTCCAGTCCTTGGTTCCCCCACACACATTTCCAGCTCAGGACAAAATTAACCTGTTCTTTGTGTGATCAGATGGCACAAAAAAGTAGAGCAAATAGAAGAAAAAGATCTTCAATTTTCCCCAAAATCCCTTTGATGCATTGGAGGCAGAATCTGAGTTTACACTGTTTTACTTATGACTAACACTTTCCATAATCATTCTTTGTGCATAGGCTCGAGAGACCCCTGGCCGGTCTTCACAGCTGTTTTCCTTGGCCACTCTGAGGGATGATGGTGAATCGAGAGCCACTGTTCTGTTGATCTATGTTAGTGGACAGAGATATTATGATTTTATTGACGAAGCAAGTCTCATGACTTGGGGGCCTTGAAACTCGCGGCAAGGTGAAATTCCTCATTTATGTCAATGCCTGTAAGGGATTTCAGTTTCTGCAAGGCCGTTGTTTACTTGACATTTGTCTTTGTAACATGCAAAGTGTTAGGGGAAACATGCAAAGCAGAATGGTGACGTGTGAGAAACTTTACAGTATCTGATTTAGGGCTTGTGACTGTGATATTGTGGTTGTTGTGCTGTCTTGAGGTCAGAGGTAAAGGGGCAGGAAGGGAGGGATGCTTGTCTAAGAACAAAAGAACGATGATGGAACCTCACGTGTCTGCAACATGTGACCTGTGTACTGTATTTGTGTTGGGTTTTGGACAAAGGGTGAGGGAACGTTTGTATGTGACCCTGTGTGACAAGCTTTTTTCTTGCAGTAATGATGGAGAGTTTCCCTCCTTCCTCTGAGTATAAACGGCCTTCCTGAACATGAATAGTGGGATGGGACAGAGGGAATGCGACTTCTTGTATTTGTCTTAATACACAGCACAATGAACAATGAGGGTACATTCATGACAGATTACATGAACATAACCATGGAATTAGCTGAATTACAAAATGTTTTTGCAGACATTAGGGTATATTATGTTTCCATGACTACTTCAACATTTGGTTCGCTTTATCATCTGTTCTGAAACTTCAAAACGCATCTATTTATAGCCACACTGTACTGTTTGGTCGACTATTGTTTTTTCCTTCTGTCATCAGTTGCGCTGCTCTGTATGCTTGAATGCATGCGCCTCTGTGCATTTGTGTCTGGCTGTCTGTGTACAGTAGCTTCGCTTTGTGCTTTGCTGTGAATATGAAATAGGGCAGCGAGCAGCTGCACTGCAGCCATGTTGCTCTGGCCTCCACACTGTGCCTACTGCTCAGTGCAGCTGGACACACCAGACAGAATCACAGGAGCATGGATCTGAGAGACCGTTCACACCTAGCGTTAGAATACGTTTTCTGTGATCAGATAACGATTAGGGAAGTACCGATGCATTGAGAATTAATTAAAAATCGATGCAAATGTGTGACATTTGCGCCAAATTTACATACAAAATTAACGGAGCCACTAGGCGGAAGGAGTAGGCACGTTATCTCTGTCACAGCAACGAGCACAGGCCAAACCACCCTGACAAGTGGCTTTAAATCTTCTCTCACTCCTGACCAGTGCGATTGGTTGTTTTGCTGCAAAAGATTTGAGGCCTTTTTCAATATCACAATGTATCTCCGACAATCCCTCCTCTATGCATCTTCGGTGTATTTACACCTGTACTTACAGGTGGTCAGACACTATCAGAAAATGCATTTAAATGCCAGGTGTATAGGGGGGTTAGTGTTTATCGGTATGATATTGTTTTCCTCTTCTTCTGTTCATCATTATTGGCTTGTACCTGTTGGCTTGAGATTCCAAAAACTTGGAGCAGTGAGGGGGACGTGAACTGAGCCACAGCTGTTTAAGGAGGTGCTGCTCACTGCATGCTTCATGTGATGGAGAGAGAACGGTGATAGAGCAGCATTTTTTTTTAAAAAGGGACAACAAGCTTCACGCTTATTAGACAAGAGAGTGACAAGATTGAACCAGTGACACAAGCATAGACTAAAATAGCTGATAGCTTGAATGCAGTAGCTGGTGTTTGACAAGAGGAGGACAAGGTGATTATAATTTCAATACAATAAACTGTGAAGATTTGCACCTGGATCAACGAATAACATCACTAGATCCCCACATACACTGGTTTTCACCAGAAAAAAAGTGGTTAAACGTTTATTTTCAGCTAGACAAAGGCATTTTAAGTGGGGCTGCATGCATGGTTATTTAATTAACCCATCTTCTGATGAATCATTTTATGAGTGTTCGATTACACATTTAGCCTACAACCATCATCAAATTGTAAAAAAAAAAGAAAAAAGAAAATATATAACAGCTTACCACACCAGACGTCCTACATGGGTTGTTAAATCTGTGGCATCTTCAGCACAGCTGAACTCAAAGCACCTGAAACACAAGAAAGGCATGAAAGAGAGAGAGAAAGTGGTAGGAGGGGAGGAAAAAAAAGAGAGAGAGATGGAGTGAGGAAAGAGGAGTTGAGAAAGAGATGGAATTTGTGACAATCAGCCCTTTGATAAACATTTTGTCTGTGGTCAACCAAGGACACAGAGCATATGATCGAGAGGGTAATCAGCATTCTCTCATCGCCTTTGCTGTTCTATCCCTCTCTCTTTCTGTGGCTATAATATGAGGAGATAATGGGCCATTGAGGCAGAAAGTGAAGGCTTAAAGACACCTTAGTCATGACTGAGAAGCCACTGAGGTTCTGTTCAGCCCTGGTTTTAACATGCCTCTTGGGTGATCTGATCATGAGTGGACAGCTCTGAGCACAGGTGTGAACACACCTGAGGCGAGCTGAGGACACATTTAAGATCCGCTTACTCGGACATGGCCAAATTAAAGGACCACCTGCTACTGATGTATGGATCCAATTCCAATCTGATATTTTTACTGTTAACTGTCTTCAAATATCTATCCCTGGTCCACTACTTTTATTTGCTGACATTACAGATCTGCCAAGTACATTCATTCATTCATCTTCATCTAATCCCAATCTTTTAAAAAGTTAACTGTCGGCAAAATAAATACATTTTCTAGCTGAAACATGGAGAAAGCTGTATGATGCCATGCATCTCTTTGTCTTGGAAATATTTCACAATAAGAGCCTTGTTGAAAAAACAATTGATTTGGAGAATGAAACACTGGAATGACTTTACTTTGAAATGCTGTTGTGCTACATTTTCACAGTGTATTTTACAACTGTATTTTACAATTTGTGGACAACTGTGTGTATTGTGCACAACATGTAGTTGAACTGTGTCAAAATTACATTTTATATATTCTGTACAAACGCTGTGCAGCAAAGAACGTGGTGAGGTGAGGTCAAAACGGCTTTGGTATGTTTCTGGGTCTTAAAAAATGCCCAGTTAGAGATGTCAAACGACTGTCTCTGCAGTGAGTAGAGAACCCTGGTCCACATTGTTTGATGCATGTGTTTTGGCAAATACATCAATAAATCACTGACCTGATATCCACCCAGGCGTAGTGCTGACTAGTTATGAAGAGACTCCTGCCTTTTATGCTCTGCTGTGGTGGTGTGCGTGAGTGATTCTCAGTGGTTGTGATGTGAAGGAAAATCATGCGGCCAGTGATGCAGGTGTCTCGCTCTTTAGATGGATGTTCTCTCACTGCCTCTCTCCATCACCTTCCCACTGTCACTGAAATGTCGACTCAGCAAAACTGCTTGCCCTCTCCGTGTGTGCGTTTGCTCGCTTGCTGATGAGTTAAGTTTGTTGATTTCACTCCGCTTTTTTTCTCCTCTCTCTTTCTGTCTGCTTCAGTGTCTGTACAAGCATGTGTGGTCGGTCCGAGCATGTCTTTGTTTGTATGCACCAGAATGTTCATGTGTGCATTTAGATTAAGTGCAGCAGCAGCAAAGTGCTGCAGCTGGTGGCACTGTCACCAAATTAAAGATGTAGTATGGAGGAGGGGGAGCGACTACACGGGGAGGATAATGCAGAGTGGGCATGGCTGCATACGAGCATCACTCAAAAATGTTCACTTCTGATTGAAACACATTGAGTAGAATTAGATTTTTCTGCTGTTGCTTATTTTCATACAAAGCAGTTATGTGAGACAGGTAATGATGTCACGGGTCGCCATCATTTCTTTTTTTACTGCGTTCTAAGTTAAAATCTCAGTCACAATGATAGTAATCTCAGATGATGTTGAATCAGACCCCGTAACATTAACATAACTTGAATAAGGAGAGGAAAAATACAGTATTATTAGATTTTGGCATAATCACACTGTAAGCTTATTGGTTAACTGATGGTAATGTGATTTTCGGTATCAATTGACATGTTGACATTTTTGTCTTTTGTATTTTTGTCTTTAAGAGATTTCAGCATGTTCTACATTTGGTTCCCAGCCATTTGGGAGAGTGTGGAGTCTTGTAACTATGCATGTGCTGGAGGGGAGAAGAAGGGAGTGGCAAGGAGGACCATCAGAAAGTCGTATTGATCATAGCCCCATACTGACCATCTGTAATGAGATCTAGTGGCTTTCTGCTGGAACAGATTTGTCACTTGGGGCTCGAGGCAGCGTGAGATGAAGGGGTCAAGAGTAGAGGAGGAGGAGACAACAAAGTGGAATTAGTCAGGTAGAGATAAAAAAGACAAGACACAAATGATGACGAGAGGGGAATCTAAAAAAGCTTACAGCTAATTACTGCAGACGGTCTATGTCTGGACTCATCTCCATGGTAACAAGATGGGCCAGCAAGGATGGCCAGCACACAGGAAGACTCAGACAAGGAAATCAATGAACAGCCAGACAAAGCAGGGAGAAAGACCATGCTCTTTAAGCTAAATTCACCCTTTCATTTTGTTAGTTTGTTATGTCAGTGTGTGTGTTCATGCTACCATAGCATGCTCACGCTAACCATACATTGAGTCTCATTTAGTATTCATTGCTCGAGCAGTTATTGATTAAAACCTAACCTTACATATAAAAGAGGATTTATTGGACAGTGTGATAGCATGCCTGAGATCAGGGAAGGTTTGGCCTCCTATGGTGATTAACAATGGTTTCTGCTCAGCAACTACTGTTGAATTGTCCTTAAATAGAGAGAACTCCAATTGCTGCGATCAATATTTTCACTGACCCAGAGCTGCTGCAGAATAGTATTTACTTTCAAGTTGCTAAATGAAAATATTAGTGTAGCGAGACAATATTGATACAGTGTATGCTTTTTTATCCAGGACACACTAAGACATTTGCATATAACAGCCTGGTGTCATAATTATCGCTGAATGTATGCTCTGTCAGCTTAAAGAACGGAATATGTGTAAGTTGATTGTTGATAGAAAGACGGGGATTAGTGCTCAGCATGCTAATGCAAATGCTGCGGTCCCGCTATATGTCGTTCTTCTTCTCTCCTTCTTCTCATTCTTATTTCCGATGTGAATCATGCAATACAACTGTATTATCCGTTTTCACTGAAATTATTTTTCGCTTCATAGGACACTGTTACAAAATATTACAGCAAACTTCAAAACATTCAGCCCAATGTTGATTGTATATTGCAATTGATAATTATTTCCAAGAAAGTTTTCCTATTAAAATGATTTCATTCTTTCTGAAATATTTAACTTTTTTAAAATACAATTTCTCATTCAAATTAATTGAAACAAACTTGTGTGACTTTTATGTCTCAGTTCAGCTCTTTCATGACCTTCACAGATTTTTCACAGTTACAGCTAAAATATCATCAAAATTTCAGCTTATTCCAGAATTTTACATTTGCGTATACTGCATGTATATTACTCACGCTGAAGACTTGCAGCAATACAAAGCATCTTCTTCACTTTGCCATGAATAGTTCCAAAGATGCATCAGTGATGCTCTCTGTGTATTTTAATGGGCCTGCTCTGTACCTCACAAGGTGCCATCGCTATGGCAACCAATGACTGCAGGTGCCACACTGCTGACATTTTTGCGATTACCGCGACATCCCTAATGGATGTATTCAGATTTTGTATATATTTGCTAGTTTCAGTCCCTCTTTTTGCACTGATTTCCAACTAAACATTCAGTTAAAAACTCATTCTCCTTCTCATTCACACCAATGCAGTGCTGCATGCCAGATTGGGTTCAGCCTGGGAAGAAGGCAGCAGTCCTACTGAAACTTCTTCTGAAAATGTCTTCTTTTATTAATGTTACTTTGCATTATGTTAGACTTGGAAGAGACGACAAGGAGTGAACACATAAAAGAGGGCAAAACATTGACGTCAAGTGTAAATCATTTGGTGAGGATCAAATCTTTCTTTACCATTATAGTTTGACAGTGCACTTAAGGGCAACATTTACTGTTTTATTTAACTAATTTACCAGTGTAGCAAGCATCGATCCACCATGACCTGAGACTGGCCAAAACAAAACATTTATCAGTCTGACATTTATGTTGGTCTGTGTCCGTCGCTTTCCACCTACAATACACAGTGTGGTCGATGGGGCCATTGTGACCCAGTGGCATGAAGCAGAACAGCGAGTGCCTTGTCGCATGTTAAACCTCCCAATCTCATTACTGAGTGATGAGTGTGTGTAGGTGTATATGTGTGTGTGTGTGTGTGTGTGTGCGTTGTTGGTGGATCCTTGCATAGAGCTGGTCTGTATTAGACCTTGTAGACATGCAATAATGCCTTGTCCAAACATTTACCATTAAGGAATGAGGCTACACGGTATGAGTCATGCACACTGGAAAGTGACACTACAGTCATTGCATTTTCATGCACAGTTAAGTCAAGATATGGTTGGAACAAGGGTATTAATGACTTCTAATTTTTTCTGATCGACTTCTGTCAATAAAGTAGAAGTCGAGTCGATGACGTCATCACATTGACACAGCGGAGCATCGCACGTGTATAACAATGAGCTAGAGTCAACATGCCTTCTCAAAGACATTTAAACAAAACAGAAAGTGATTATCCGCTCCCAGGGCTGATGGACTCACCTCCAATTTAGTCCTCTTTCAGTTGGACTAACACGTTAATGCATTTTAAAACTCGGGGTTCAGTTCACAATAATTAGTTTTTTCTAATGTCATGTGCCATGGTCGTCATTGTCTTGGTGATAGCAGGACAAGATTATTTAAGTAGTACTGATAGAAATGGAAGAAATGTTGTGATTCTTCTGTTTTTTTCTTCTTCTCTATTCACACCACCGATTGATAGCGATGGCCTCACACAGCTCTGAAACAGCAGGGAATTGTTGATTTCCAAGCACACGAGTAATCTCAAAGACATCTCTTAGGTTCCTGTCTGTGGGAAGTTGCTTTTCTTTATCTGTGTGTCAATGATCCCGAGAGGGAGTTGCTGTAGAAAAGGAAAGGTATGATTTTCATAACCTGGCTCAGGGGCTGTGGCAAAAACTGGGAAACGGACAATGGAATAGGATTACTCTGTGGTATCAGTGGTGTATGTGTGCATCTGTGGTAATACGGGGTTGTGTAAGTGTAGTGGAGAACAAAAACAAACAATCAAAAAATGAATGGTGCTGGCTCTGGAGAGGGCAATGGCAGGAATGAGAGAGATCGAGGCGTTAGGCTTAAATGGTCAGCAGCAGCACTGGCTCAGGTGCTCCACACCAGGCTGCCTTCACAATCAGCCAATCAACTCAGCATACCCCAGAGACAGATAAAAAAAACAAAGAGGTCATCCCCCACAACAAACATACACACACTGGCAAGAGCAGGGCTTAGACATAAGCATCTATTGGGTCGTCACACTGTCTACTTTACTTTTCATCCTGTATTCAGGTCTAAACCCATGAACTTATTCAGAATTAGACTGTTTTAACCTCACAGGCACGTGTAGTGCATTAAAAGTGCAGCGTGAGTGGTCATACTTTTCAAACTGCTGCAGGCCATATTCTGAATAAAATGCTAAAACACTATTTAAATAAGTATCTGGATCACCACTAAAATGTAATGATGTCTTGTTGGGCCATAACCTACATCTCTAGAAAATTTCATTAAAATATGTTTTTGAGTTTTGCTGCTCCCACAAAAAACATAACCTGCAAATCAGTACATGGGGATACATTGCTGATAATAAAAAAGTGATATTCTTATTTGACTCTTACTGGATTTTAAATAAAAAATGTTGTTTTTTTTCTGATGAATATAAAATTTTATAATGGTCATGTTGGGAAACGATTCATTTAGGCGTCACACATGGTCTGCTGGTCTCATGCTGGCTACTACTTGCTTGGAGTTGTTATGGTGTTAGGACAGGTGTTTTTTTGCAGCCTACAAGTTGTTTGAACTCAAATCAATTACTACCTGTATCACAATATAATCGCTCTCCTGTTGTCCTCCCAGCTTTCTCCCTTACTTTCTCTTTAGCTCACTTTATACGTATCACGTCCGTCTCATCTGTTACTCTCCGTATGGCCATTGAACACAGGTAGACCTTTGCCTTAAGGTGTGTTTCCACAGAGTGGAACAGTTCCGCAAGGTACAGTCCGGTATGTAATTGCGTTCCCATTAGGAATAGTACCAAAATATCCTGCCACAACCATGCCATTCTTTTGTACCCTTCCCTTGGTAGCTCCACCCACGACAGTCAGCTGAAAAATCATTGTGTTGTTGTGTGTTGTGTCGCGTTCCATGTCGTCATTCATTATTGTATCACCGGTATGACATCACGCTACACAGCCATCGGGCAGAGCCCACACCCCGTCTAACAAAGTGAAGGTACAGCCATTCCAAATCATACCGTACTGTACCAAACCCAGACGCAGCTTTAGTGCTTGTCTGTGTTTGTATTTGTTTCCTGTGTTCTCTTGCGTGCATGATGACAGTATCATTCTGTCCCTCCGTGTGATCATTTGTTTACATTTTTCCCTTCCCCCCCATTTCTTCCCTGTACTCTCTCACAGTGAATGTCTTACATCACATTACTAGAAGCATTTATAGCAAAGCTTTTGAAGCTTAGGACTCCCACCATGGCCAAATATAGTAAACGTGAATCCAGCAGTCTGTGTATGTGTGTGTGTGTGTATGTGTGTGTGTGTGTATGTGTGTGTGTGTGTGTGTGTATGGCTAAATGCTTGTGTGCGATGTGTTCTCCTGAGTAAATGCTCCGGGGCAAAAACGTGTTTGTTATTGTTCCGAGCACTTCGACTGCAGACAACACTGCCAATTAAAGGGGAGGCTTTATGTGTTAAGAACAGGAAGTGTTAACATGTGTGGCTGCACGCTATTGGTTGCACGGCTTCTCCCATGTTCCTTCCCTGGGAACTGAGCAGCCAGGGCTCTTTACTACCATGGCCAAATGAAAGGTAAACACAGCACACCTTTGATCAGGCTTTGCATTTAAGACCCTGACTGGAACCACGTGCATGTGTGGGTGACTGTGTGTGTGCGCGTGCATGGCTTAATGAGAGGTAAGCTCTCCAGGATGCTACTGCCTCCTCCTCTTGTTGTTGAAGTATGAGTGAAATCATCCCCTCATCCTCGCCTTCTTCTCTCCATCCCCCCACCCAGCCAGAATGAAAACAAAACAAGGCGTTGTATGAATGAAAGTGGGAGGGGCCTAGCGGCCTAGAAAGGCAGGCAGATAGAGAGATAGATAGTGGTGCAGGGTAGGGTGAGGCTGTGGCAGAGAGGAGGGATAGAGAAGAGGACAGTGGAGTAAGAGGAGGAGGGGATGAATGAATGAGTGAGCTGACAGGAGCATGTTTGCCACAACAGCTAGTTTGAGTAGCCCAGAGCTAGCGTGAGCAGAATGGGGAATATTGCTGCTGCAGTACACTCCCTGCTGTATACTTGCTTAGACTACTGTGCAGGGATCAGATGAAAACAGCAGAGGAAAGGGGTAAACATAGAGTGGAAGAGTGTATCGAACAAAAAATAAATAAAGATAAAATGGCAGAGAGCTATCATTTATTGAATATTTCATTTATTATAAAAATAGGATGCAAACATATTTGTTATGACATATATTGAATGGAGTCAATGTTCGGCTTGTTTACTCGATCCACCTATCTCTGGTTTGGCTGTGGTCCAGCCTTAAGTGCATTGTAATTCACCCAACGGAGCAGCAGCAGTAGATTCATTTTCCCTGGCACACTGGCTCCTTAGCTGCGTCTGCCCTCTGTCTGCCCCAGCAAGGCCAGGGTTAATCCTGGGCGTCTCTCCTCCCATCATGGAAGAGGCCTTTGAATGGCTGCCTCCCCCAGCCAGCAAACACATTGGCTGAAGCTGAGGGTGGATCTGGGGTTGAAGAGGCACTCCGGCATGGATCCTTAGCTGGAACTGGATTGGGCAATTTTCTTAGCTTTCCCTGCTCTGCCCTGTAATGCCGCGGCCACAGCATGTACACACACTGCAGACAGAGGAGAGGGGAAGGGCTAGAAAAGAGCTGTGGGTCAGAGACAACTGAAATGGTGGGTTTACTAGCACATGGTAAAGAAAATGCAATGGTGCGACCCCTGCATGAACCACCCCAGAGGGTCAGAGATTATGTTTTTTCTGCATTAGTCATTCTCCCTCTCTACGGTTTTAAACTCCTGTCCTTTTTGTCATTGTTCTTTCCTTTAACCTCATTATCCCACTCCTCGTCTCCCCCTGCAACCTCATTTGTCCTATCTTCTTTAACTCCAGCAGCACAATGGGCAGCCCTCACATGCAGGGGGGGGGGGGGGCTCCTAGCTGTATATTTGGAAGTGAGAGCTCATGTGTAGTGCGCAGAGTCGAGGCATCCTACTGTGCCCCCATTGCACCTTTCATCTACGTAGGAGTGACGAACACCGCCCAAAATATTGGTTATTTAAATTTTGTACTCTGCAGCAAAGATTACTGTGCATTTTGCTGGATTTGCCTTCGTTTTCTAGTAATGGTAACTCAAATATCATGAAAAGGTATTTAAACAAGTGCTTTTTTTCCTCGCGTAATGCTCTATGATGATCTATAAAGGACCCAGAGCAGGATCGTGAGATTGTAAATTATGCTTTTTGCCAAAGCTGATAGTATAGTGAGTGAACATGGTGAGAGACAGGTATTTAAATTCACGATACTCAGTGGACACATGTAGCTGTGTTCTGTAGTGTAAATAAATGAGAGGATTTGAAGGTTGAGAAACTGATAACTGTGTTATAATGTTTGTGAATCAATACTTATCTCGTGTTGTCATTCAGCAGGGTGAGTCGAGAGTCAGTTGATGAAAAAAGTTTTATTATTGTACATGACAGCATTTCACTTAAAGTGTCTTGTTGATGTTTTATATTACCTAGAGTGGGCACATAGCACTTACAACCCATCTGTTGTGAGTCCATTTTGTGTCTGCAACCAGTCAGTGTGTACAGTTGGTAACATGCTTGGTATGAGGTGAGATCTAATAAGTCTACTGGCTCACAGACAAGGCAGTAACAGCTCATTTCTAAGATCATTGCAGAGCACAGGTCACATCCCAACTAACACTCAAGAAATAATATTTCCTAATAGGTCAATGAAACCTGACATAAATGTTCAGCCCATTAGCAGTTAAAGTTATTTCCACAGAGCTGAAGACTGGCATTATTGCCCAACTGGAGTAAATTGTGGTTTGAACCACTTTGTAATGAATACAGAGTGGTTTCCCAACTAGATTTTTGTATGTAAACTATTGCTGGAGCTTGTTCGATTATGTTTTTGATGGTGAATCGGTGTTGTGTGAAATCCTGAGTTTTTGTGAAAGATTTTGTAGTTCAGAAAACTTCTGGTTATTCTATTAGACACAAGTATGTGACGTAAAGAGTCATCCTTTCATCACCCAACAAAGACATCACAATCTTCTATTTCTCTGTGCTTTGTTATTAATGACAATATTATTTTTGTCAAGGTCAGACATTTTTCTTCTAGATGGCAGTAACACCGTTCCCATTTTCTCTTTGAATAGCTGTAGGCCTTGACACAATATAAAGGCAATACAAAACCTTAGCTGAGAAAACATTTTATTATAGTGTATTGAACCATGTTCATGTGTGTGTACAAGCTTTGGTGTTTTGTGAGATGGAGTGTCATTTGTATCATATATATAAGTATTTGTAGGTGTTTTTGTCATCTTATTTATTCCAAGACCTGATATTAACCACCTCTTTCATTTGTTTTTCCTTCCTCAGTGTGCTTGGACAACTGTAAGCATGGTGCATGTAGCCTCCAAGGCCAGTGCTGCCATGACCAATGCCTGGGCGGCTGTTCCGAGTCGGGTAATGCAAGTAGCTGTGTGGCCTGCAGACACCTCCAGCATGAGAACACCTGTGTGGAGAAATGTCCCCCTGGATACTATGTCTTCAGGGGCTGGCGCTGCGTCAGCTTCTCCTTCTGTCAGGTTGGTCAAAAAATATTTAGCTGAAATCATCAACACTTAAGCACTGATGTCACGTAAAACATGAATGTTTTATGTGTGTTATTTTGTTCTTGTTTTTAAATTTAGGACCTTCACAACCAGTGTAAACAAAGTAAGAAGTTGAACCAAGATCGGGAGTCGGGCTGTGATGAATATGTCATCCATAATGGGGCCTGTATTCCAGATTGTCCTTCTGGATACACCTCTATAAACTCCACTAAGTACGTCTCTCACACACACACACACACACACACGCACACGCACACCTACACACACACACACACACACACACACACACACACACACACACACACACACACACACACACACACACACACACACACACACACACACACTCACATCATGCCACCATCAACACTGCCATGTTAATAATGGTGATCCGTCGCTATAAGGACAGGATATGTAACTCTAACCCACAACAAAACATCCTACTTTGATTTCAGCAGAACAAGTGCAGTGTGGTCATTGAACACACTCCGTAACATTTGCAAACAAATGATGTTGGTGTTTGGAAGGTGATCAGACAGAAAAGCAGGATTAGGAGTTCCCCTATGGAAAGTGTCCCCTCCTTTGTGGAGAAACAGCTGGGTTTGTTTAGAACAGAGAGATGCGTAATAGACGTAGTAATGAGCGAAGAAAAGGGCAAAACATCACCTGCTCTCTGTTTGCCTTCGTCATCCCTAAGCAGTGACATTAAGCAGGTGAAAACATCAACGGTCATGATGAGTTTGTGACCTTGGAGAGGTTTGTTATGCTGATTTCAAGTGTGTTGATGTTTTTGAAGTCCTTCATTTTTTGTCAGTGTGAAAACTTAAGCTCTCTTTTTGTTAGATTTGTAGATTTATACATTTGGCATAAATGAATTCTTAATCTCAATTAAGTATGTAGAAATGACTCCATAATTTTAACAAATATTGACTCATCTTCTCATTTCAGTTGCAAATAGTGAAAATGACTCACAAATTAAACAGCTTGAATAAACAGAGGTTTATAAATCCATTTCTAACTGTGTTCCACAGCACTTTATTTCTTTAAAATTTGCAAAATATACGCATTTATTGTGTTTTGTATACTGGATTTTTGCCGGTGTAAATTATTAATTATTTTCTCAGCACAGAGCAACATTTCTAAACATACCCGAGTGTTGATTATTTTGGAAACGGCTTACATGGGTGCAGCGGAGTGAAATAATGTGGCTGAGTCTTTATGCACCCAAACAGCTAATTATTTTCTTATTGAAAGGATTATTCAAGAATAACCTGAGCTCAACTCTACAGTCTGTCTGGGACATGTTTATATAGTCTAGTAGAGTGGTTCACATGAGATTATTTCAGGGAAAATAATAGTGAATTGGAAATGGGATTTCATAATGATTGGTGAATGTATTATAAACTCGAGCTTCCTGTTCACTGCTAGGGATAATATTTTTATTGTTCACGTTTTGGTGACAAATGAGAGGCAAACGTTTGTCCTTAAGCAGCCTGTGCCACATACGTTACATCTCAATTGTGAAACAAACCTCAAAACAACTCTCCTGACCTCACTTGCCCTTGTTTACCGTACTGCTTTGTCTGCATGAGCAACAAGCCAGGGCACAACCTTATGCAACATTCTCACTCGTAGTAATCGGCAGCAGCGGAACATCCCCGACTTCCTCATTAAGTAGCATCAGTGGCTGTTGCCAAATAAGGAGGACAAGTATTTGTTTTGATGCCACTTGATTTTGAAACCACTGTTTGCATGCTTTCAAAACATGTTCATCAGGTTCCCCGTTACAAAACATTTTCCGGTGGAAATGTGATGGATGAAATCCGCCTGTTGTCTGTCATAGGCTGCTTTAAACCTGACTAAAAGTCTTTGACAGGAGCTGAAAAAAACACATAATAGCAAAAACACAATCACATAGAAAAGGTGTTGTGTTATAGAGCCACGACGGAATTCTTTACTAGTATATTTGTTTCGGATGAAGATGCTAAAGAATTTGTAGGTAAGGCAGAAAAGATGAGGCAGAGAGGGACGTTGTTCTCCCGAGTTTGTTCTAAAAAGAGCAGGTTGTGTGCTAGAGATGATGATGATGCTTAAATCCACAGGTGTCTGCGTGATTGATGGTGTATGTTTTGGGTATACTGTACCTGTATGTGTGCCTGTGTGTATTTCTGTGTGTATATATGTAGTGTTTCACTTTATTAGCTTAATTCCAGCTAGAGGTTTTTTTTTGTTTTGTTTTTTTTGGTTGGGAGGAGGAAGGTGTATGGCAAATCAAATAACCTCCAAATTATTTTTGTGAGTCAGATTTTAGGTTAAGGTTAGGTTAAGTCTCCAGGAAATTAATATATAAGTCTATGTAAAGTTCATATATACTGTATATGTATGTGTGTCTAAGAGAGAGAGTTATATTGATAGTTTCCCATGCATGATGCCAGCCTTGCAGGGATTATCTGGTGCTCAGACAGAAAAGAACATTGCTTTAAGTCTCAGTGGTGCACCCTCAGGTATAAGGCAGAAATGGCATCCTTTGTACTCTGTGAACGTGTGTATGTGTGCACCTCACCAACATGTGATAAACCAGACGACTTTTCTTTTCCTTTGGGAATCTGTTGTCATTGCTCCAGGCTTTGTGTGTCTATGTGTGTGTGTGTGTGTGTGTGTTACTGCTTTGCATCGGTTATACAAAGAACACAAGCGTCATCACAGTGGCTGAGCCAGGAAGACAGGAGCTCGACCCAGACACACAAAATCCAGATAGTCAGGCAGAGGACACACATCATATGAACACACACAACCTCTTGTGAGAACCAAAAGGTCGATGGGATAAAAGAAATGGAGTAAGATTAACATAAACAGTGTGTGAAAGTAACATGTATCATCTTTCTGTAGTGTTTTGCAACTTTGTGGATGTGGATTATTTTAGTCATATTTAATGTTACTAATAAAAAAAATGAAATATGTATACAGTATTTGTCATAATGGAAATGTCAGGCAAACTATTTCAGAGGTTTTTGATAATAACATTCACATCGTCATCTTTTGCCATTTCAGACAGGTAGCTGCTATTTTGACATTCAATATTTGTGCGTATAGTGTGTGTACGTGCATGCATGTGTGTGCACCATCCCTCAGCTGCAGCCTCTGGAGTCCCGAGTCATAGAGTTCAGCTGGACAGATAAACACTGTCGCTTTAAGAGCTGCCGTTGGACCCAGCCTGTCTGCCTGTGTGTCTGTGTTTTTCAGTACAACGGCCCAAAACATTCTCTCTTTCTACACTGCAACTAGAGCGTTACTTTTGAGAAGCTGAATATACAATTTTCCATGTGGAAGGAGAGGGAGACACTCAGAAAAAAAAAATCCTGTCCTAGACTTTTTCTTCTCAGTTTTTTTTTTTTTTTGAAGAGATCATTACTGTCTATTTCCACTCATTCAGAAGTCACAGTGGGGAATAATGATTTGGCCAGTGATTGATGTAAATTATTGAGAGCATAAGATGGAAACAACCAGAAACCATTTTTATCAGTCGTTTGAATCTGTCTGGGTGGACGAAAGAGCAAGACAAGGACCACAACAACACTCCTGAAAAATCAGTGTTACGTATCACTGTTGTGAATGTGGTATAACACGGTCTGGCTGTTGGGGAGTAAAACAGGGCCATGATTTGGATAAGAGTGTGTGTGCATGTTTGAGCTTCCTGGAGAGGGGGATTATAATAAGAGTTGCACAAACAGAATTAAAATATTTCTGACCCTTCTTATAGTTTGTGCGTTGAGCTTTGCATGGAACTCACAGTGAACAACAGTGCTCTTTGTTAGCTGTTCTCTGGCTACAGGTGCTGCTGTCTGAAGGCAACTGTTAAGGCTGCTCTCTGTCACTGTAACCTCAACCTTAAAACTTGTGAATCAAAATAAGTGGGAGAACGATTTATTTGTCACTTACTGCGCATTTGTTTTATTTATATGCATATGTGTGTAAATAAATAAATATATATATACTGTATGTAAAGAAGTAAATATTGTTTGTATGCTATTAAAATCCAGAGATTTTGTATAAAGGGGAGTTGCTGGGAGTTGTAGTGTTGGCGGAGGTACGTGGTTTCGGAGCACGTTCTAGTTGTTTGTGTGCTAGACAGCTCTTTGTGGTTGGAAGTGGAATTAAAGAGAGGGATAATGTTCTTTCAAGAGGGCTTCAAAAAAAGTGCTCATTTGTGAATGAAGCATCGGGTCTCTTTTCTCTGTGTGGCATGTGGCAAATAAGGTCGGCTGTTCGCTAGACAAGGCCTGCCTTTTGAGAATGAATTTTCCTGAAAGGTTCTGTGTGTGTGTGCGTGTCTGTCAGTGTGAAAGAGAGTGTGATTACGTGCAATAGCACATGTTTGCTGGGAGAGGATGCAACTCATGTAGTGAGAGAAACAGAGGAAGCCTTTTGGGAACTGCAGCTGATGTTTATAGTCACGTTGGCTTTGTCGTCTGTGATTGTTCATTCATGTGTGTGTGTGTGTGCATGTTGCATGTGTTACATGAGTAATTTAAAGCAAAGGATGAGAAAGCTGTCCTGTGTCGCTCAGCCCTAATACAAATTATTAAATCTCAAATCTGGATGAGCGATTGTGTAATCTTATTCTGACCCTAAAGGCCTATAGATGTATGAAGAGTCATGTCACAATGATTGAGATAAGTATATAGATTCACCTCTGATTACATCTCACTTCATTTATTGATTTACTGTGTTTCCTTTTGATTGTCAGACATTTGAGACGATCACTTTTGGAAACCTAACACTCAGTTGTTCACTGACAGTTATGGTCATTTGCACAGTTTCCATTCATTTTATTAAGTTTCTTGTTATAAAGTACATAGGGGTATTTACTAAATTGGCTTGATGGATACAAGACAACAACACACCAAAGATTCCAGTGCGTAGATGTCATGTATATCAGTTAAATTCTTGTGGACAGATCAGCCTTGTTTGAAGATGTCATTCCTGGTCCCACACCCACACCACACTAGTACGTCACTGTGCATTCCTGCCTCATACCATTCAGTCCTGCTTCATTCCTTTTCTGATATCCACTCGCAGAAGCATTCGTGGTATTTTGTGTTCTCTTCTGTCACAAATGAGGTTGTTTTCTTGTACTGTAAGCATTACTTTGAAAAAATTGCCCATAAAGCGTCTCAATTCCTGGCACTTAACCTGTTGTGTCAGAAAGGAATGTGAAATGGGTTGTTAACTTACACAAACATTGTTGTTACACAGCTTTGATTCTATCAAACACCATGGTCCCATTTTCATTAATTCAGCTGTATAAATATTTAAATGTCATATTTCTGTTTTTCTGTATTGATTCAACATCACCACGTTTTGCCGTAGATAATGCTTTTTATAATAATGCTTACGATGTTCTTTTACATTTCAAAATCACCTCATGTCTGAGGATGGTGATTTTATGTTGATGCTATTGTCTCTTCTCTGTGTGTAGGTTGACCTGTACGCCTTGTGCAGGCCTGTGTCCTAAAACGTGTTCAGGAAACAAGACGATTGATTCAGTAACTTCAGCACAGGCTCTGAGAGGCTGCACTGTTCTGCACGGAAACATGATCATCAAGATTCGAGGCGGAAGTAAGTGTTGCTACACCTCACTGTCTGATAGGCCTCCTGTAGAGGGCTCCAGTTGTCTTAATGTCTCCACTTTGCTCTACTGGTAGTGTTTTTCAGTCTTTATCCAGACATAAACAGTCATTTAGTTTGTCTGCTTTGCTATCACCTGTCAACCACAGCTGTCAATCTGACCAACTCTCTTATCTCCTAACAGATAACATAGCTGCTGAGTTGGAGGCTAGTTTGGGCCAGATTGAGGAGATCACAGGATACCTGACTGTACGTCGAGCATACGCCCTCGTCTCCCTTTCCTTTCTACGCAAACTACGTGTCATCAGAGGGCAGCACCTTGAGGCAGAGTAAGTCCTCTGATTTCCTCTCCTTTCCTCTCCTTTCCTCTCCTCTCCTCTCCTCTCCTCTCCTCTCCTCTCCTCTCCTCTCCTCTCCTCTCCTCTCCTCTCCTCTCATCCCTATGTTATATTCAATTTCTTTTCTTCCTGTCTCTTTTAGTGTTTATGCCTTGTATGCGCTGGACAACCAGAACCTGAGGGAATTGTGGGACTGGTCCAAGCACAACCTGACCATCTTACGTGGTCGCACATTCTTCCACTACAACTCCAAACTTTGCATGTCTGAAATCAGAAAGATGGAGGAGGTTACGGGAACCAAGGAACGCAACCAAAAGAATGATATTGCTGTACGCAACAACGGGGACCAAGCCTCCTGTAAGATAACCAAAAATATGAAACTTGTGTTTACAGGCTTGATCATGACTTATGTGCCACATGCATGTTTTATTATTAAGTAGAAATATTTAAAAAACGTTAATGTATAAGTTCTAAAAAATGTGTTAGTAATATAAATATTATCTTAGTGTTGATATACAAAAGCTGTCCTGCTCATTTGTTTGGTATAATCCGTATTGGTGTGATTTCATGTACCTTAGAAGCAGTAGTGTTTTTGAATTTCTGCTGTCTGATTGGCTCTTTTACTGGAAGCATATGCTGAGAATCGTCTGTTGTATTCATTAGGTGAGACCAAGCTACTGAAATTCACCGTGATCAAGACCTCATCAAATATGATCATCTTGAAGTGGGACGCCTTTTGGCCCACAGATTTTAGAGACCTGCTTGGATTTATGGTTCTTTACAAAGAGGCGTAAGTATCAAATAAAATGAAGGGATTTTGTTTTAACATGTTATCAAACATAGCAAAGCTGATTTTCGGTCTTAATATTCAGTCTCATTGAGCAACTGCTATGCTCGATGGTATCAATTGCTGGGGATTGAGACATTTCTTAAAGGGGACATATTATGCAAAATCAACTTTTTAATCATTTAAATCCTTATATTTGGGACTTTGGAGGTCCTATCAGTTGGCAAAGTGTGAAAAAAGATGACTCACTTGTTTTTGTGGTCCTCCTCAGTCTAAGTAGAGGAGATAAATATGCAATGTTGACTTCCGCACTCACTGGAATGTCACAATGCGCTAAATTCCTGGAATTGTTGTCTCACGGAGCTCCCCTTTGTCCATAAAACATATGAGAGTGCAAATGATCATGGGTTAGTTAACTGCTGTTAGATCCCAGTAGCCTCTGTGGCTGATGTCATTTCATGTCCCTTCAAATTCCGTTTTACTTTTTTTAAGGTGGACCTAAAGAGATACTACTAAAGCGAGCGTTCTGAACAGGGCTGTTTTGGCAGAGTGATTGAACTGTTGTGGTGCTTCATCCTTATGGTATTTTGACCAAAGCATGTCACAGACATGTTCATTAGGACACCAGGGAACTAGGTCAACTTGGAGAAATAGGGTATAATACGTCCCCTTTAAAGCTGATTAAAGACACAAACAGATAAAGAAAATACCTTGAATGGTACTGTATCTTATGCTTGTAGGCAGTTGATTTCTTCTGACCCAATATTTTTTATATTTGCTCCAGACCGTATAGGAATGTGACTGAGTTTGACGGCCAGGATGCATGTGGCTCTAACAGCTGGGCAATTGCTGATATTGAACCTCCACCTCGTTCAACGGACCCCAAGAGGGCAGATGAACCGGGGCACCTAATCCGACCTTTGAAGCCCTGGACCCAATATGCCATCATGGTTAAAACTCAACTGTCGGCGTCTGATGAGCATCAGGTTCACGGAGCCAAGAGTGAGATCATATATGTTCGCACCAACGCCTCCAGTGAGTTATAGCACAGAAAAAACACCCACTTTTCAGTTCTTAAAGACTTTCAATTCTATTGTTTTTGACATTGTATTCACTTGAGACTGTTAGGTCGACTGTTGAGAATGAAAGTCTTTACAAATGTTTCTCATGGAAATAATATACTGTCTCGCGTTTATTTCTGACTTTCATGGCTTAAGGGCATCCTTGGAATTTATTCTGTAAACAAAGTTCTGTTTACATTCAGTGTTAGTCACCAAGAACACATTGTGTTTTGTCTTTGAGGCATAGCAAACATCCTGAATGCATTTCCTTCTTCCTTCTCCATAAATCATTTGCTACCTGTTATTAACATTTTCAACCCGCATAGTTTGCATCAACATTTGCTTAGTAGCCGTTGTTTTCCCTCCACACCATCACTATGTTCTTGGCTTGTAACAGCCACAGGAAAAGTGGTTACTGGAAACTATCTTTGGTTAGAATGTGTGTGTCACCTCTTTACTTTTGCACATTAATGTGCCAATGAAACAAGGACCAAATTAAATCATTGCTCCATAGAGTAGTGCTGCCTGCAGTCTCAAACGATAACCGTAACACTGCAAGTAACCTTCAAGCAATAATAAGCAGTGTCCAACTGAACAAATCATTAATTTATTCAGTTTTGTCTTTGGACTTTTGCAGGTGTTGTACTGGGATGCAGGATTTTAAATGTTTTAAAAAATATCACGATGAATATCATTTTATCCTTTTTGAAAATATGATTTAAAAACTATCTTGGTATAACGTTTTCCATCAGAAATGCACACATTTGTTAATGCAGCACATTGCCAGATAATTTCTCACTGTTTCCCCCTCTCCTTCCCAGAGCCCTCAGTACCTCTAGACCCAATCTCCTCCTCCAACTCCTCCTCCCAGATTATCCTAAAGTGGAAGCCCCCAACAAGTCCCAATGGCAACATCACCCACTATCGGGTCATCTGCCGCAAGCAGGCTGAAGACAGCGACCTCTACAAGTTTGACTACTGCCTACAAGGTCAATATCCACAGGCTGCCACACTTGATTCTGCCCTGGTGGTTGTTTTAGCGAACAAATGAGCTGCAGATTTTACATTTGTTTCTCCTAATTTATCTTACACCTGTTTCTCCTACCCAGGAATGAAGCTACCATCTCGCACCCCAACCCACCTAGACAGCGAGGAAGAACAGAAGTGGAACCACACAGACGAGCCCACATCAGGAGGCAGGTGCTGCGCCTGCCCTAAAACAGACAACCAGCTGAAGAAGGAGCAGGAGGAGATAGAGTACCGCAAGACCTTTGAGAACTTTCTTCACAATGAAGTCTTTGAGAGCAGGTATACATATATCTGTAATCTCCACACCATCCCCAAGGGGAAAAACTATGTCTAATGTTTTAGAATTACAGCAGGAGCGTTTGCCACAGAATATGTTTAATCTATGACACAAGTACATGCACATATTCAAATTTATTTACATATTTTAGGGACAGTGTCACAAAGAAGAGCCTATTTTGTTTTTCCGTTTGTGGCCATACTGCAAAAACACTGGAAGTCCCCTGTCCAGAGTACAACACTCTTCTTCTGTCGCAGCCAACATGATGCATGTCACAAAGTGATTCAGTGCCAACTGTCTCTCATCTATCTGTGTTTGTGTGTGCATGGTCTAGACGTTTCTCATGTTGTAGGGACCTAAATCTGGTTGGGCAGACACATTGGTTGGAGTTTTCTTCCTTACAGGGACAAAGAGCAAGCAACTAATGTAAATCTTTACATTTAAGTAGACATGTTTCAAGGTTAGGGTACGATTAGGGTTCGAAAAGGTGGTAGTTATGGTTGTGTTGAGAGTAAATCACAGGGAAACTAATGTAAGTTAATATAATGCTCTCTACAGTCATGGAGACACTATATGTGTGGTTTTTGTACTGGGTGGGAGATGCTAATTGTCTGGAGCCCGGTACCCCGACCCTCTCCCCTGACACCCACAAACCCACACACACACACACACACACACACACACACACACACACACAGTGTCTTTCTCTCTACCCTAGGGGAGTGATTACTGTGCCCATTATCATTCATGTCAGTCAGGGGTGTAGTCATGCAGACACATTTGGACACACACAAACACCCAAACTCACACAAACACCCAAACTCACACACACTGTGGTTGCATTTTGAACCCAGGCCACTGAAATCATCCAAGGTCAGCTTCATACAAGGAGGACAAACTCCTCTTCCTCTCTCTTTCTCTATTATGCAAAGTGTATCAGGAGGTTTTGTCTTTACTACTATTGTCTTCCTAAGTAAGCAGTGGTTCATCATTAACTCAGTCTTCTACTTCCCTGTTTAAGTGAAAGAGACACAGTGGTGCATGTCTCAAGGACACTCAATTGCGGAAATGTTTTTTAAACATTAATTAACAATGATTCTACTTGATGTTACATAAAAGCACACTGCAATAGTTCTTTGTGTTAAACTGGGTTTGATGACTTTGTTGTCATCTTACACCGGCAGCCACTGAGAGGAAAACAAACTTTGCTCATTGGCACCACTGAGTGGTGATGGTGGGTAGCTCTTCCAGCTTGTCATTAGCTGTTACTGCATGTGTGCATCTATGCCGTGCAGTCAAATTAAGCCACACACTGTAAAGGTCAGTGTATGCAGGTCCTCACTGGTCTCTGCCATCTGACACCTGCTGAGTCTAATTCACATGAAACCTTTTGTGGATTATTTATCATAACTCGTCTGATATCCATGAAGAATCGTACAAAAAAAAAATGTTGTTTGAATGGATTTCTTTGGTAAAGCTTTGCAGACTGACTGACCTTTTGCTCTGTTTCCTCAGGCCATCTCGTCGGCGACGCTCAGTGGGAATTGCCAACGCTACTCAAATCCCACACTTTCTGACCACAACCCCCAGTTTACTATTTGGCTCGAAGTCTCCAGGCACTGAAGATGACGAGGAGGATGAGGAGGGGTCCAAGGTTTTAAAAACGACATTTAATGAGCTATTTTCTGTAGTTTCAAGGGTTCCTAGAACCTCACATAAAACTAAAAAGTAAACGGTTCCCCTTTAAAAGTCATTATAACTAAACAGTTAACGGTTAAATAAACTTTCCTCTCATAAAGAAATAATTCATAATTCTCTAAATTCTTAAAATCCTCTGTAAGGCGTATTATCAGTGTTTGTATAAAATGTCAAGCAAGGGAGAGTATGAATCATTGATCTCATTGGAGTAATACAATTTCTCATCATTTCTGCTTAGGTGGAGCTGAAGGTTTTCACGAAAGAGTCAACAGTCATTTCCAACCTGCACCACTTTACCAGCTATAAGATAGAGATCATTGCCTGCAACGATCCATGGGACCTCAAACGCTGCAGCATGGCTGCTTATGTCAGTGCCCGAACCATGCCAGAGGGTAAGAACAAATGCAAACCTCACTGTCAAATTATGCTCAGTTGTCCTTTATTCGGGTTGTCCACAGTAGATGCTACAGTAAAACTACAGAATACCACAGTCGTTGTCGTATGTCTGAGTTTGCTCGTTTGAGAACACATCAGGAGAAACAGAGGGAGTGAATTCGCAAGTGTTGTGCTTCCTGCATGCTAACCAGGAAACAGGCAAGATCCTTCTGCTACTGTGAACACATCTAATCCAGACTGTGCCTTACAGCATTTCTCACGTGTGAACGGCAACATACGGAGCATGTCTGGACCCAAATCTCTGGACATAACCTGCAGTTCATGTCTCAATAGCTGCCATAGAAAAACATCTTGATATTTAAAACCAATAAGTAATCACAACAATCAGTGTTTTTTTTTATACACGTTTGTTTGTTTTGTATGTCTCTTACCTACAGAGAAAGCAGATGACATACCAGGCCCTGTGACCCATGAAATCGTGTCAGCTGAACCTCCCTATGTGTGGATCAAGTGGAATGCACCTGGAACACCTAATGGCCTCATCATCCTGTATGAGGTCTTCTACAGGAAGGTTGGAGACACGGAGGTCAGTATCGACCCTCGCACAACTTTTCCAGTGTGAGGAAAGTGGGAAAAATCAGGGGAAGGAAGGATTATTTTGGGTAGGAAGTCAGAGATGAGGGAGGAGAGAGGAAGCAGAAATGATCTTACTCCGTAGTGAAAATCAACAAAAATTTGACTATGCTAAAAGACATGGATGATGGTATGAAATGCTAGTTACCCAGGTGAACACATGGTGATTCTGCCTGTTCTTTATATAGAAAAGGGAACATGATAAATATTTGACAAACTCCCCGTTCTACCGCTGTGTGTGTGTGTTCATTTTTACTGCTGCATATATTTGCATATTGTTTGTCTGAGTGTATGCAAAAATGTTGGTCTATGACGTACTGTGACTGCGTACATGTGTGTGTGTGTGTGTGTGTGTGTGTGTGTCTGTGCGCGCACCTATGTTGTTGTTTACTTTGCTGTAAATGTGTGAATTCATGTCTCATTGCTATTCATTGCTGCACTGCCTGACCCTAGAAGCCAGTAGCAGGTCTGTTACCATAGTGACAGAGGCAATAAGGAAGACTAGAATGCAGTGGCAGGGATGGACTGATCTCAGTCGACATCTCCAGCACTGCGCTGAAAACACACCACAGACTAACAAACCCTTTGAGCGGAAACTGAGAACATGTCAGCTTGTGATTAAATGAAAGTGTTCAGTGTGCCGGTGTATTGTTAGGATAAACTCAGTAACACATTTTCTTGTCGTCATGGGAATCATATACAACCAAATTTTAAATTGATATTTTTTCATTATTATTATATATACAGACAGATTTTTAAGTGACAAACAAAGGGATCATATAGAATCAACCCAATTGACACACTTCTTAGGACACTGCATTGATTTCCATTCATTTGCTCACACTAAACAAAGTGTTTCCCCCAAAATCAATCCTCAATTCAAATCTTACCCTAAAACTTAACCTGTGTCTCAGAAATTAAGGTTTGGGTCCCTATGAGGACTACTGGTCCTGTCAGGGCCAGTGTTTTATGTCAGTAATGGTCCTAAAGAGGTTACATATTTACCTATAGTTGGAATTAGAATAGAATAGAAAAAGTTAAAATTGAGCAGTGAATACTCAAAAATGTGGGGACAATTCAATTCGATTGAATATAAAATTGTCTAGAAAAAAAAAGAAAATATATATATAAATATATAAATGTAAAGACTATATTTTATTGCAATACCCTCCAGCATACACTGGGGGCAACAGACTCCAGAATGTAAAGCTATTTTTGTCTGTTTATGCATTGGTATACTGATGTTATTGACTACTATAGACTGCATTGTTGTACACTTTTAACACAACCCGCTCACTCCGTGTTGCACACAAAGTTAGATATTGTCTAACTTAAGTGTCGTGGAGTGAGTCTGAACATTGAATCTGTCGTTCTGTGTAGCCAGGGGTTACACAGAAGAGTAATGTGAATTGTCAATTAAATTACTTAAAATCAGTTAGATGGTTGTAATAACTTCAGTGGTTCAATGATTCAGCTTGAAAATATTTGCTTTGCGATTATCTAATTATCAATTTAAGTTCAATCAGAGTATTTCTTTTTTCACTGTGTCAATTCCAGTTGTAAATCCTAAAGTCCTTGTTCATTTAAAAACATGTTTCTGGTTTCTGCACAGTTTACTTTGTGTGTAAAGCAAATGCAGAGATTCTCCTCTTCACATGTTGTACAGTATATCTGGTGGTGGCTGAGCATTTTTTTTTCTTTTTTTAATATTCCCACTATTGTGTAAAGACTGAAAACAGTTTCCCTCCACTTCTGGTCAGAATGTTTTTTTTTAGAAATGCCTAAAAACATGGCAAGATGACGCCCTCAGCAAGCTTCATCAGTGGTTTACCTGTTAAGCTGCACCTGCTCCTACACTACTTCTTTGCGTTGTCTTCTTCCCTTGTTGAAAAAACACACAGAAAAGCTCTAATGAATAACAGAAGAAGAACAGAAACAGACTGCAGGTGCCACTAATAGAGAAAGAGGGAGACAGGGCAGGACTGTAGCTAAACCATCTGTATTTGCGTCATCAAACTGAGACCAAAATGGTGGAAATATCACTTCTCTACGTGATTATTGAACAAGTGGTTTGATACTATTCTGGACTGCTTTGTTCCTCACCAAAGCCTGTGTGTGTTTGTGTTTGATACTGGAACATTCCATACTAAAGCGTGTGCTAAGTCAGTGTCAGTCCTCTCGTGGACAAACCCCCAGTGTTTCAGAGCAGAGAATATTGCTGAATTATACCTTGTTTGAAACCTAATTTAAAAATAAATAAATAAAGAAGCATGTAGTGAATGGTTTAGTAATTCAAAGCTAGCAAGGTGGTTAATAATGCTTCTTCCTATGTGGTGAATAAGTTTGTTTGTATACACACTTTAAAGGATCACAGTATTGGAGTGGAGATCTTACTCGGGAAGCATAGTGGGAATAGTGGGAAATTAGAACATTTCCTACCTTGTATTTGCTCCTTTTTTTTGATTCGTTCAGATTTAATCTCTTTCTGTAAATCTCTCTCCAGATTCATACAGCTTGTGTGTCACGGCCAGCCTACCTCAAGTCTGGTGGCACGAAGCTTGCACTTCTGCAGCCTGGTAACTACAGTGTGAGAGTCCGTGCCACCTCCTTGGCAGGAAATGGCTCTTTTACTGACACTACGTATTTCTTCATGCCCAACCGTAAGTCAACAATCTCTGTCTCTTGCCTCTTAAAACTGTATCTGTATAACAGTCGTGCATTACTCTGTAAACACAACATGAACATGAATTTCTGGAAATCAGACATAGGTCAATGTTTGATTTCAACTCTGTTCTCATTGATTCACACATTATTATTCTTTACTGCAGTGTTTTCTTTCACACGCTGCAGTCCCCTGAGATATCTGACCTTTGACTTTTGTGTTTACTGCAGCGGATCCTGGTTTAGTTTGGATTGTGATTGGCCCAGTCTTCTGCTTCATCCTGCTGCTGTTTGTAGGAGGTGGAGTCTTTTGGATCTTCAAGATGAAGTAAGATCTTTAACACACGTTTGATCAAAGATCCTCCGCCGTTGACGCACACTGTGCAGAGATTGTGTTCTGTGACATCAAAGAAGAAATTGAGATTATTGTCAGTGTTTTAGATGCATTGTGTGGTTGTGTTGCAGGCAAACAGAAGGCCCAACAGGACCTCTTATCGCATCCTCAAACCCTGAGTATATCAGTGCTAATGATGGTAAGAAGAGCATCTGTACACAATGACTAAGATTGAGATGTATCATTTGTGAATGGCTCACTCATCACTGTGATAATGTGTACGTTTTGTGTAGTGTACGTTCCCGATGAGTGGGAGGTTCCCCGGGAGAAGATCACGGTTCTCAGAGAGCTGGGTCAGGGTTCTTTTGGCATGGTGTACGAAGGAATCGCCAAGGACATTATTAAAGGAGACCCGGATACGCAAGTAGCTGTCAAGACGGTCAATGAATCGGCCAGCCTTCGGGAGAGGATCGAGTTCCTCAACGAAGCCTCGGTCATGAAGGCCTTCAGTTGTCACCACGTGGTACGACGCAGTTTTATTCTTTCTTTTTCTTTCCGTTTCCTTTGACAGCTGTATGAGTGACCGACTGTACAGCATGAGCATGTATGTTTCACAGTGTCATGATTCACCTGATGATACCACATTGACACACACTCCCAAAACAAATTTGATTAGTACTCTTTTATTTGGCAGCTTAGTTAACACTAATGAACATTGTCATATGTCATATGTTGTGTTGCTGATAAAATCATTTTGACCTATAGGGAGAAAATTAGATTGTTTTTCCCTAAACACGTCATTTAGATGTTTTTATATTTATTTGTTAACGCATTGTCTGCTACCTATTGATCAGGATGAATCTTTTTTTAAAGATACTTTTGTATGTAAGTGTATAAAATAGCTTTTCATTTATGGAGGCCCATATAAACCAGATGCATAAACCAATGACGAAGAAGAAAAAGTGAGAGTAAAAAGTTTTCTGGTATGCAAATAACTTGGGAAACTGAGGGGTGAACAGTGCTGTTTCTCCGTTTGTTGCACCCCACAGTCACTGATTCTTACGTACTGAACCTGTTTAAAGGTGAAATAGTTGTTTAGGATTGTGAAATATTAATACTGAGAGATTTGAAATATAACGGTGATCATTAGGTTAAACTATAAACTATCATCCAAAATGTGACTGTGTGAATTATATTTGTTTTACTAATATTTAGTGCCTCAGATGTAATTGACCAAAACATCAAATCATTGAGTTAGTTGTGTATGAACAAGTGTGTTTTGCTTTCTTTTATTTTCTATGTAGGTTCGTCTTCTGGGTGTCGTCTCCAAAGGTCAGCCCACTCTAGTCGTGATGGAGCTGATGACTCATGGTGACCTGAAGAGCTACCTGCGGAGTCTCAGGCCAGACTCAGACGTAAGTCTCACAGAAATCCCTTTCAAAACATCCTTGCCATGTGAGGGTAATCCTCACCGCTAAAGGCAACATAGTTGTGCACACTCATGAACGCTCATCACTGTCAGACTGCATAAATTAAATATTTCTTGTGTGTTTGTTTTGTAGAACAACCCGTCAGGCCGTTCACCACCCACACTGAAGGAGATGATCCAGATGGCTGCAGAAATTGCAGATGGCATGGCTTACCTCAATGCCAAGAAGTTTGTCCACAGAGACCTGGCTGCCAGGAACTGCATGGTGGCAGAGGACTACACTGTTAAGATTGGAGGTACTGTAGCTCGTCTTTGTTTGTCCTGGTTTCGTTCCGTGTTATGGTAGATATAATGCAGTTGTCAGTTTAATGTAATTGTCAAAGGGAAAATACTTCCCTGTGTGCTTATTGCTAAGGTGTTCTGAGCCCCCTCTTTGTCTCCCTCTCTTCATCATAGATTTTGGTATGACACGAGATATATATGAGACAGACTACTATCGTAAAGGAGGAAAGGGTCTGCTTCCTGTCAGGTGGATGGCTCCAGAATCACTAAAGGATGGAGTCTTCACTGCCCACTCTGACTGCTGGTAAGGCTGAAGAAGGACTGAAGCTGCAACTCACGATTATTTTTGAAAACGTTGATCAGTGTTTGTCAAAACTGCAAATGATGATCTTGTCGAATGTCTTGTGTTGTCCACAAACCAGAATGATTCAATTTCAATGATTTCTTTGTTATGTGGAGAAAAGAAACAAAGAAAATATTCACATTTAAGAAGCTAAAACAATCAGAAATCTTGTTTTAATAATCAAAAAGGCTACAAATTGATTATCGAAATAGTTGAGGGTTAATTGTTACAGCTCTAGTGTGGACCTCTCAATACTGATAATATTCCTGGTGAATTTGATCACATTTGCCTGTGTGTGTGTGTGTGTGTGTGTGTGTGTGTGTGTGCGTGCGCGCAGGTCGTTTGGCGTTGTGCTGTGGGAGATCACCACACTAGCAGAGCAGCCTTACCAAGGTTTATCTAATGAGCAGGTTCTAAAGTTTGTCATGGATGGAGGTTACCTGGACCAGCCCGACAACTGCCCAGAAAGAATGTGAGTTACAACTAACCTTCAACTTAATAATCTAATGTGTTTGTCTTTAGACGTTTGCACCGGGTTTCCAAAGTATATATTTCACTGATAAATAATACTATGACTGCATGATGTGCCAATGTTGCTTGAATGGCTGTGATCACTGGGTGGAGCAGGTATTCCTGCCTGGAATGTCAAGGTTTGATCCCTGGCTTTTCCAGTCTCTTATGCTGGTGTGTCCTTGTGCTTGTAGCGAGTGAATATGTGCTACATATAGATCCATGTGTGAATGGGCCGCGTGAAGAGCTTCATCTAAGTTTCATGAGTTTCTACAAGGTCTCATTCATGTTTAAGTGTTTGTTTAAATATATGATAATCTTTCCCAGGCACAACCTCATGCAGATGTGCTGGCAGTACAACCCAAAGATGCGGCCGCTGTTTCACGAGATCATCGAGATGATGCGCGAGGACCTGCACCCGTCTTTCCACGAGGTTTCCTTCTTCTACAGTGAAGAAAACAAAGTCCACGAGACAGAGGAGTTTGACCTGGACCTGGACAATATGGAGAGCATCCCTCTGGACCCATCTTCATACTCACAGAGAGAGGAGAGCTTAGGCAGGGACAGTGGGCCGTCTGTGGCCCTTAGGGGGAACTATGAGGAGCATGTCCCCTACACACACATGAACGGTGGAAAGAAAAATGGACGAATCTTATCGTTGCCCAGATCCAGCCCCTCCTAACGTTTCCCGTTTCCTAAAATAACTTGTTAAACCTTCCCTGCTCCTTTCCCATCCCTCTTTTCTGTTCAAGTCCATTTTTCTGCAACCATCATGTTCTTCTCATCATTTTCTTATGATTCTTATTCTTGGAGAAGCCCTTCGAAAAGAAAAAAAACACACACCGAAATCTCAGGACTTTTTATTTTTTTCCTCATGGCTGCCAATCACAGGCAAGCAAGGGATGCAAACCGTGCACCACTAACGGTGCACACTTTTTTTTCTTTTTTTTTTAACTTCCTCTCTAACACACCGGGCTGTCTATTGCCAGATTATCTATTATTTTTTCATTATTTTCACATTTCCAGGACTCATCATGATGGAAACAAAGAGGAAAATAAAACAAACTGTGAACTCGACAAACCTTAGACAACCAAGATGGCTGCTTATGCTCATCCTCCTCAAGACTTGTCTCGTCTCCCCCCCCCCCCACACCACCACCACCACCACCACCAAATCGGCATTTCCACTTTTCCGTGCTTTGTTATTTTGATCCTAGTGAAATCTTTTTACTCAGATAGTGGCCTTTTTATACGTGGCCTATAAACGAAGAGAAGTGTCTATCAGCGCTCATGCTAATTTCCTCCTGAACAATGAATCTGTTTGGAACAGTGGGATGACTTGCAAAGACTTGATCCTAGAACAAAACATCTATTCCTAGAATGTCTTCTTTTTTGTTTGTTTTTTTTGGTTCTGCAGAATTCCAAACGACACACAGATTCATTGGGTGTTTGGTGAATAGTTTTTAATTTATTTACTTTTATTGTTTTTCTCTTTTCTCTCTTTCTCTCTTCCTTTCTCTCTTTTTTACCTCTGTGTCCTCACTATATGGCTGAAGGATATTTAAACAGTTAAGAATTGGACAAAAGAGTTCCTCAGACTGACCAATAGCTGCTGCTTTGATATATTTTAGTGGGTATATGAATATATATAATATATATGTACTATATATGGAATATTGGTATTTCTGTGCCAATATTTTATATATAATATATGACATATTGATGTTTTGTAAATAGTTCATATTTGTAAGATTATCACTTTGCTATTATTTTTTTGTTTTGCCGGTTTTTGTTTTCTTTCTTACTTTATAGCCCCAGAAATTACACTAATTTACCAATAGTGCTCTCTGCGTCTTCGGCCTCCAGACTCCAACCCTCAAGTACTTTATTTTCCGTTTCGATGGAGGAAAAAAACCCCGGAAAAACCGCAAAATATCGTCGACTTAACTGCATCTTTTATTTTTATAAACCTCAGTCCCTCTGAGAGCTGTCAAGATTTGGAGGCAACTTTTATTACAACTACGAGAGAGAAAAACAGTAGAATAACCAAAAAAGCTTTATGTAAAAGGGGAATGAGGTCTTTGTAGGCTGAAGTGCACCTGATGTGTGTTTGTGTCCATGTCTGCTTTTGCTCTGGTCAGGTCACGCTGGAGTGTGTGTCTTATCACAGTTTTCTTTATTTACACACATATATATATATATATATATGTATATATATGTGTGTGTGGTTGTGCTTGTTGTCAGTGTAACTGTGAGTGGGGTCGGAGATTGAGTCGAGAGCTTGTCCCCGGCTTTTTGATTGTACTTTCTTGTGTTAGCGTGACAGTAGCGGTCTTTCCAGTTTCCTGCTTTGGTCAGAGAATGGTGGGAATTACCACCAGGTCTTTGCTAAATGCAGGCGAAATTGATAAATAGGTCTTTAATTGAGTTGTTCGTCAGGTCTGTGACCAGCTCCCAAGTCCATCAAATTCAAATCAGAGAGCAGCGCTGTTTCCTGGACCTCTGTTTAAGATGAATCTTTGTATTATTATTATTGGTCTTTTATTATCAAACTCACAACCTGCAGTCATTGTCAGATTTACTCTGCGCCACAAACCTCCCGCTACCCCCCCCCCCCCCCCCCCTCGAGGCTTCCTTCCCATTGGCTGCTAAAATCACTGCTCAAAATCAGGCTGCTGGAAATTTCCATGTTTTGTGGCGTAGGGCTGGAGACAAATATGGAAAGTTCCGAGTGTATTCAGAGTCCACAGCAGGTAGCGGCGAGAGGGAGAGGAGGAGGAGGGCAGCGTCCCTGGCTCTCTGTCTTTCAGTGTGTCGTAGAGGGAGGGGGAGTGTGAGCAAATTGTTAATCTTATTACTCTCTTTGCTATCACATGCGGTTAGGCAGTCAGGACACAGTGTGCAGCAGCTACTTCACTCAGGTCTGACATTCCAGGATTTAGTCAGAACTGCCTGTCCCCATATCCCACCACCACCCCTCTGGTTTGCCTGCCTGCTGACAAAGCTGATACCATCACCACACCCCACATCAGTGCTCACGTGAATAATAATCGAGATACATCAGTAGTGGGTTTTTACTAAATCTTCAATATTCTGAGGTTTGTCGTCGCTCCTTAAACTGTACCAGAATCCTTGAAAAGTTAATGGTCTTTTTTTATTTTTTCCCTCTCTCTTTCTCTCTCTTCTGGACACACAGACCAGTGTGGTTGCCAGTCTAGCCGAAACAGCATTCAGCACTTACTATAGTATAGCCAAAGTGTTGGCAGCTTTCTGTCAGCAGCGAGAAACCCACAGAAATCGGGAGTCGGGAGGAAAGCGGAGAAGCTGTCTCCATGTTTTACCAGTGCCTTCTCAAACCCACAGCCACGTCCAGCCTAGTTCTGTTGGCTAGTTATAACACACACACACACACACACACACACGCCTCTGTGATCTCTGTCTGTTATTCCTCATGAGTCAGGAGAGGCACAGAAAAAAAAATCACATCTGTATTTGCATTTGAAGGCTTATGTAAAAAAAAGGAATTATAGAAATCTGATGTGTGCTGGTTGCGTGCATGTCAGAAAAAATGGCAGAGCTTAGCCGTGCTCTCAACAGTACAGTGATTCTGCAGTTCACACCTCTGACTGCACTAGACACACACTACATACTCCACATAGATATTAGTTAGGTCTTTATTTGCTTATCCTGTGGTGGTGTTCACCCCCACAAACACACACACACACACATATGCAATTATTAATTAAAAATGGTGCCCATATTGTTGAAATACCAGATATTTATTTTATTATGATCATTGTCATTGTATAAGAAGAACACAGTTAGCTTCTTTTTCTTTTTTTTGTAGAGCTGCATTTTTAAGGTGTTTCGAGAGAGTGAAGCGATGTAGGAGCGTGGTTTGTCTTGTACAGGGAGGAGGAGGAGCAGCGAGAGGAGTACTCGTTAGTTTTAGTGAGTTAGGTAGTTAGTTATTGTCATTGTCTTTGTGTTTGGCCAGAGTCTACCTCAGTGCATATGGATGAATCAGTCTAAAGAGCCTAAAGCATCCCTGTCAGTCACTCAGTATCCCATCATTTCAATGTCACGTCTATTGTACATTAACCGACACTGCTGATGAGTTAGTTTCCAGTGTGTGTGTGTGTGTGTGTGTGTGTGTGTGTGTGTGTGTGTGTGTGTGTGTGTGTGTGTGTGTGTGTGTGTGTGTGAGAGAGAGAGACGCCGTAGACTCCTGCAGTATGTGGTTAACGTTGGGAGCTCTGCTCATCACATTCTGTCCCTGAGTTTGAATTCAGGTTTTATTCGGGTTAGTTTGGACAAGCTTTTTGAGATATTCAAGTATTAGTCCTTTTCTTTTTAAGTATTTACAGAAATGTGGAAGACCAGACAGTAAATTGGTTTCATGGACAGTACATTTGATTATCACTACAGACCAGAAAAGTACTCCTCAAAGAGGATTCTTAGCCCCAGGCACTGGGAGAAGCAAACGTAGCTTTACAACCAGTCCTTTTTGACTGTATGTAGCAGCAGCTCTGTTCGTTTCTGGGGATGTGATCATGCGATGAGTCTCGGTTCATACTGTATCTGTGATCGCCTACATGAGAGGCTTTAACCAAGCTCAGCTGTGGACCCTCATGCTTCTCTTCTGTCTCTATGCGGTCAAAAACAGATTTCCAAAATCCTACTATCTCCTCCATTTTGTCTGTTTAACTGTTCAGATTTTTTTTTTTGTATGTATATTTTTTCTACTGTGAATATCAAGAGATGACCTTTATTTTCTTGTCAATGCCATGGATTGGGTCTGTTGTGGCTGATCGGGACACTGACATCTGGGCTTGTTCAAAGTTTTAAAGAGGAGGGGACGACGCCCCTTTTCCCTCTGCAAAGGAAAAAAAGGAGATGGACTGGGACAATCCTGTGTGCCATAATAACTATTAACAGAACATGAAATCTAGATTGTAACTTTTCGTCTCAGGGAGGCGGCCTGATGCTTTGTGGTTGGAGGATAAAGAGGATGAGGAGGAAGAAGTGCTACCGACCGACCTTTCATCTGCTCTGACTGAAGCGCGAGTTCTCAGCATCCTTGCAAAACAAAACAAAAGAAACAGAGATGATAATAAGCCCAAGGACGACAACAACAACAACAACAACAACAACAACAACACCCTTTTTATTAATCTGAAAAGTCCCCCCCCCCCCCACACTGTTGAAGATGATCAGGAATCCTCCTTGCTCTCTATAACCTGATGTGGTTTGGAGGACTGCCCTCTAGCGTTTGGATGGGGGTGTTGCAGGGCAAACAGGGCCCAGACCCCATAGTGCCTTGCTCAGACTAATAGCCCGACTGACCCCTCCCACCACTGACTGGTGTGTGAGTCTCATCAATCACTAAAGAGGATTTTTCCACCTTCACATAAATTATGTTTTTATGCATTTTTGTTTGTTCTTTAGTTGTAACTATAGAGAGAGAAAAAACATTCTAACTGCTTGGTGATTTTTTTTTATTTTTTTTTAAACTGTAATTTGGGATTTTATGACTGATGATTTTTACCAAAAAAAAAAAAAAATTAATAATGATAATAATAATGTTGAACTTGTGTCTCTACTCTGCTTAGCTCTGGCTTGCTTTGTGCATGGAAAAAAAAGAGAAAAGAATTATCTATACCAGCGGATAGCTTGATAATTTGATGTTTACTGATTTTGCTTCTCATCAGTCTGTTCTGACAGCGATGCTCCCAAAGCACATGCAAAAACCCTGGGATTAGCGACAGGTGACTGCTCATTTGAAATGCAACTCGGTTGTTTTAGGACTTTCAAGACAACGAAAAAGTGATTGATAAGCTCTTAACTGTAAATAGCAGCAGATCATCTTGGCTCCTGCAAAGAAAACCAAACAAAAGCACTTGATTTTAGGGAAGTTAAGGTTTGTTTTGTTGAGCTCTGATGCTCTAAAAAAAAAAAAAAAGGCGGTTGGACAGATGGAGCACGCTACTAACGCAGTGCAGGGTCAGAACAAAGCATTGTATGTATTATTGTTTTAAGGAAAAATAAAAAAGTATTATGTTTTAGAGATGTTGATTTCTATTTTTTTTTTTTTTTTTTTTAGCCAAAGTAGGGAGGGCAGATACAATGACTATTTCTGACTGTAAACTTTTACTACTCTTGTACATTATGAATTTAACATTGTTATCAATGTGTATATAACTTTTTTTTTCTAAATTTAAAGAGAGATTTTGTTTCCTTTCCTCTGTTTTTTGGGGGGTTGTTTTTTGTTGTTGTTGTTCATGACCCACTACACAGAAAAGAGCAGAGTCAAGTGTGTTGTTGTATTGAACAGAAGCAGCACACAACTCCAGTCTGAGGGCTTAACCCTGTGCAAGCAGACACACAAACACAGTATGTGGCCTGAAATGTTTCCACAGTTGAACCCTGCTCGTGTTCCCAATGTTGGCCCACATTTGAACCTCGCCCGCCCACGCGTGCAGCCACGGCAACGTGTCATAAAGGCCTTTCTTTATTTTTTATTTTTTTGTCATAAATGTATCACCCATTCACTGGTGTTGTGTTGTATGGAACTGTTTCCTGACGAGAGGCGAGAGTGTGCGTGTGTTTAGTTTTGCAGATGTGTTTTATTTTTTTATGATGTGAAAAACTGGAAAAGACCACTGCACATCCTTTTTTGAAGAAGAAGAGGAAACACGAGCGATAAAAATCCCTAAAATAAGCTAACAAGAAGACTTTTTACGGATGGTTCAACAACCATGAATGATTCATGTTGAGACTGTAGAGCTGGAGGAGTTCATCCAATAGTTTGACATTTAATGAAAGCAACAGCCAGGAGTTGTTGAGCTTAGTTTAGTTTAGGAAAAAGGACGAGAAAGAGTGGAAACAGGCAATATTATTTGACAAAAATGTCAATTTGCTTTTGCTATTTTACATCGAGTTACCCACCCTTAAAGACATTCTCAGCCAGCTTATCTAGTTCCTACGTTTCCACCCTTTGCTGACAATATTTTACATTAATTCAGTGTCAAAGTCATTTTAGTTCATGGGCTGGAGCAGTAAAATAATAGCATAATAACCTATAAACAACCAGGACTCCATAATTTTCCTTTTCATTTACATTTAATGCAGTATTTTTTTTTACAAAACATATTATAAAAAACCTAAAAATTCAATATTTAACAATATTATGGCTAAGTTTGCCAATTACACCTTACAGATCTTTTGCCAAGGGTTCCTACAAAGCATGGAAAAGTATGGAATTTAATTTGAGTAATTTCCAGGTCTGGATAAGTATGGAAAAGGGAAAAAAAATATGGAAAAATGTTTGTGTTGTTTCCAGACTATTATCTCACTTTCTAAAATGAAATGTATTAATATATTCAAATCAAAACAAGTTATTAACCCAACATAGCCTACCTGTAGAGGATATGACACTGGCTGTAGAATGGTGTCGAGTTACCATGGTTACTGTTCACTGCGATTCTCATTTATTTATTTTTCGAGCCAGCCACCTATTGTCGTTGGTGGGTCGATGCAAGTTTTCCAAGGGCTGGCTTCATGAAAAATTAGTGAAGGCTTTTAAAACCATTTATTAACATAATAAACATCTAACAATTGGTAATCAGATGTTTGATACTGACTGAAAAATCCTCTGAAGAGTCTGGAAAATATAACATTTTGAAATGGAAAATGTGTAGGAACTGGCATCTGGAACCAAAAACTATTGTATTTGACATAGATTTTAATGAATAACCCTTACATTAAAGTGAGGAACGTCCCTGTCCGACAGCACACAGGCTTCTTTCACCTAAATGTCAAACTTATTTCCTTTTATGAAGGCTGAGTGTAAAGGAGAAACCTGCAGCATTTAATTAATTAATTAAGTATTTGTCTCATCTCCTGTAAGTTTCTGTTATTAATGATGAGGTAGAGAAACAGACAAAAACAGGGAGAAAAAGCAGCCTCTTCTCGACCGTTCTCCACCATCTGTCAGTCCCAGTGGTCTGCTCCAGTTTACACTTTATATTGGTCTCCTGTCCCCTGTGCTGTGTGTCGTTGAAATGGGTGGAGTTGTGTCTTGTGTTGTCCTGACTTTAAAGTCCTTTCCGCCGCGGCTTTCTTTGTCTTGCAGCTCCTCCTCCTCCTCCTCCTCCTCCTCCTCCTCCTCCTCCTCCTCCTCCTCTTCCTCCTCTTCTGCGTCACCTTCAATCCTCTCCTCGGTGCACATAGGTGGTCCCCAGAATGATGTGTGCAGTCTTGCAGGATACCTCTTTATTATTATTATTATTATTATTATTATTATTATTGTCGTTTTTTTTTTTATTGCCGATGAATATGCTGATGTGTTAATTTTTTTTTTTTGGAATATGTTGTGTTTATGTTGAGACATCAGTGCAGCGAATGCAGACTGGTGCACGTGTGTGTGTGTATGTACAGTCCAAAATACCCTCAACCTGCAACCCACGGAGAACGCTTCATCCCTCACACTGGATCCAAATGTGCCATTATCTTTATGTATCACACACACATATATATATATCGACATATTGAACTCACACACACACACACACAGAGAGACACACACACACAAATACATACATATTGTACAGGATCAAAAATGTGCCATGACTAAATGAACGCTTGACAATTTATTTTTTCTATGTTTTCAAAGGAGAGTCAAGTAGTGACATGTACAGAAAATGTTGCAATGATATGAAAATAAAAATCTTGCTGTGTGTAAATTATTCAACAATTAACTGTTTATATTAAAATTATGAATAAAATTATTGGAGAAAAAAAAACGTGTCAGGGTCTCACTTTTTAAACCACAGTGAAGTCCTATAGATGTAGAAGATGATTTCTCACATATTGCATATGTTATAAAAGCATATATAGCATATATAAAAGGACAGTCATTTTGCAAAAATCTGCTCATATTTTCATTGCAATGTTTATTTTTATTTTTTTAACCTTTAGTTAAAACCCAAAAGCATCAAACCTGGTCAACCTGGGACATTTTTTACAACCGAGGTAAGAAAATGTGGAATTTGCCTTTTCACGTACTGTATTTAAGTCCAATAACTGCACTTCTTTAAAAAGCCACTATCCCACACACATAAATACTGAAGTTACAGCACAAAATATAAGGGTTTAAAAAAGTCATATTGCTCTTTCCTGGTGTGTCACAGCAGACGGATAAGAATCTAATGCAGGAGACAAACTGAATAACATCTGTCTTTTTGTTTTTTTCCACAGCTGCAGACTGGGAATGCTGACTGCTCAAAGTATGTGATGTGTTTCTCTCTATTTATTTCTTTAGAAACTAGGTCAAGTTTACATATTTCTTTATTCCATATTTATATACAGTACTGTACGTTCACTCACCAACCGCTTCTTTAGGTTCAACCGTTCGACTGCTTGTCTTACCAGAAAATGATTTTGGTGGAGATTGAAGTCACTTTTTATAATATTACTTAAGTAAAAGTCTTAAAGTAAATGACATTTAATGTACTTAATTATCAAAAGTTATTTTCTGATATACAATGTACTTAAGTTTTAGAAGTAAAAGTATTAAAACAGTGAGGAGTTAGGATTGAGCCACGGTCGCTCAGTGGTAGGGCGAGTTGTCTTTCAACTGGAAGGTTGTGGGTTTAATTCCTGGCTCATGTGTGCTTGAGCAAGACATTTAACCCCATGTTGCAATGTGTGAATGTCAAAACTGTACACTACCAGTCAAAGGTTTGGGGTCACCTTTACAATTTGTGTTGTGTTTTCCATTAAAACTCACACTTTTATTCATCAAAAGAGTTGCAAAATGAATAGAAAATATAGTCCAGACATTGACGAGATTAGAAATAATGATTTTTTATTCAAAAGAACCAGCAAAACATCATTGCACAACGGTTTTCAAGGGTTTTCTAATCATCATAGCCTTCTAACGTGATTAGCAAACACAATGTACCATTAGAACACTGGAAATGGGCCTCTTTACACCTATGTTCCATTAAAAACCAGACATTTGCAGCTAGAATAGTCGTTAACCACATTAACATTGTAGAGAGCGTATTCAGTGATTCATTTAATGTTATATTCATTGGAAAATAGTGCTTTTCCTTCAAAAACAAGGACGTTTCTAAGTGACTCCAAACTTTTGACCGGTAGTGTAGTGTGATGCAAGTCATCAAGACTAGAAAACGCTCTATATACTGTAAATACAGACCATTAGCAATTTTTCTTCTGATTTTATCTGCTACAAAGACAGTTAGAGGAAATGTAGTGGAGTAAAAGTAAAAGTTGCAAGAAATATAAATAACAAAGTAAAGTACAGATAATGTGAATGTCGTACTTAAGTACAGTTGTGAAGTATTTATACTTACATTCACAACACTGGTGGTGAGTCTTTCAGAAACTGCTGATCTCCTGGAAATTCTTTACCCACAAACGTCTCTAGGTTTTTTTTTACAGAGAATGTCTGAGGGGGAAAAAGAAAATATATCTGTGAGTAAAATGCTTTGTTGCTGTCAGAAGAAGAGACCAGTGACTATGTTTTCATTACATTAGTGTTGTAGTTCAGAAAATGCTGCCACCGCTGCACAAATCTGCTCTTTTCACTCTCACTGTCTGTGAGTGATGTTTGCAGTGTTGCACTCCTTCATTGATGTGAGTCTCAGCGCTCTGTCGCACACTCAGATCTCAGAGTAGGAGGCGACAAACAGACACAGAGTGTGCTCTACAATGCACTGCACTGCACTTGCAGCTCTGCAGAAACTAAGCTCTGACACAAAACCACTGTAAACACAGTTTCCCCCCAAACCTGCTCAGAGGAGAGTGAACCTGCGAAAAACAAGGCAGCAGATGCAGATGGTACAGTCCTGGTGCTTTAGTTTATTTCAGCGTATATAATGAAGTGCATCAGAGCTGCACGTGCAGCCCTGTGTTGTTAAGAGACTCTGAGGTGAGAACAAAGGTTTACTGTCATTAAACTCTGTGACATAATGTCACCACCACCACCTCGAAAGTGCTTTGCTGCCACAGCAGGTTTCGCAGCAGCAGCAGCAGCAGCAGTGACGGCACAAACTTGGGCCCAAACGGCGTCATTTCGTCCTCTGCCATGCTGAGGTCTGAGAAAAAGAGGAAGCAGAGGTTGAGATCCTGTGGCTCGCTGCTGGCTCACTGCACTGAGGACCAAGTTCTCACACCGGAAGGATTATTTCGACGCATCTTCGTCTCATTTCTGTGCACAGGAAGGATTTAATCCCACCAGGCTGTCACTCACCATCACATGTGAGTAAAGAGTTCTTGTCTCAGCACAGCACACTTCAGTCCTTGTTTTTGTTGATGTGAAATATGAGGTAGTGTTGTAATAGTGTGTTTTTATTCTGTCTTTCTGTCTCTGTGCTGGTGTTTTTTTGTTTCCTGTCTCTGTCTCTGGGAAAGTAACAAGACTTTTTTTTTCTTCCCCCTCTCGTCGTGCACTGAACTGAACTTGACAGTCATCACTGGCTGCACTTGTGCAAATTAAGAAGCAAAGTGGTTGCGACGGTTTCTCGGCTTCTTCTTGTGGAGCGGTGACAAACAGATCCTCTCCTTTTTCTGTTCGAGCTCTTCGCCGTTTTATAGGACTTAAAGCTTTATGTGGTGCTTTTATCTCCATGTGACACAGAATGAGGACATACACACCCTGGATCATTGCCCCATACTCACTCTGTCTTCTCTATTCTTGCTTTTTCTTTTGCTTTTTCTACTCTTCGTTGTCTTAGACCGAAAGTATTCATATTAATTCATATCATACTAACCTTTCACTCCTGTGTCATTCACAAACATCGGTTTTTGGCCTTCAATTGTTTTCATCTTCATTTTAATAATTTCTTCATGCATTTTTATATCCTCTGTGTGTGTTTTTGTGTTGTTTTAAGAGACAATAACCACTTTCTCTTCCCTGTTCCCTCTGTCTCTCTTTGAGGAGATCATTCACAGCCAACAGCTCGGTGGTTCTCAGCCGGCTCTTTCACTCTCTCCCTCTCTCCCTGTGTCTGTCTGTCCGTCTGTCCCGACTCTCCTCCCTCCTTCATTCCCTGCCTCTCTCTCTCGCTTACTTGGTGCCTGAGCTCCAGTGTGAGTCAGCCCCAGTTCCAGGCGGCCTCCCCACTGTGCTGCTCCTATGGCGGACTCTCCTCTTAACAACTCCTGGCCCTCCTTCTCCAAACTCTGGATGAAGAGATGGTCTTTCAAGAGAGGTACGAGGGGGAAATCTGGATTTATTTATATTTTCTGAAAGGAAAAAACTGGACAGAGAGGACAACCGCAGCACTGGATGTGACCTTAAGATGTTGCGGCTGTGTGTGTGTGTGTGATGTGTGCCTCTTGGCATCATTTTTCTCACCTTTGGTAACTCCTCATCACTTCCTTTTTCGTTAAATCATTGTTTAACCTATTTGACCTGGTTGGGATTTGTGGTGACACACAGTTGCAGATGTGTTTCAGATTGCAGTTTTCTGCAAAGGTTGACTGAGTCATTTCTAAAACGTGCTGCGTCGTACAATGTGTGAGAATTCACGATTGAAATCTGATAATTTATTGAAAAAAAAAAAAAGTATCATTATGTGTCCGCGGTGCTGCTAGTGAAACCTGCAACAGTCGGTTTGCGTATGTGAGGTTTGGGTGGAGCATTGGTTTGGTTTTTACATTAAAATTCATGCAGAAAAGATGTTTTCTGCATGAATGTACGCTTGTAGTCTGATCCAGTTGTAGCATGTGTGCAGCTCGATGCTTTGAAACAGTTGTCCGACATATTTGTGATAAAAGAGAGATGAGATGTGAGATGATATTTGTTTTGATCTCTGCTTTGTCCTTAGATCTGACAGCAAGCTCTGCGCACACACACACACACACACACACACACACTAGCAACAGAATCTATTTGAATAAGTTCATATTTTTTCAGAAAAGCTCCAAATTGTTTTTCGTTTTTTTTCCCAAACGTTTTTTTTGTGAAGATAAGCAAACAATTTAAGATCAGATTTGTTCAATCATCTGCCAGGACTGATACTGATGCTGACATCATGTATTCCCTTTAGCCCCTTACCTTAACGGGCTGTTGCACCCAATGTTGTTGTTTTTTCCACTTGGTCAAATGAATACACACTTAAAATCATTATCCTGCTGCTGGGTTTGTTTAATTCACAATTATATTGCAGAGTTGGATCTAATTTGACCATTTTCTTTAAATTGATTTTATATTTTTTTCGTATCTTTTACCATAAAGTGTAGGGCTTTTATTTTCTATGAAGGAAGTGACTTTGACATAGACTTTTTGTCCATTTTATTTATTTTTTTCAATCCCTACGTAGGAAGGACATCTATTGTTGTTGTGGGAATGAGACTTGTGTCTCAGATCCACTGTTTGATGATCAAATAACACCTTTATCTCTGGAAATTAGTAAATATAAATATATATTATATATATATATAGAGAGAGAATTATATATAGGCCTAAAAAAGGCCCTTTAAAGTTGTGGGGACCAGACAAAATGTCCCCACAAAGATAGGTTTGAACATTTTTTGGACCTCACAAAGATATAAATAATTGTATGAGTATATACACACACACACGAAATTCCATTCATGTGGACAGCCTCAACAAAGCATGATCCCTAACTTTAACCCTAACCAGTTAAAGCCTAACCCTAACCCCTTCACCTAACCACGAGTCAAACAATTCAAATCTTAGGCCTAAACTTAAGGAGTTGCTCCTCAGAAAAGCACACAAACACAGTGCTGTCTTTGGCTTCTGCAGGAAGCGTTTGGCTTCTTTATGTGAATGACCTCGATGTGTTTATTGTTCTCTGCGAGTCTCTGCCGAGAGCACATCCGCACACAGAGCGTCGGCGTGCGAGTTGCAATAATTCATGGTGCACATTGTAAATAATCAACTGACTGTGTCATATGATGTCCGAGTTCCTCTTGTGATTGTCACACAGCGACCGTACAGTACAGCGAGCTCTGTGGCAAACACCGTCGTTTCCTTCATGTCACATTTTCTCACATGAACACAGAGGATGTATCACATGTACCTCATGCACTATTTGTACTATGTGCATATATATACTGTATATGCACAGTGCTGTGCAAAAGTGAGGTCTGTTGTTTTTTCTGTCTGTCAAATTCTGTGATCATTGGACTTTGGAATGAAGTGACGCGACTTAAAGCTGCTCTTATATATTAGCGAGCTGTCAATGAGTTTAACTCATGCAACATGTGTTTGTAATGCTCAAACATGTCTTGAATAAACCTGGCATAATAGACTTTTTTTTTTTTTACAGCAGATGTTTCTTTAAATGAAATACACTCTTAGAAATATAAGGTTCTTCGGCTTGTCCTCATAGGAGAACCCTTTTTGGCTCCAGGTAGAACCTTTTTATAAAGGTTCCACCTGGAACCCTTTTGGAGGGTTCTACCAAGAACCATTTTAAAAGCCTTTGTTCAGGAAAGGGGTTTTAAAGGGTTCTCTGGATCAAAATGGTTCTTACTGGAACCATTAGTGTTACCAAGAACCCTTGAAAAACCCTTTCTTTGGGAAAGGGTTTTTCAGAAGCAAATGGTTCCAGGTAGAACCTCAGCCCTTGTAGAAGAACCCTTTTGGAACCCTTATTTCTAAGAGTGTAGGACAAACACAGGATTTACCAGTAACATGACTTAAGGTTCCACTCTTAATCTCTTTCAACAATTTTTTTTGTTGTTGTTTTTTTTTATAAAAAGAGCAACAAAAAACTGAATACATATTTTCTGGATGTATTCCAGTAAAATGAAATAGAAATAATTATCCTTTATTGTCGTTATATCATTGCTAAAACAACACATCTAATGGTGGCTTAAGATTTCTGCAAAGTAGTGTATGTTCAGAGGTGGAAAGAGTACTAAAATATAAAATAGAAGTACCACCATTTTAATAACATTTTACTTAAGTACGAGTAAAAGTACTGGTCTAAAAATGTACTCAAGTTAAAGTAAAAATGTAGCTTGTTTAAAATATACTCATAGTAAAAGTTACTTAGTTAGTAGTTTTTTTTTTATTAAATTCAGGCAAACATTCTTTTCTTTTTTTTTTACTTAGTAATGGATGTGAAACATGTTAAAAAAATTACTAATTTAAAAAAATACTTTTGAAAAGTACAAGTACACAAAAAACCTACTCAATGACAGTAATGCTGGTAACCTCTGTATACATGTGTGTGTGTGTGTGTGCAGGTCACTGTGTTCATTAATAATTAGTATAGAGTTTTTGTTCATTTGATTATTATTTTAGGTGCTTCTACAGCAGACCACCCTTTGTTAAGTTAAGTAAAATTGTGGTAAAACAGCTGATGATGTCAGTGCACCCCCCCCCCCCCCCCCCCCCCCCCCACACACACACACACACGCACACACAATGATGTATTAGCAGATATGAGCAGGCCGACCATAAAAGGCTACAGCAGCTCTTACAGGACAACATCCAGCAGCTGCTCCAGTGTCTGTTAGGTTTACACTGAACACAAGAGGGATTTGGATGCAAACACATTCTCCCTCCCCGCGGGGACACTGCCATCCCCGCAGCCGCAGCCAGTGATTTAGTGTGATATAGAGAATAGATCCACATCGCGTCTGTGTGCCTGTTTACTGGAGAGACATCTCTGGCTGTCGTGCTGGGAAAGGGCGGGGAGCTGATGATGTTGTTTGGTTTACAGCGGGACATGGTGCAGGACTCGTGGAGTGTGGAGCCTGTCTGCATTTTGTCTCTCTTTACCTGTGATCTTTTACTGGAAGGTCATTGTTGTGTCGCAGGTGACGTCAATGACAGGAAAACTAAAAGCTTGAGTGTGAGTCTGAAAATAGAGACACGTCACGTTACAAACTCACAAAACAAAAATCAATAAAATAGTAGAAAACGTGTCTCTATAAAGAGTCGTCATGTGTTTGGTGTGAGATCATTGTTTTATTAACGTCACAGATTTACTGTAAACTCTCTGAACTCAACTATGTGGCGTGTTGAATATCTTGGCAAGACGATCTAAATGAAAACACAGTTTTTATGTGAGCTTTTCCTCAAAGGTAGAGTTGCAGATCCTGGTAAAATCTGATGGATCTGGCTGCATTATGCTACTCCCTGCACCAACGTTCATTGAGATAATCAGCGATTTCCCATCAGTGCACACAGGAGTCTTTGACCCACTGCTGCCTCCATCACTTAGTTCAGGGGTGTCAAACTCATTTCCACTGAGGGCCACATCAGCATAATGGTTGCCCTCAAAGGGCCAGATGTAAGACAGAATAAATGTAACTAAATGTAAACGCACCCTCAGAAAAAGACAATACATTCTGCTGCGATCGCAGTTTGCCTTTTAAATCTTTAACAATTCGTTGTTTTCCTTGAAGGCTAACTTCGGCATAATTGGCTCCTTGTTTGGTGTCAAAATGCAGACGTAGATTGTACTTCTTTGATGACCGACGCCGCCTCATAACACAAAAGACATACTGGTTTTTTCCCTTTTTCGCCTTCCCATCTTTCTTGAAACCGCTGTCCATCTGCATCAATCTTTCTCTTCCTGGACATTTTTGGATCATTTGTGGATGATTTCATCATTTGCATGATGCGTAAACAATGACATACTGCAAACGAGTGGCGGCATGCCATCACTTTCACGGGTAACACAATTGCCATGCATTGTGGGAAATGTAGGTTATGGTCAACACATGCATTAACCCATTAAGGCCTGAAGCGCCTGGAACCTGAGCTTCAATGGCTACTAAATAACTGATTTTTCAGCCTCTGTGGCAGATATAGGAACACAATTCAAAAAGTATTTTAGAGCTCACATCTGTGGCTTTCCTGTGAAATTTAGTTTATTTAGATACAAAAATGTAAAATTAAAGTGAATAACTATTTACAATTAAAAAACCGTAAGAAAATAAAGTAATATCAACTTGTGTCAGTGCCTTGATTTAGTCCTGATGGAGTGTGAAGAACAAGAACATCATGTAATAACAGTCTGCTTCACATGTGCCGGTGATGATGCTTACAGCGCTGCGGCATCTGCAGATAAATCCACTGTCACCCCTGGTGCACGGTTGTAAACACTCGTTGGTACGGTGGTATTTATCGTCATTATCGCTGACCTCGTCGTCTTCAAACATAAATGTTTAAATGTCTAAACCATAAATCCCGGTCGATTTGTTCAGCGAGTTCGAAGTTATCATTGATGACGTCATCGAAGACGAAACGCCTCAAAATCACTGCCTTCAGAAATCTCTCCGCTGTCAAAGTCCGCGCGAAGTAATTTCAAAACAATGTCACGAGGAACCCTTATACCCCCGAAAATTGATGTATCCGATTAACTGGCGTCTATGAGAAAATAAAACGCGCAGCCGCTCTCCCGGCGTCAATGGCAACGGCAATGTTTTCCCGGTGTCAATGGGTCAAAGCAGCATAGACCTCGCGGGCCACATATAATGATGTGGCGGGCCACATCTGGCCCCCGGGCCTTGAGTTTGACACACGTGCCTTAGTTCAAATGTGTCATTTTGCGACTTAATGTGTTTGAAATCCTTCAGTCAGATCTACCTCAGTGATACAAACGTATCCAATGAGACAGCCGTAGAGCAGCAGTTGCTGCAAAAAAACTGACCTTCTCTATGGACTTTGGTGCAGGAGAATGAGCCTTTTTACAAACTTCAGTTTATCATCCAGAAATGGACATGAAACAGTAAGAAAAATATTCTGAAGGTGTCATAGACACGAGCAAGCAGGTTTTATGAGGTGAACTGATGTGTGATGGCAGCCGTGTTTCTAGTGATCATGAGCATCTGCAGTGCTCTTGGCTTAGTCAGAGCTGTGTGTGTGTGTCAAAGCCTTATACAACCACACTTTCTGAACTATTACTTTTACTGGACGCTCTAAAATGCCGATATGGACGTGAGCCCGGTTTATTGTTTGTGCTTTTGTGTTTGTCCTGTAATCGATGGATGGATGGATAACTGTTAACAGATGTGTTGTGACCAAAGAAAACATAATTCCGTGAACTTTTGAAGGAGAAACATTCATTGGCGTGTGGATGTTTGTGCTTCAAGTCGATGTTTTTTATTGTTTTCTTTTTCTTAGATAGATAGATAGATAGATAGATAGATAGATAGATAGATAGATAGATAGATAGATAGATAGATGGATGGATGGATGGATGGATGGATGGATGGATGGATGGATGGATGGATGGATGGATGGATGGATGGATGGATGGATGGATGGATAGATAGATAGATAGATAGATAGATAGATAGATAGATAGATAGATAGATAGATAGATAGATAGATAGATAGATAGATAGATAGATAGATAGATAGATAGATAGATAGATAGACAGACAGACAGACAGACAGACAGACAGACAGACAGACACTGGTCATCAGCAAGTAACACAGGTTATAAGTTACTTCCTACATATTGCTCCTTATTTGTTGCTTTGTATCAAAAGTAATCATTTGCATTTCTTGTTCATAATGCTGTCAAAAGTGATGTAGAGCATGTTTCTTTTGGAGCTTTATCAAAATAAGCAGTCAAAGTGCAGAACTGCAAAACATGGCAGCCAACCAGAGCAAAACATCTCTCCAAAGTTGTACTGTTTTCTTCATGTTCCTGCTGATGTCATCATAAGATCACCAATCATGATCTAGTAATTGAGTAATGCAGTAACCTTTACTTGCAGCTGAGCAAGTGAGGAAAATGTAAGGAAAGTGAACTGGAAAAGAAGAAGAAACAGGGCTCAAGGAGAACTGAGTCAGGCCGTGTGGAGCCAGACTCATTAGGCGAAGACTTGAGTTCACAGGAGACTTTCCTTGTAAAATGAGAATTATGTAACCTGACATCTGTGGTTCCCTCCTCCTCCTCCTCCTCCTCCTCCTCCTCCTCCTCCTCCTCCTCCTCAGTTGTGCATGGTGCGGCTGCAACCCTAACAGTGAATAAGACACAGACATGGACTTAACAGGCTCTTCAGACGCCACGAGACCCTGACAGCTTTATGTTTTAATGTGAGAGCGTTGCATTTAACACACGTCTGAACCTCAGTTATCACCAAGCCCAAGTTTGCATCTTCCTCACATGTCATTATATCATCATATATTGAACTGCATGCACGCTCAGTGAGGGAATGATCCCAGGCTCTCCACCAGCGACATGGAGACTAACGCTGAGCAGTTCCCGGTGGTGACTGTGGTCTGTGACATCATGTGAACGAGGAATTGTGTCTATGCAGTGGAAATGTAAAGGAGCTTTGAGTGAGAGGCTGGAGCAGGGACTGAGCTTTTCCTTCCATCTTGCACAAATCTGCTTAGAGTGAATACGCAGGTGTTGTTCAGCTCTGTCTGCCCCTCTTCTCCCTTTAGTACCGTTGAATCCATTGTACGTTTAAGACATGTTTATAACCCAGAAATATCACATCGATTATCTTTCAGGATCAGAGTGTAAACCATGTAGTCAGCCCTGTGGGTCTCCTGGTGCCCAGCTCTCTGTCCAGTCTCCTGCTTTCAGTGGGAGAGGATCTTCCTCCTCTCTGTCACCCGCCTCTGTCGCTGAAGATGTCTTCTTTGATAACACCTGTGACCAGGTAAAACCTTCTCCTTTTCACGTAAAATCATGTTTCTTTTAAAAGTTTAAAACCTGCCATTTCAGTCATGTGTGATCTCAAAGCTGCAGAAGGCAGGATTGATGGAAAAACTGTCCCGTTTTGGTCAGAGGTTATTAAAATGGGGTTGGGATTGCAGCTGAACTCTCCTCAGATGAACGCAGACAGTTCAGTTTGTGTCATAATATGTGACCTATATCTACAGGTAGGTCATGTGATTTACATGATGCTTGAGAGGGTATTATAGGATAAAAGGTGGGTATTTAAGGTTCCTATGTGGATATCTTCTTTCTTTATTATTTTTATTTAGAAATATCCAAAACATCTCCCCAAGTGCTAGAAAATAAACTTCATATGTTATAGTTTTTACTATATTTTTATTTTGCTATTAGAAATTAGCATTGACTTTTCTTCTCCCTAACTTTTTTTTGTTTAAAGTAAGTCAATTTCATTTATACAGCACCTTTCACAGATATGGAATCACAAAGTAAAAGACATAAAATACTAATAGTTTGAACAAAAAACAGGAAAACACAATATAAAGAATTAAACAATAAGAACCATAGTCTAACTAATAGCCTGATTAAAAAGAAAAGTTTTTAACTGCTTTTTAAATGTGACAAAGGGAAAAGGGGAGAGCGTTCCACAGACTCTAGGTGCTACTGCTTCAAAGGAGTGATCACTTCACTTTGTCTTTAAATGGATCTTTGGGACAACATCTGACAGAGATGTACAGTATGGAGGAGTTTGACCATGCAACGCTCTAAAAGTTAGGGTCAAGATTCTAAAACAGATTTTAAAATTCAATAGTAAATCAGTGAAGGGAGCCTAAAACTTTTCGATAAACACATAGTGTTTTCTTTGCCAAAACTCTCATCATGTATACCAAAAATGCCAAAATACCAAAAAATATTGAATTGTTGCTGAAGTCCAGATTAGCTTCCTCTAATCTCTCTGGTCTTCATCTCTGTCCCCACCTCCTTTGCTGACTTGCAGGATGCATGTTCAGTAGTCAGTGACTACGACTGCCTTGGAGTGGAAGTGGGCAGCAGCGTGGAGGACCTGATGGCCATGAGCTCCTCGTTCAAAGACTCTGATTACTTCAAAGACTTGGAGGGAGGGATATCAGCGTCACCGTCTACTACATCGACGACAGCCACATCTCCAGAAAACAGAGCCCTGAATGACTTAAAGATTACATCCGTCAACAAACGTGTACAGACTTCTCTGCCCACATTCTTCTCTCGGGTCAATGCACCATCACTGCCCTGCTACGTGCAGCCTGAAGAGGAACCGCACTGCAATTTTGTGGTCACTCAGCTCAGCCCTAAGTTACATCCAGGTTGCATTATCAACAGCAGTGACTCGTCAGGTCCTGCAGTCGGGCTTAGTCTGACCATCAATCTGAATGGACTGCTGGGATCAGTGGAAACAGCCAAGGGAAAAACAGGATCTGACTGTGTAACGACACAAACCACAATGGATTCTGAGGGAGAGCCAGATGAGGACAGCTTTCCTATCCTGGTCAGATCCATGTCGACATCTCGAAGGCACAGCTGGGGTGTTCCTGTGTCCCCCATTAACCTGGGGAGGAGGTAAGATGGATGATAGATGGAGAGAGTAATAGTTGTTAAAGAGGAAAGAAATATCACAACTAACACTTGGACGGGTCACCCTATGTCTGCTGGGATTGACACCTGAGATCCTCATGTGTAGGATAAAGCGGTAGAAGATGAATTAATGAATGAATGAATGAATGAATGAATATCTTGTGTCTAACCTTCTGTTTGAGATTGACATTTACTTGATTTGTTTAGTATCTTCTGGAGTCACTGTGACTCTTATGTCGCTGTCTTTACTGTAATAATAAGGGATAACGGATGGGACGATACCACTTTTTTGTGCATACGATACCGATATTACAAATTCAACTATCTAACGATATCAGCGCGATACAGTAATTGAACTATCAAGCTGTTAACAACACATAATTCTCCAACAAATGTTGTTCTCCCAAAAAGAAGAAATAAACAGCCCAAACTTGACATGATTTTTTTATTTACAGTTTTACAGCCAGTCATAGTGAGGCATACGATATATAGGATTTTTTGTATTGTATCGGATTAGGGAACACATATTCACCATTAACAAGGTGCTTACCAACATGAATATAAGTAGCATACTAGCCCTATATTAGTAAATATTAAGCACGTTATGAAGAATAAGGTGTTAATATGTGCTTAATGATTACTAATAAAGGGCTAGTATGCTACTTATATATGTTAGTAAGCACCTAGTTAATGGTGAATATGTGTTCCATAATATAAAGTGTTACCAATTTTGCATTTTTATCCGTGCGATATCCGATCCAGGGATTTTGACCAGTATCAGACCGAAACTAATCCCCAGGCCTAGTAATAATTAATGGTTTGTGACAGTTTAGCTGGTTCTTCTACGGTCCTTTAAATAATGCTGTCAAGGCAAAGTTCGTCATGAGAAACATATATACAGTAAGTAGCATACTAGCCCTTTATTAAAAGAACATAAAGAAATAAACACAGGTCATTAAGAGTCTCACTCAAACATTTTGTTTGGTATATAGATACTGTATATATATATATATATATACATATTTCAGAGCCGGTTAACCCCACTTCATGTGTGTTTATTGCTGTATACTGTGCTGTCAGACTGAGTCTGGATACCATGGCCATGGACAGCGACGGGGAGAGAGAGGATGACGAGGAGAGACAGAATAGTCTCTTCCAGTCCACGCAGCAGCAGACCTACAACTGCACAGCCTGTCCAGTGGAGGAGACACGCCGTCCCCGGGTGAGGGTCCCCCGTCCCAGAGCCAGCGTCACTCGAATGGTAAAATGGAATAGCGACATAAAAAGAGTTTGTTTTCACTGGATTAATGTTTGTCAAAGTGAAACTGCAGAGTCTTCTTCTTTTGGTCTATAATGTCAGAAAAACCACACATACAGTACTATATGTGGTAACACTTTAGATTAAGGAACACATTCACCATTCACTAGGCGCTTACTAGCATATATAAGTAGCATACTAGCCATTTATTAGTAATCATTAAGCACTCAACATCGTATTCTACATAACCTTATTCTACCTCTATTACGATATGAATTAAGATTTTTCCTAAATAGGTGTTAGTACGTGCTTAATATTTACTAATAAAGGGCTAGTATGCTACTTATAATATGTGTTCCCTAATCTAAAGTCTTACTCTATATGTTAATAGTGTTCTGCAGTCTACCTTCACTTCTTAAAGTTGCATTCTAATTAGCTATTAACCAAAAAAATGCTAATTACTAACTACTGCATGCCGTTCTGTCGTGCACATTAGACAGAGGTATTGAAATGTACATGTGTGTATATGCTTTAATGTTTTCAGACCAGCGGTTCACCTGGCAGACATCTGTATTCCCGCTCAGAAATCCTCGCCTCGGACGAATATTCCCAAGCAGCACACATTTCCCGTGTTGTCCAGACGTCCAAACAGGCCGCAAGGGCAGCGGCAGGTAGAGCTGAGTGTTTTTATGTTAGTTTTTTTGTATGTATTTCTTCATTTTTCTCATTTTTATTTTTTCCACCCTAATGCAGCAGAGGAGTTTGACTCAGAAGAAAATCTTCATTCTACCGATGGACAGAGCCACATGTAAGTCTACACCATCATTAATAACTCACCGACTTGGAATAATGTGGTGGAATGGAATATTTCCTCAGTGGAATATTTCCTGGCAAGTTCAGGTTTAATAATACTTAAAAGTAGAAAGAAAACACTCCTCATGAGACTTAACTCTTGCTGTGAATTGTACCTGCAGCTTTTGAACGGTGCAGTAACGTGGGGGCACATACTGTTCTTTAGTTGTAAATGATTGTGGTATGGTGCAGATATCCATGACTCCCACGTAACAGCAGGGCTTTCCTTATTTCCTCCTGACATTTCTGCTCCATGTCACATGTCTGCAACCTTCTCCTCCCACAGTCCTCTCTCCCAGCTCCTTGGATGGCCCCTTAGAATGTATGTGTGTGTACTTATCTACGTATACGTATATGCTGTACTGTATGTATATCTTTCCAGGGTCCAAATCTATATTTGTGAGGACATTTTGACCTTGTGGGGACATTTTGCCTGGGATACACAACATTAAAAAGCTTTTTCAGGGTTAAGTAAGACTTGGTTTAAGGGTTAGGGTTAGAATTGGGTTTAGGTTAAGGTTAGTGCATAAACACTAACCTTGTCAGGACCACTCGTCCTCATAGGGGCCAAAACCTGGTTTTAATGAGCCAAAAACCTAATTTATGAAGAACTGGTTAAAGTTAAGTGCTAAGCATTGAATTGTGGTTCAGTTAAAGTTAGAGTTAGACGTGTAATGGTTATGGTTAAGGTCAGGGATAACACTGTTAGTTGATGCTGTTCAAATGAATGGAAGTCAAGGCAGTGTCCTAAGAGGAATAGCTGCACAAAAATGTGTGTGTGTGTACGTGTGTGTGAGAGAGAGATAATATAGTATATGTGTGTTAATGTGACTGTGAGAGTGTCTGGTGATTATGTGGATGCAGCAGACATGGGAGGATTCTTCTGTAAATCACAGTTTGACACCCAGCTCCCAGCAGCTGCACCCTCTCCTCTCCTCTCCTCTCCTCTCCTCTCCTCTCCTCTCCTCTCCCCTCCTCTCCTCTCCTCTCCTCTCCTCTCCTCTCCTCTCCTCTCCTCTCCTCTCCCCTCTCCTCTCCTCTCATCTCCTCTCCTCTCCTCTCCTCTCCTCTCCTCTCCTCTCCTCTCCTCCCTCCACTCAGACACAGTGTCTTGTTTGTCTTAGGCTGATGGTACAGAAAGTTCTGCAGGAGCTAAGGCAGTACCACGGGTAAGTAAACAGGAGAGGGAGGTCTGGTTGCTTCTGCCACCGTTCAAACATCATTAGTCATGAGAGCAGCAGTGAGGGCATCTCACACTATGACCAGGAGCAGCACTGCACTCTTTCAGCGCGTTTGTGTACACCGAGCGTTGATGGCACATGCATGTTTTTTGCGCGTGTATCTGCATGTGTTGACACAGTTTGACACAGTATATGTCATTAACACGTCTGGGGAGGAGTAGGTATCTGTTCAAGGGACACAAAGCTGTGTTAATTCAACTTTATTTCACTTTCAGATTGTCTCTTTCCCCCCCCCCCCAACTCTACTTATTCCACACACACTACTTATTTGTGTGTGTCACGGCATGCTGTTAAATAAACTATTCTTCTCTGCATGTAAGTCATTTCATTGTCTGTCACAGAGTCAAGCAGAGGAACAACAGATCAGGGGTCAAAGATTCAGAAAGTGTCACTTGGTACGAGTTCCTTTCTAATAAGTAAGTAACGTCCGTACTTATTGCTGTCTCATCAATAAAGCTTAAGGGTCCAGTGTGTAACATACTGAATATATTACCCATAAGTATGTTTGTATAAGTGTAGACTTGCTGAACTGGAATGAAGCTTACTTCTATGCAAACATAGAAAAAAAAAGTCCTGCCCACACAAAGCTAATGCATAAACAAACAAAAGCAGGAGAGAGAATGGGAGAGTTGAGAGACACGTGGAATTGTGTTGACATCCTTTTCTGGTATTCAAAGGCCATCGTAGATCATTAACGCACTTGGGAAAGTGAGCACTCGCGCAGTTTCTCCATTACATGTCACTAATTCTTACACACTGGACCTTTAATTTATTTTCTACTCAGTTGGCATGCAGGTGTCAACAGTGTGTTTAGCAAAAATGTGGTTGCCTTATATCAAAGAAAAATGTCCACAACCATAATCTAGTTCATGTATGCTGTTTTAAAGAGTGGCAAAAACATGCCACTCTTTCTATAAATGTTGGTGTTTGCTTCATTTTACCAACCACTGACTTCTCTGCCACTTCTTCCAGGAATGAGGAAGAGGAGGATCGTACAGAGAAGGTGGAGAAAGGCACCAAGGTGAAGAGGACTCTGAGTTCTTTGAAGAACAGAATGACTGGTTCCTTCAATAAAGATAAGGTCGGTATACGTGCAGTGCAGACATTTCATGTTCAATGTATATATATATATATATATATGCTACAGTGAAATGTTAATAAACACAGGGTAAACGGACCAGGATGTGGAAAGAAGAGGTTTTGGTTACCAAACTAAAAAAACAGTGCTACTTCCTGTTTACACTGTATACACTATTTTTGTCAGTTAACCTGTGAACATAAGAATTAGAATATTAGAAAAGAGTAATGCTTTTCTGCATTTTGAAGATAAATAAATAATATCAGTGGCTGCGCTCAGTTGTTATTACACATGCCAATTGCTGAGGTGTGATTAGTTTGTGCGTGTTGCGGCACACACAGCGCACTAATCTACTTACACAACCCCCGTTACACTGTTACATATCCTGCCACAAGACATGGCTGTGTTATGTCATAGCCAGCCAGGCAGTATATATGTGCTGCACTGACTGACAGACAACACGCGTGTTTGCATACAAAGACTCTCTCTTGTTTCTCTGCAGGGTAAGAACCGAGAAAAAGATCAGCAGAAGGAGAAGGAGGCCAAAGAGAAATTGTGTGACAGCAGCAGCAACAGCAACATTGGACATTATTTGGTGCCAGGCGCTTTTTCCAGCTGTGCCACCTGCTCACTGTGTAGCAAGAGCCTGCAGAAAAAGCATGGCCTGCAGTGCTTGAGTGAGTAACGCCACAGCCACAGGTGTACGCACACACGCACCCATGCTTGTTGTCAGCATGACACACATGTGCACAGGTGTTGAGCTCACACACACAAACCCGTGTCTATTTATATCCACGCTGCTGCTGCATGCTCACTCGCACTCACCCACCCAGTAACTGGATCACTCAAGCAAACAAACACAGCTACACACACACACAAGTGTGCACAGCTACTCCTCTAAGGACACAGCCTTAACAAAGCACTATCCCCAACCTTCGCCATAAACCTAGACCAGGTTTTGGTCTCCATGAGGACTACTGGTCCCGACAAGGTCGGTGTTTATGTTAGAGAATGTCCTAAAGAGGTAACAAATACAAGACAAAACACACACACACACAGAGATTCTGGTTTCCTTGACTTTAAAGGACATTATATTGACTTGCATTCATTTCCTGGACACTTACTCTAACCTTATGTCTTAATAACTGATGTTATTGGGACTTTCCTCATAATGTGACTGTGAAAACAGATTTAAGTGCAAACAACATTAGTAATATTTGGAACACACACATGCACATTAAGGCGTAGTTCAAAACACCTAAATCATTAGAATACACAACTATTTCTGACTTTATGTTTTGTATTTTACTGTGTTGTGTTGCAAATTATAGCACTATAATCCATATACAGTGTTCCCCTTTCAGTTCCTCCTCAAACCGACTCTGAACTTGACGAATTACAAAACAAAAACACAGACGCAACTTCCTCCATCCTCTGTCATGTCACATCATTACTGTGTGTGTGTGTGTGTCCTGTGTTGCACAACTCTGCTCACATGTTATCTGATGTGTTATCACCATCCTCACACAGATGTTAGTGTGACTCAGAGTCATACGGTGACATTGTTCCTCCAGCTTGTGATGCTCTTCACATTTCCTGTTTCATTTGTGTGTATTTGAGCTAGAGTTTAGACCTGCACCTGCTCCTTCAGTATACGACCTGCAGGTGATATACAATGACGAAATGTGTAAAACTGTGGACACAATTATTATTATTAATATTATTATTATTATTATGAGTAGTAGTAGTAGTAGTACCACAGTTTTTGGTAGTAGATATGTGGCTTCACTTAATTATAAATGAATTATTCAAGTAATAATTAAGATAAACATATTATATTATAAAAAAAACCTGCAAACTTCAATAGTCCATTTAAATTACATATCATTCTACAATATTTTAATTAGGCATTTGCAATGCACAGACGTAATATGGGTGGCAATAAATTACATTTTTTTCAATATTTAGCTGCCAAACAGATAATTGACACAGAAGTAGAGACTATCAACATTATAACCTAAAGTTAAAATGTTAAAATAGCATGATCAAATTCAGTGATGGTAGACAAATAATGCATAAAATGCACATTTTGTGTTATATTTATCATTAATTTCATCAAAGACAGTATAGTGGATCAATATTGAAGTAAAATTGTTAAGTGTAAGCAATATTTTAGTTATTGTCACAAAGCCACATTTATTTTGCTTGGGTAAATATATAACAATACTTGTAAATTAAAAAAAAAACTTCAGCTTATATATATAGACAGCCAGTATACTGTAAAATTATGAAATGGAACAAATGATGCAAATGTACTGGACCATATCTTTTTTATATATAAAAATCAAAGTTAAGTGTTATTCTTGCATCCATTAAAACTGCAGACTGACCTACTGCACATTAAAGTGCGCCAGCGTCATATTAAAAGTGATACTTTTTGACTCCCACTGAGGGTTTTTCCTCCAAGAACAACAACGCGGACACATTTGTAGGCATTACTGTAAGAGAGTGGCTGTCTTTTCTCATAAGCCATGTGGTCTGATGGTGCAGAATTTCACATCATCAAATAAATGTTCCAACAGGGAACCAGAACTGCTCTCAGTATTACGGCCATTTCATTTTCACTGAAGTCGACTGTTTGAAGGAGATGAGCAGCTACTCCTTGCTTTCACTTCATTATTTTTCAGTGACTTGTAACTTTGTGAGATTCTCTGCTTCTTGTTCTCTGTGTGGGTACAAAGGTCATCGTGCAGCGGTGGTTCAGTGGTAGAGAGGACTGTCTTTCAACCAGGAGGTTGTGATGACAGTTAACCTACAAGATCTATAAGATATAAGATCTACAATTCATAAGCATCTTAATCTTAGAGTCTGACAGGAAGGGGAATAATGTATGATTGTTTTTAGGAGTGAGCCTTATTAAACAAAGCTGTTCTGGTATATTGTAGGAGACGAAGGGCAAGGCTCTGTGTTTCACCAGTGCCATTCAGGACAGTACTGCTTCTTACAGACATGAACCAGAAACTAGTAGCGCACATTTATCTCACTCTTTGTGTCACATATTTCTTTCTTTCTATTTTTTTCATCAGCCATAACATCATTAATCCAGATGGTAGGGCTGTTGATATTTTGTGTTGTTGGTGAAGACAGACACACACATGCCCACACAGCCCAAACAAAGCATTATCACTGTGCATAACCATTTATGCCTAACCCTAACATTAACCTAACCAACACTCACATTAAAGCCCAACACTTAACCGTTTGGTCTCCGTGGTCCTCACAAGGTCAGTATTTGTGCCAGGAAATGTCCCAAAGAAGTAACACACACACACAGAGAGAGAGAGGCGTGAGAAAACAAGTGAGTGTCCCTTTAATTTGAACCAAGCCCCTGTGGGGATTCAGCCGAGCATCAGCCTGTGGAATGCGTCGTTTGTGTGCCAGAGATTGTTCCTAGTGAGGAGCAGGACACAAAACTGGACTAAACCCAGAGTGTCATACTTGTTGCTTGCTTCTGGCTTTCAATGGCTGAACTAGTTTGTGTAGTTCTCCGGCAGACGGAACTCCCCATTGGATGCAGCGGACTCAGCTAATCCCGGGTCCCGGTGGAACGGTAAGGGGGCAGCGACTGTAGCCTGGGATCAGGTGGATATGGCTCTCGTTGTTCCGCTCAGTGGGACTTTTCAGCCATCCGTGCTGCTAGCTCGACCAGCTAAAGGCTAGTTATAGCTAACCAACCGCTTCTTTCAGTTGTGTTAATTAGTTGTTTTGTTGAGCTTGAGTGGGGTCAGTGAGTAAGTAAAGAGTTTGCAAACTAAACTTTGTCATATGCTCAGTTTGTCGCCAACGGGTCCGACTCGAGACTGTGTGTAGCAGAGTAGCTATTAGCTAGTTGTTAGCGTTGTTAGCCCTTCTCCAACCGCCTCTATTTGAAAAACAAGGTGAGTTGTCTTTATTTAGCTTTAACCATTACATATTATCAAACAACCACACCAGCGCTATTTGGCTTTATTATTGACGTTTGCTCATTCCTTGAATTTCACCCATTTACAATTTTAGTCGTTTGTCTTCGCTGCTTTTTGTGGACGTTCTGTAAAGCTCAACAGGTGATTGCTAACTTAGCTACCGTTAGCTTCATGGGATAACTTGTTATTTACTCGAAGTTGACTATTACGTTGTTACTGTTCTGCCTGGACATTGCCTTTAATATGGTAAGAATGTCATATGTTGGGTGAAGCAATATTCATGTTTACAGTTCGGCGAGGTGCATGTGTGTTGGTGTTTAACTATGTCTTGTGTTTGTACTCGTCCTCCCACCCAGTTGGCTCAGACTTCAGCCGCTAACTGGCTCGCTATTACGAAACTACGTGAGCCTCCATGTGTTTAATCATATTATTGATTGTGAAATTCTCATAAGTCCACGGGGAAGCAGGTGATACCCATCTACCAGCGCGTTATGTTAACATCGATCAATGGGAACAGTCGAGACTGAGTGTTGAGCTTGCTCCCCTCTCCTCGACCTCTCTGCTCTGATTCAGTTTTCTCTGACTGGGTCACATGGTGCTAATTGTGCTTGACAGGTCTGCTAGTGCCTATCAGCCCACACCACTGACTCTAGGTCTCACCAGCCTCACCCTGTTAGCACTCTACTATACTTCTTCATGCATCGTTGCTCTGTCTTGCAGCATGGTTGACTCTGCCTTTGGCTGGATTTAAGAGCGTTTGAGAGCATGTCAGTAGATTTTCACTTCTTTACTCGTTTTGCCATCTACTCCGCTGCACTTACCAGACAAATCGGCAGAGTAGCAATGATTGAAAGAGTAAAACTAGAGAATGCCCTCAGAGTTTGCATGCCTTCACCAAGCCCTCTCAGTTTCCCACACAGTGTAAGAATGGGGACCGTCTTGAATTTGTGTCTGAATTACCCTCAAAATCGTAGGATTTCCTACTTGGGCCATAACCTCTAAACCTATAAATTATGTGATATACCTCTACCCCTTAATTTTATTTGTGCTACTGGTCTTTAATGTTAACCATGACCCCATTTGTGAGTGAAAATGTGACTGTTAGAGATAAATCTGAGTAAAAAGCTCCCTGAGCCCTGGTTACTTCTCCTTTTCTAGATCATGTCATAGTTTGGCTCGCTGCTTCAGAATTTGCCCCGAAGTATTAATGTTTTTGTCTTTCTTGTATAATGGAGTTGAGTAACCTTTTCTACATACAATGCATTCATGACCAAAGCACACATGAATCAGGTTTGGTGGTTGCTGCGTAAAAGATGCTGGTTTAGAGTTTTTTTACAACTACTTGTGATGGTTGTGTTTTTTTTTTGTTGAGAAAACACAGAAGTGTGTGTGTTTGGGATATATTTTTTTAATTAAATCATAGCAGGTTTGTCCAAAATATGCAGTTGTAGTTGCTAAGATAATACATGCACAACTCTCCATACATAGTGTTGCACACACTTTTATAACTGTCTTATGACATAACGTTTCCCTGGAAGTATCCACCCAGTGCTATCTAGTGCTCTGTTGATTGGGGCCTCGTGCCATGAGATAGCACGTAGCAACATATTTTTCTGCTTAAGTGGGACAAGTACCACGTGATTTCAAACTTGTCCACATCATTTATTTTCAGCTGTTGGTTTGCTTACATTTCTAGTTCATTAAGTGAATACCTAAAGAGTGCGTGGCTGTTTACTATAAGTGTGCTTTGGGTGTGATAGGCCAATAACCAGCCAGCAGAAGTTGTGTTTGGTCTTTGTGATGAGGTTGAGTGTCCTGTGAATCAGCTGCAAACCACAGTGCTGCTGACACGAGTGAGTTACTTTATCATGCTCTTTAAGAGCCGAGCCGAGCATCACTCACCCACAGAGTTTGTTCGACAGTGACAGTTTATTCAAGCCTGATTACAAAATTGTGATTACTTTAATCTTTCTTTGTGACTCTTTTTGGCAACTTTGGTTTGTTTTCTCTGCCTGTATCGTACATTAAATTAGTGTGAAGCTGCAAAAAGGTTTCTTCTATGATATCAGATGACAGAATGTTCTTTCTACTCTTTGGATTCTTTTCTATGTCCATTAAGCAAAACGTTTAAATGCATTTTGAATACATTCTTGAACTGAAGCAGCTAACACTTGGTTTCTTCAAAGGTGACTTAAGCTGATGTTGCATTGACACAGCATTTTGTTCCATCCAGATCTGCTGATCTGTCATGTCCTCTTATCTTTTCCTGTTCTAAACAATACTTTTCCCCCCAGTGTTTCCAGTCAGTGTGTTGAGGCTTTGCTTGAAACAGTTTGAAGATGGATTACTTACCCAGCATACTTACACAGTGGTGGTATGTTGTTCATTTTGTCTTTTACCTTGAGGGCCACAATGATGGAGAAATTGGAGTCTGCATGCTGATTGAGGTGAAGTAAAAACAACTATATCTGGGTTTGGCTGTGAGTTTTTTGACTTACTGATGTCAGTCCCCAAAACTGAGTACAATATAAGGAATCCTAGCTTATGTGAAGCAATGAGGTCTACAAAGGTATGCCCTTATTAGATATTTTTGCAATAGTGCAAATTTTGCACGATACTGTGATCAGTGCTCCTTGAGGGACATGACACTCCTGGTGAGGATCATTAAGAAGCAAGTTTTTGAAGCAAGACATTGTTTTATTCATTTATTACGGAGAAGGAGACAGAATAAAAAAAGTTTGAGAATTGAAAGTCGGTTGTAGATTCATAAGCATAATAAATTATAATGTCCCATTATGTATTGTATCTGCATAAAAAGAGAAATAAGCAACAGAAACCTTTACAGTAAATTGTGCAGCATGTAGTGGAAGTTGCCAGTATGTGTTGTGTTTACACTCTGCCATTAACAAAAGCAGAGCCAGTGTCAACACGATTCAATCACAATAATGCCTCCTGGCCCATGTGATATGGTGTATGTAGAGGGGCCAGTGTTTGGGGAAAGTGCCATGTTCACTGTAAACTGTATTCCTACATTCTTTAACTTTGATCACTCTTCATTCACAAGAAGAAACGTGCAAACTGCAGGGAATAAGGAGAAATGACTAGTAACTATTTAACTTCTTCTAGTCTTTAAGAAAATACAAAAAGCAAATGCGTAACATTTCAGGTTCCTTTTTACCCGAGTCGCTATGCCCACCTGCTTCATGGTTCAATTTGTCAAACTCATCATTCACCAACCTTTCCTCGTAAAGGTTAGTAATGCCTTGGTAAATTTTTGGATCAGTGTGACATGGCACCTAGCAGTTATCTACCATATTTCCACTGAATAGCCCTCACCCCTCTAATTTTTTTCAAGCATGTAGGAGCTCTCATTTTATGTATGTATTTTTGCATGTGTGTATGCCTCTATATATTGTTTGCTTTCGTGGTCAGGCCATGTGTTTATTGTCCACATCAGCTTGGTTTAACCAGGCTGTCTGGGTTGGGATCAGACTTTGCATAATGTTGACTTGATTTGTTTGGCCAGGCTGGTCCTTCAAGTAAGTCATCTGGTGTTTACCTTCCACAGAATGTAGCCACACTGATAGATTGAACTGGAAAGTTTAGCAGTATTTACTCTCTTCATTAATTGACTAGGGCATGGAGGAGAGGACTTACCCCATAATATTTTTGTAAAACATCTTTGATTTGCAGTTGTGCTAATCAGCAGTGATCCAACTAGTTTCTCAATCTATACTTGGCATCAAACAGGAAGAAAAGTGGGAAAAAAGAGAAGTGTGGTAACTGAGAAAAAGGGAGTTCCTCTTGAGAGCTGCCTACAATGAAGTGAATCTTCTTCTTCTAAACAAACAGTAGCCAGAGTTACTGCTGCACAAGGCTCATGGCGCCAGATATGATTGTCCGTGTAGTGATAAAAATATTCAAGTGTTGACATTTTTTTTAACATCAGCTGGAAATACTCAGTGCTTTTGTTTTAATGTCTTTGAATCACAACCTTATACTTTGAGCACTGAATTCTAATAAGCATGGGATTGGAATTTGGTTCCGATATCTCAAGCTTGCTTTAATATTCATCCTATCCTGGTTCAGTCCAAAAGCTGCCACTGTTGCCTCTGTATAACCTACGCTGTACAAATTGTATCTCAAGATCAATACAACGCTGCGTTTCTGCTCTGCTGTTTCTCAGATTGTGCTGTGAACGTTCACAAGAGCTGCAAGTCTCTGCTGGGTGAGTGCACCAGCAGCAAAAATAAGGTAAACACTACTGTGGAGCACATGAGAACACGATCTAAGGACACAAACCTAAACTATTATTTTGCATAACTTGATTATCTATTTGCATATCTGTTATGTACATGGTCAATCATTGGATCAGTTGCACAAAATTAGATTCAGAGGAAAATCTGAAACAAATATTATTATTTGCTTCTGTCTACATCTTAATACAGATCTTCCTTAGATAAAAATAAGCCATTTGAACAGTCTCTTCATGTGATGAAATGAAAGTGTGCAGTTGGGGAATTTAAAAAAAATGTCTCTGGAGAAAAGCTGAAGAATATTATCTTTTTAAAATGTTGCTTTTGTTTTTGTTTTTACATACAGAGAGATTCCCTTCAGAAGATTGGCTCTTCAGGATCTCCTTACCCTGGTAAGGAGAACATGTATGATGGCAGACATGCACACTGCATGTTCAGAGGATATACTGACTTCAAACAGGTTGTAGGTAAAAGTACCATTAAGGTATTGTTAAGAACAGACAAGTGATTTACTCCTGGCTATATAATAGTATACAAGCAATAAGACTTTTTATCAATAAACAAAAAAAAAAAGGAAGTTTAACAAAGATACATTTTTGCATATGGTAAGTCTAAGATTATGTCTTACTACAGCCTCCTGGTTTAGCCATTCGTTATATCAGGGGATCTGATGGTATCCATTAATACATTTTATATCCAATGTTGGCCGATACTAATATTGTGTCAGTAATATTGTGCATTCCATATGAAAATATATCCTTCTAGAAATTGCTGTAAGAGGTCAGATTATCCTGATCTGAACTGTTTATGCAGTGGAGCATTTACCCAGGTCACTAGCTTTGCCCTGATTGAACTGTCCAAACAAGCATACTTAGCTCATCCTCTTCTCATCAGTTATTTTCTCGACTCTCCCTCGTGACCCTTATCTGTTCCTTCTCAATCCCTTTGTTCACATTCTCTCTCTCTGTTCTCTCTTCAGCACTGAAAGACTGGGACAGAGAGCAGACCCTGACAGGTCCAGTCTCATCACAGACCTTGGATGGCCTCCCAGGTTTGCTGTGCACCCCAGGCATGACCATTAGTCAATGGGGACCTAACAATCAGCTGACTGTCACCTCAACCAGCAGCTCTACTGCAGCATCTACCTCCAACTTTGACCAAACTCTCCATCACAATAACAGTTCAGGGTGAGTGTCTCTGCTCTGCAGATCATGTTTTAAATTTCTTCATATGTAATTAACACTTAAAATGCTCCAGAGTCCCCCAGATGTAGAAATGAGAATTTAAAATGAACACAGAAAAGCTGACAAATCTTTAATCCTGTAGTTGTTTGCAGGTTCTACTATATGTTAATATAGAATATTAGTGTTTTTAGATTATTATGTTTTCAACTCAAATATCACTATTGATACTGTGCATTTGTCGTTAGCGGTGTGCAGCTGTCCTTTCTGATAATGAGGCCTCTTGAAACTAAACTAAAGCTAGAGTGTTCTAAAGTAGAAGATGAGAGGTATAAGAATCAATGTAGACGTAAATGCACATTTGGTATTAAAGCTACCAGTAGCTGGGGGGGTTGAGTTATATCATTTTAAGTATGGTTGTCATCCTTTAGATCCCTCCTTGGGGAGATGGATGAGACTGATTCTCTCCGCTCGAAACGCTGCAACGAAGATGCCATTTCCCTTGCTCCCTCCACTACCGAGTCCATTATCGTAGAAGGTGAGTTGATTAATTAAGGTGGAGACAGAAGTTGGTTAAAATGTTTGGGTAAGTGCTTTTTATAGCATTCGTTCAGATAATAACTAACCTTTCTTTGCTTGTCAACTAAGATGTGTTTGCCCCCGTGTGCAGCCGGAGTTTGATTAAATCTAGGGAGGAAAGCGTGTAAAGTGTGTTTTGTAGAGTCAGGAGTGACCTCACTGTCTCATTAAGCTGGAGTGTGTGGGAGATCCACATAGGCTAAATGTGGTCTAGCAGTCGATCTTTTTTCCCTGCTGCCAGGGCAAAAACATGATCAAAGATTGGCTGGCAATATTTTGTATTTAAGTTTTAAGATAGTTTGATTTGACCATTTGGTGTATTGAGTTAAGACTGACCAAAACATGAAGAGACATGCCATAAGTCTATTAATTCATTTTTGCTTTTGTTAAACCATGTCCTTCCTGTGAAAACACTGATCTACATGTGAACAGTTATTCATGCCTCTGCTCCTCTTTACAGATGCTCACTATGCAGCAGTGCGGGCAGATCTGGAGTCTGACGCCCAGGACCTGGATGCAGAGTCCTGGAGTGTGGTTGTTGATCAACAGTTTGTGAAAAAGCACTCCAAACAAACTGTCAAAAGACAGGATGTGATTTATGGTAAGAGAGATTTCTTAGTATGCATTCCTAAGAATTATATCCGTTTACTGCTTGAGTTACCTTTCCCATGGCTTGACGAGTAGATTCATCAGTACTACAAACAATAGCAGAGGGAAATTGAAACCAGTGACTGTTGGAATTTTTACTCCGTAAAAGTATCCACTGCTGATTGAGAATTCAGAACCTGAGATATTAACCATGTTTACATGAACAACAATATTGCAATATTATTCTAATTAAGACACGAAATGGGAATCGTCTGATTACCTCAAGAGGTAAAACTGTAAATCAGCAATATTTGTATAAAAATGTGGATCATTGTGTTGATGTAAGGCTCTTCTGAAAAAAAAAGAAATAAATGAATAAAAAAACTCCTGTAGAATTCATAGACGGAATAATGTTTTCACAATAAGGTCAATAGTCGGATCCTTGCTGGTGGTTATTGGTGTGGATGTAAGCATAATGTCATTGTCTTTTTTTTATTTTATTCCGTCTATCATTTGTTTCAGTTGTTTTATTATACTGATTTAGCCAATGGCAACAATTGCATTTATTTCTAACTGTGCAAACCTACGTAACCTTATGAGCTTTACATGAAATGACATAAATATGAAACTTAATGTCTTTGTACAGAGCTGATGCAGACGGAAATGCACCATGTGCGAACGTTGAAGATTATGCTGCGTGTTTACTTGCGAGAGTTGAAGGACAACCTCCAGATGGACTCCAGCAGGCTGGACTGTCTGTTTCCTCGCTTGGAAAATCTCCTGGAACTTCACACACATTTCCTGTCTTGTCTAAAAGAGCGACGGCGAGAAAACCTCGTATTGCCAAGCAACAGGAACTACACTATCAACAGAGTGGCAGACATTCTGATCAAACAGGTAGGAAGTACATGTGAATCGTCTTTTAACAATAGCACACGCATTTATCAAAGCCAGACATTGTGTTCTCTGTGTTACGCGTGCACAGTATGAAACACAAGTAACCTGTAAAGAGCATAATACACAATGCAGTTTGCACTGACTGCAATAACAGAAGGGTGACCTGACAATGTGACAAATATAACCGTTTATTTTGTTCTCCAGTTTTCAGGTGAAATTGGAGAGAGGATGAAGGACAGCTATGGAGATTTTTGCAGTCGCCACAGTGAGTCTGTCGGCTTCTACAAAGAACAAATGCAAAACAACAAAAAGTTCCACAACATCATACGGGTGAGACTTTTTATTTCCTGAGACATATCACATTTTCAACTGAATTTGCTTCAGATGTCCCTGGTACACAGAACTGACCTCTAACGTTGTTTATTTTGGTCCGTATACTTGGACTGGCAAGACTCCATTTTGTCCAATATAGATTTACTGTGACTTATATCCATGTGTGATCTTTTTTGAGGAATAATCTTTACACAGTCACTATTCTTGGACTTGCCTTTTTTTCATACCTCTGATTGGCCAACTTGTTTGGTGTGTACTTTTAATGTGGTTTATGTTTTTATGTGAGCAGCAATTGTTTTTAAATCTGTTTTGGTGGGAAGATATATTAGGATCAAAGAAGGAAAATTACTGTTTTGATGTTTATGTGTGGACTAGATCGGGTGTTGAAAGAAATCCTGCTCTTTTTTTTATTTCAGAAAATCAGAAACCTGTCCATTGTGCGGAGGTTAGGAGTGACTGAGTGCATTCTTCTGGTGACCCAGCGCATAACCAAGTACCCACTGCTAGTGGAGCGCATTCTGCATAATACTGAAGGTCCATTATTTTACCTGTATTTTGTCTGCTAATTAAATTAAAATCACACTAGTCAAATAAGTGAGCACCTCACTTGTTTTTCAGTAGTTTTAATTTTATTTTAATATATAATATAATATAATATAATATGTTTTTCTGCCTCTAGCTGGAACAGAAGAGCATGAGGATTTGACTCAAGCTCTGGGTCTAATCAAAGACACCATCACTCAGGTGGACACGCTGGTTAATCTCTATGAGAAGACGACTCGACTCCGAGACATACATAACAAGATGGAACCAAAAGCAATGGGAAAAATCAAAGATGGCCGAGTGTTTCGCAGGGAGGACCTGGCACTGGCCAGGAGACGGCTTCTTTATGAGGGCATCGTCACCTGGAAAGCAGCTTCTGGCAGACTCAAAGGTGTGATAGACAAACAAAACACTGATTTACTAACTAGTAGCATGAATATACAGTATATGGTGCTGTTGCACAATGTGCTTTTGTGGTTAACATTTAAAAAAGATACTTATGGAATTGAAATATAATTTGTCTTTCAACCTCCACCATATTTTTAGCTGGCAAGATTGAGTCTGAAATTGTAATTTCTGATTGTTGTATTTTCAGATATTCTTGCAGTGCTTCTGACAGATGTGCTGCTATTGTTACAAGAGAAGGACCAGAAATATGTATTTGCTTCAGTAGTAAGTGATTTATCTTTAATCTTTCTGTTAGGGTAAAAAACAGCATTAGTAGTAAAGTAACGGAATGGAGTATGCAGAATAAGATGAATTTGAATCTATTTTTGTTGTTGCATGACTGACGTGTCATCTACTGTACCGGTATTCAGTGTCTACTGTGTTCCTCTCTTTGTTGCTGTATTCCACCCAGGATAACAAGCCGTCAGTGATCTCTCTTCAGAAACTGATAGTCAGGGAAGTGGCCCATGAGGAGAAAGGCATCTTTCTTATATGTGCCTCCTCCAATGAGCCGGAGATGTACAAGATCCACGCAACTTCCAAGGAGGAGCGAAACACTTGGATGACACGTATACGACAAGCTGTTGAGAGGTAGCTATTGTTGTTTGTGGACTACATTCTGTCTTATACCGACACCTGTTTTTTATTGTTTTGGGCTCATCCGAAATCACTAAACTGACGGAAAATTGTGGTGATACTTAACCTATTGTGGAAAGAGTGTGTATATCTTTGTAAAATGACCCAGATATAACAGAAATGCATGGAACCTTACTCGGATTATTTATTTTGTCTGTACATCTATCTCCATCTGGCTTCTGTCTCTTAGCTGTCCTCATACAGAAGAGAGGCTATTCAGTGAGGAGGAAGAGGCCAGAGCATCCAGGTTCAAGGATTTTCAAGGTAATTTATCACAAGAATTGACACATCTTCTGTAATGCTGTAGTAAAAAGCTTTACCACACCACTGGGGGGTGCTCATGTATCATTTAAAACAAACGTCAACTTTGTGGAGTTGCTATGAATTTGGGTCTTGCACAATTCTTAACTGTTAAAGGATCCAAATAATTGTTTAAGCCAGTGCTGCTGTTTGAAACGCACACAAAATCTGTATTTTTAAAGAACAACAAGAACAACAAATAATCTATAGATGATACATAATCAGGTGGTTGACGAACTTTTAACATTGTGATTTCTTTATAGTTTTTGCCTTGTCTTATTTGATTTATATTTCTCATTGTAGATCGGCTAAGCCAGAAAGATGCTGTAATTGTGCAGGCTCTCACTGAGAAGCTGCAGCTATTTGCAGACATGGCAGAGTCCGTGGCAGGTCTGGAGGACGCATCCTCACGGTGTAGGCTTCTGCTTCGAGGAGATGCTTCAGACCTCCAGCAGGGGGAGGCACTTCTCAAAGGAGCTCTCACCGAGGGTAGGGTGATGCTATATGTCCTGTTTTTTCTTCTCCCTGTTCCCGTAAACCTGTCACTGTGTTCACCTGTTATTCTGAAACTTCCTACCTCTTTCATTTCAGTGGAGAACCTCCAGAACCTGCTGCAGTCTAGCATGAGGGAAGAGGCTCCAGTCGTTCAACTAGAGGAAGGAGCTGGCTCTGGGGTTCTGCCCAGGCGTGCAGACACCTTTGGGGGCTATGACAGCAGCCCCACCATCCTGAGTAAGAGTGAGTGTCCACTCCATGCTCTTGGGATGTCCACCCACTAATAGATTTTGCGCTTGTATTTCAGTTGCATTTGTGCATTATTAAAGTTGCTGCAGTTGATTTCTTGATTTAGTTTTATTGGGTGAATTCAAAGCCAGCTGGTGTAACTACTGTAACAAATGTAGAACGAGTTTGTTCTGCATGTATATGCATGTGGTTTCTGTCCTGTGTTTGTGATTGTGAATATTTCAGTGTATCACTTTGGTTTAATTATTTGTGCATGTGTTTGTCATTGTGTCTGTTTATTGGTGTTGCTGTGTCCATGCCAGACGGCAGTGTGAAGAAGAACTTTTGTGGCGAGTACAGAAACAGAGACAGAAGCCAGAGAGCCAGCTCTGACCCTCAGCTCAAAGACCTTTGTGGCAACCACACCCAGGAGCAGACGGTAGGGGCTCAACATACACTCACTGGGATGAGTTATAGTGTTATTTCCTGTAAATAGTAAACTGACTAAGTCATCTGGAAAGTTTCCATATTCTGATGTTTACTGTAACCCTATCCTCTCTTAGGTCATTTTGTTGGTTCATAAATTGATGCCTTACAGTAAATCCTGGTGGTGACATCATGTAACAATATGCTCATAACAAACAAAGCTAGGTTTACTCTTAATAATGTCCTTACAATGCAACAATTAGCATTTGCCAAAGAAAATTTTGAGTTTTCCTTTTACATCCCTATAGCTTAGAACGATAGCTGTTTAATAAGTTTGATAATATATGCGTACTGGATAATTGTCTCATCATTGTTATTACAAGTGCCAAAGTATAACAATTTGCGGTACTTTATTTATTACTACAACACATTTTAAATATGTTGATGTTTAGGGTCTGTTATCTGTAGCACTAGTATGGTACTTACACATTGTCGATGATGTTACTTCACGTATGCCTCATTATGTGCCTGACTGATTTCTTAGGTTGATGAGAGCACATGGTCTCTGGCTAAATGGAACCGCATCTGGTCCAACTCCTTCCCTGAGGCTGAGGTAAACTCTTCACCTCTGATCTGTCACCTTGTGCTACACTAAATTGTGGGATTTGATATTCACTGCTGAAGTGGAAATATGACCCATACATATTTGATGATCCAATGAAATGTTGTATTGTATGACTCATATGGACTTATATGGTTATTTTGATAATAACCTGATCTTTGTCTCTGGTTCAGTTCTTTGACAGAGTGCTGATACTTTCCCAAAGCCTCTATAGTCTGCAGGTAATACTGTTTCCTGGGTTGTATTATGTTCAATATGATAATGTCAACAAACACAGCAGTAAAATACACATTTCATTAATAGGTGTTTTGTTTGGCTCAGTTTAACTTTAATTATGTTCTATGCAACGCCGTAAGGTGCCTCTGTATTGGCAAATAAACATTTTTCCTTATGTGTTCTCCCGATCATCAGGCTGTCGTATCACAGCAGGACAGTCAGATTGAGCTACAGCGGGCGTCCTTGACTGAGCAGGCCTCCCTGCCCGGTCGCCACAGAGGGAATGTCCTCCTGGAGCAGGAGAAGCAGCGGACTCTGGCCCTGCAGAGAGAAGAACTGGCCAGCTTTCACAAACTACAGTCTCAGCACCAGCATGAGCAGCAGCGCTGGGAGAAGGAGCGGGAGAGACACCGGCAGCAAGTGGAGGCTACAGAAGCCAAGCTCCAACAAAGAGAGGAGGAGTGCCGACAGTTGGAGGTGAAGCACAGTCATTACATAAATTTCTGTCTTATTTGTTTTAGGTCTGATTTAATCATTAGATGGTTACTTATATTCATACACTTGGCAACGTTGCTTATTTTTGTTCTGGCGCAGGAACATCTGACAAAAGAGAGGGAGGAGCTCGATCGACAGAGGGAGACATACCAGCAGGACCTAGAGCGACTGAGGGAGTCCACCAGGGCTGTGGAGAAAGAAAAGGAACGTATCGAAAATCAGAGGAAGATCAAGAGGAAGACCATTGAGGTACAAAACCTAAAGTGGGGATGATAATGGCATACACAGGGAAAATAAAAGTAAAGTAAAATGCAGATTTCGCATAGTACAGTACTAACAAGGTAGATGATTCTTTTGCAAATAATGTCATTCAATCAACACCCATTTACCTAAAGCAAATAAAGGAGCATATATAATAATAACTTTATTTATGACGCACCTTTTTAAAAATGGTGATTTGACAGACCAGGATGAGGAAATTATTAAGCCAAACAACCCGACAATCCAGTTTCACACGGAGCAGTGTTTTCTCTTCACCTACCTGTTTTTCCTTCCTTGTATCTTTTTTTTCTCTCCCTGAAGTACAATACGGGCCATTGTTTGTGAATTTCATGGGAAAACAACTTTGAGAAAGATCCACTGACTGTAATTTCATGCCCGGTGCCAACAGATCTGCCAGTGACTTTCAGAAAGGTGACTTTAGATTAGTCTTTAGTTTCAGTGGCCTGTATCACTGTCACAGTTTAGCTGATTGGCATTCTCAATGAGGAGCTGTATAGAGGTACATGGAACTGTAGCATTGGCAAGTTATACATTGAGACAGAGACTGATGCAACAGTTTGTCATTTTATAACACAATATCTACTAGTATATACTGTATTGCTGTCATTATCCTTATTGCTGTCTCATCCCTTCTTCACCCACTTGGAGTATAGCCGAGGAAACGGGTTGATGACTTGTTATGCTAGGTCAATAAATAAGTGTTGTAAATCCAACCAACAACACAAAAGAACGATCCCCAATTCCTGGAAGCTAATCCTGGCTAAAGGTGTAGCATCTCTCCTTCAAGCTGCACCTTCCATCAAGCATAAGGCGTTAGGATTGGACCCATTTTAGCTGTCGGAGAACTATTAATGCTAGCTTGTAACTAGCATTAATATATATATATATATATATAAAGATATATATATATATATACTTTTTTTTCAAAACCTAAAATTTGGACTTCATAATGGACCTAGAGGATCACGAATTGTAATTATGACTATAATGGCTGATTCATGCTAGATCCTGTCATCAAGAGGAGGCCACATGAAACAAATTACCATGGGATTGTTCATGCTGACTAATTCTCTCATGTACAACAAAGGAAACATTTGCAGCTTCATGAGTCATTGTCTTTTAGTTTCTGTTGTTACAAAAGGGGGTCTGCCACTATGTGTGCATGAGAATAGTTGTTTTCCAAAAGAAATGTACTCATATCCTCATGAGCTTTATACCAGTGCAGCTTGTTCAGATGTATGATGCTGTCTAGTTGATGTCAGGCAGTTATCTTTTACTTTTGTCCTGATGAAACAATGCTGTTATTCAATTCAGAACATGTCCCAAAAAATATTTGCTACTGTTCTTCCTTTTCCCTTTTTCTGTTTGTTTTTTACTGTATAAATCTGGCTGCCCAGGTACCATTTATTTATCTGTCATTCCAAAAATTACATGATTACAAGAACTTTCAAAGACATTCCTCACTTAACTGGCCTCGAAACTTGGGACACACACAAACATAACCACCTGATGTGAGTTAGTGCACTTTATCATCTCATTATTGACTACAGAAGACGAGCCTTTGACCGTGCGTTATACCTCGAACACTACATAGTAAATCCTGGAAACTGTAGCCTCTGGTCATGTGAGGTGAAGATCTCATCTGCTGCGATGAGTAATGCAGCGAGCCTGTTGATTACAGAGACCAAAACTCATTTAGCAATGGCAACATTGCCGTGTGATTTGTTTGTTTCAGAGATTACAAGATAGGACCTGAAGCAGGTCAGACGTAGACCCCATCTCCACCCAGCACCTCATTAAATAATGCCTATAATCTATGTGTACATAGACCAGTTAAGTGGTGTGTTTATCCATGAAGCTGGGTCGGTTGCAGTTCTGTACTACTGGTGCAACAGAGGGACTTTCTTGGCTGCCGTTTTAGGAGATTTGGAAGTGGTTTGTTCGTCCATGCGTCAAAGACATCAAACAATCTTATCAGAAGGATTTGTTCCAGGCACTAAGCCAGCCAGAAATCAACAGACATTTATTCACCACCACCCAACATTAAGACTCATCAGTAAGCCAATAGAGCTATGATTAGACCTCGTAAAAAAAGGCATTCCTTCATATGTGTTTGCTCTTCTCAACATGTGAGAGTTTGAGCAAGTACAGTTCTAGTTGCGGCATGTCCCGAGTTCAGAGGAACTTCTCTTTCATGTGTTATCACAGTTGCTCATACTTGGCCTCTTGATAAGGAAAGCCTTGGGTTCAGGCGTTTCTGTTGGCTTTGACCCAGGACAAAGCCTCGGGTCTGGTTGCGCAAGAGTCCTGTGAAAATGTGACACTTTGAAACTTAAATACCCTGTAAACCAAATGCTCCTCTTCAGGAAATCGTGGCTGAGAACATAACAAAAACAAAAAAATATGTATGTGGAGTAAAGGCTGAAAACTGTTTCTTCCCAGTCTTCTGTTCAGATTTTTTAAAGAATAAAAATATGGCTCAGTGACACACAGGAGCCATCCATTGCATAACTCCTCCTCTGTAACACTGTAACGATATATAAACCATCACTTATGAACAATTTCCTCCATTCCTGCTCCTCCAATAGTAATAATTTGATTTGCTATCTAGCTGATATGTCTTTCTTCTGAAAATGTATTTCTTCAATGCAGAAATATAGAAAAGCTCTGCCACTTTACTCCTGTTGTGAGGCTGCAGGTACCACTGATAAAGAGGAAGGGGGAGAGGGGGAGGACTGTATCTAAATCAGTTCTGTGTTCGTGTATAGTATGATGGTAAACTGCGATTCAAATTGTAAAAATGTGGCTTCTCTACATGTTTGGTAAACAAGTGGTTTGATACCGGAGCCTTTACCCTGGTCCCCAGTTAATTGAGTCGACCAGACTGTGGGTGTGGCAGGAGGGCAGAGCTCCTCCAGCAGACACTGATTCATTTACATGCTTTCAGCACAGCCAAAGCAGGTTAATCTCTGCATGTTTGTTGAATAGAAGGTTTAATACCAGTGCGTTTACTTCTATTTTCTGTACAAACACTGACAAACGGAGACTTCTTGGATGTCTGTTCCCCCAAACGCGAGTAGCTCCAGTATGTGTGTAAGTGTGTGCAGTTGCTCCAGCAGACATGCCCCCAGTGTCTCAGAGCTGAGAATGTTGCTGAGATTTACATGATTTGAAACCTAATTTTCACTTAGTGACAAATTTGGTAAAGTGGTTAGTAAACAAATTCCCACTGGATATTTCTTTCACTTTACACAGGGACTTTAATTCTATAAGTCTGTGCAGCGGTGTGGCCCAGGCTCCTGTGGAGGTTTGACCTGTGCTCTTTCATATTTAAATAATGGTTGACGGTCACTAAGAAAAAAAAACCACTGCAACGTGTACAGAAGCACATGAAAATTAACTTAACGTCATTTGTTCTTTCCATATTCAATTGAGAATCTAAAATGGAAAAATTATAAAAAATGGTTCTTTATTTCATTATTATAAATTATATATTTTTTTTTACTTCTGAATTTATGCTCAGATGAAATGTAGCAAATAAAAAAAAATGGATTTGGCCAAACCTGATGTGGATATTTAATTCATTGGCTGCCAGCCATTTTCAGCACAGAACTGCCAAGCGTTTTACAGCATTTTGACTGATTATCCAAGACCCACAAAACAATGTGTTCTATGACTATGTAAACACTCAAACTACCATAAGAAAGAGTAGACTCTCTTCTTTCATCATACGTCATTGGCAGTGAAAGGTTCTATTTGAATATATGTCTGTAGGCAGCCAATTAGTTAATTTCTCCCGCGTGTGAACCAGAGTTTGTTTATGGAACTCCATAGTAACCCCCAATATGTCATGGTAACGGCATATTATTTCCCCTAAACAAACATTTGCTCATTTCATTTGAGCATAAAATCAAAAATACAATAAAAAACGTTTTTTTTTTTGATTTATTTTTTTTATGAGATTGTCGAAAAAATTAATGAAATTAATTTTTTTTTCGATTGTCCGTTGAATATGGAAGAACGAATGAGAAATAACAGATAGAAACTGATCTCTAGAGCTGCAACTAACGATTATTTTTGTAATCGATTAATCTGTCGATTATTTTCTCGATTAATCGATGAATCGGTTGGTCCATAAAATGTCAGAAAATGTTAAAAAAACATTGATCGGTGTTTGTCAAACCTGGAAATGACGATGATCTTGAATGTCTTGTTTTGTCCACAAACCAAAATGATTGTTTTAATTATTTCTTTGTTATGTGGAGCAAAGACTAAGAAAATATACACATTTAAGAAGCTGAAACAATCAGAAATCTTGTTTTAATCATGAAAAAAGCTTCAAACCGATTAATCGATTATCAAAATAGTTGACGATTAATTTAGTAATCGATTAATAATCGATTCATCGATTAATCGTTTCAGCTCTACTGATCTCATAATACAAGTATTGATATAAATCAGGAAATAGCATTAAAATGTCTTTTTTTACCTTGTAGAACTACAAGAACATTGCTCAAACATGGGAAGGTTGATGAAAGTCATTAGAAGTTAAAGGTTAGTCAGAAAACGGGAGAGCTGCTTCAGTGAGTTATCTCTTCCCCTCTTTGACCTTAGTCTCAAGATTTACGACGTTGTTGCTCTCTTTTCGGGAAAGAAAAAACCTTCACTCAACATCTTTACCGCATACACGCAAATTATTTTTACTTTCTTCTTCTATGATGAGTCAGAAGTTGCTTTTTAGAGATGGAACACCACATTCGATGGCAGATATATTCACTCCATCTGTCACTGTCATAGTTGTCCTCCTAATAGCAGTGCACTGTTTAGTGTTGCCATTTTCAACTTAAAGATACAGTATGTAACATTTAGCAACATTTAGTGGTGAAGTTGCATGTTGAATATTCCTCACTTTACCCTTCCTGTCCAAGCATGTAGGAGAAACATTGGTAGCCCTCAGTTATCATTAAAACACAAAAGGTGTTAGTTTATCAGTTTACAAACATGGTGGTCCAGCATGCGGCCTTATTCAGTATAATTATTATTTCTCCCAAATGGTAATACATTTACCTAAATCTTAAATATCATCACATCACTCTGTCTCTTTGAGTACCACAGTTATAGATACATTCAGTTTTTATGGATCAAATTCATTAGACAGGGAAGGTTTTAGACATTAAGTGTTTAAAATTTTTTTTTAAATTTATTTTGTTCACGCTGGATCAGGGCTCCACTGGGTCCATGTAAACTAATTCTTAAGTTGATATTTTATTTTGCTCATAGTACTCCTCCACCAGTCATTTAGCACAGATAATTTTTGGCTGCCAATATCTCCTTCTCAGTGGTGTCCAGTGTGTAGAAGGCAAACAGATTGTGCAGAGTAAGTGGATATGAGTATCACTGGGAGTATCCAGGCAGTTTTCAGGATGAGTGGAACTTGGCTGTGTAATTAGCTAGCCCAAGCCTGTCGTTAGCAGAAGCCTCTGGAAAGCAGCCAGTGCTAATTGTTTATATGCTGTCAGTCAAGTCTCTTTGTGCGTTGAAGCTTCCCCACAGTTTACTGCTCTGGAAACCTGCTGTTTTTGCAGCTTAAAGACGTTCACCTTGTTCTGGGAACAATGGAACATCTGTGTGCCAAGATGAATGAGTGCTGAAAGAGGAAGAATGATGGAGGGGAAGAAGAAGAAAGAGGGATTTACCGTGGGGAGGGACATGGGGAGACTTTCCCCTCTGCAGGGCCCCCTCTTTGCCTCGGGTCATCTCGTCATGCACTGCTGTTACAGCTGGGGGAGGCTACAGTCTCCACAAAATGCTAACACACATACACACACCGTCACAGCCAGCTGGACCTGCCCTTCATGCTTTGTAAACACAGTCATCGTGCATCCCTTATCACCACAGGAAGTTTACTACATCATCATCAATCTCATTGCATGTGGTCGACATAACAAACACAGCAGTTACATATCAAGTTCATGTATATGCACTGAGCAAACACAGTTTTTAGATAGAACACATACTTGCTATGCATGTTTTGCTTTGATTTCTATTAAAATGTGTTGTTTCCTTTCGATTTTGAAGTTTAAGACCACAATTAACTGCTTTCCTTAACATTTTTTCAGAAGAAAATACTACTATCCTTCATGGTGACTAATTTGAAACGGTTTAATTGTGGTAATATAGTTTGGGTATTTTTAGCAATGGAAAAATCAGTTCATGTCTTCATGTTTAAATTTTTGTTGCATGTTTCTGATAAATTATTACGTACAGCAATTCTACAAGATACAAAGAAATGCATGAAATGAATGTCCTGGTTGTGATCAACCCGAGTGTCAAAGATTGTTGTGCTGCTGTACAAAAATTACTACTTCCTGATGTTTTTTTGCAGTGCATTTCTGTCACATTGTTGTGAAACAATGGTGTAGTAAATCTCAAATTAAATGAAAAGTTGCATTTTACAGTTAATTTAGTGGAGCATGTGGGATTACTAAAACATACAAAGACCACACTCTCCATTGTTAAAGTGCTGGTTTGTTGACAACATTGACTTGATTTCTAGATTATCTTCCCTTCAGTTTAGCATTTTCCGTGGACAATGCAGTCAGTGTCTTTCATCCAATGATGTCATGAGAGCTATTTTTTGTTCTCCTGCTAGTGGAACAGCCCTGTCTGTTTTGGTAGACATGCCTTTATGTGCTCAGGGACTATTAAGGGTTTTATATTTCTCATTTTGTGTGTTGGGAGTCCGTGCGTGTGTGTGTGCGCGTATTGTCCTTGAGCCTCTTGGAACACATCAAATGCTTTTTTATTTATTTTTTTTTTTTACTAAACTCACCAAAGTGTAGGCTCAGCAGAAAGTCGCATGTGTTTCTGATTCCCTCCTCAGCTCATAAATACCACACTCCTCAAAAGATTGTTTTTCTGTGATGATACAGCATCACACAGAAGATTTATAGTGTGTGTCAGTCGCCTGTACTCTTAAAAAGCTCTTAAGTTTTCCCTCTGAAAAGAAATATATTCATACACAACCTACACGGCACATCCTACTTGCACACACAAAGAAACTTAAACTAACAAATTAAACTTAATTCAATCACACACTCTGCCAACTGCAGTGTAGAGTTGGGGGTCTGTCATGTGCAGAAGATTTCAGTTATGCCTCTGCAAATACACCTAAAACAATGAAGGGAACAAAAAACATCACATATTTGTCAAAGAATTATACAAATTATATCAGTACGATCAGACATTCCCTTTATTTCCCACAATTCTCTTCTTCCTCCTTCAGGTGGCTCCTCTGTCTGGTAGTCTGAATGGGGAGCTCCTCATGTCCTCTGGCCTCACCAGCTCCAGCAGCATCTCCGACCTGCCCCCGAAGCCTTTGGTGCGTGCCAGCCTGTCCGTGGCACCAGCGGACTACCCAGAGCGCCCTGAAGTGTTGCTGCGGCGAGAAACGAGCGCTTCCACTCTGCCCCTGAAGACGGAAGTGCCGCTTCATCTCTTCAGCACCACCAACCAACAGCACAAACTGGTCGGGGTGCAGCAGCAGATCCCCACCAAGCTCGCCGCCTTCAGCGGCGGCAAAGGGAAAGTAGCCAAAAGCGGCAAAGCCTCACATCGCACTGACAGCACAGGTATGAGATTCACATGAGCAAGAAGAAACAGCATGTGATGGCTTGGATCCCTGCCTACACCGCTCTATTCTTGCTGATAGTTATGTAAAAGTATAGCATACATTGATGCTGTCACTAATTCTGTTTAATGACCTAAGCACTGCCAACACCTCACATGTTGAATGCTGAAGTGATCTTGTAGCACCCCCCACTCCTTCCCTACCCAGTTACTGGAGGCGTTTATCCATCAAACTGCTGAACGTCCAGGGTTGTTTTGCACAGTGCAACAGTCTTAGGGCACTACCAGCTTTGTTGTTTTTACGTCTGTCGAATTTTGTTATCTTTGGTATTTGGATTGGAATGAAGTGACTAAAAGTTATATTACAGGGTGTCTGCGGGGTCTTAAAAAGTAGATAAATCAAATTTAAATCAAATGTAAATTAAGGCCCTTAAAAAGTATTTAAAAGTCTTAATCACAATTTCATGAAGTACTATATTTTGTCCATAGAGTTTGACTGCAAAATTATGCATGAATGTATTTATTTTCCTCCCTGCGTTTGTTAAAAACAACGGTGTGCAGGCGTGCTCACCCTGCAAGATCGGCTTGGGGCCGTGTGCGCTTACATGTGACGTTACGCATCTTGTGACGGCGAACACGCTCCTCCTGGCGCAAAATAATATCCAAAATCGCACTAAACGCCAAAATTGTCAGACATGGGAAAATGTAAGTTTATTGCAAACTAAAACCTTTTTGTAAGTCAAATATGTGTTGCTGATTTCAGCTTGAAGTGCAATAAGGTCTTAAAATATTTTGAGAAGGTCTTGAAAAAGTCTTACAAAGGTATTGAAATTAACTTGGATTCCTGCACATACCCTGTATCAGTGAGTTAAACTCGTACAACATGTATGTAAATCTCAAGCATTTCTTGAAATAGACCCTTTTCCCAGCAGATATTTGTCAGTTTAACCTGTAGAGGCTGTTATTTTCCTGTATTTTCTGGATGTGTTCCAAGTAAGTGAGCTTGACCTGATCAGCATGATTTAAGTGGCTTATTAGGGTCTCATTAGCTGTCTAAACTGAGGCAGGCCAGGCTGCTCCAGTTTACCAATGTAATCTTATTTTACAATTTAATCACCTTTTATCTTTCTCCTGATGTCTTATGTTTTCCTCCCTTTTCCTCTCCGCAGCCTCGGTGGATATGAAGCAGATGCTGCCATTGAAGCTGTCTGCCCGAGATGAAAATGCCCTCAAGGCCAGGCGCTCCATCAGCCCCCACCAGCAGCTCTCGCTGTCATCCCTGCATCTACACGCAGGTACTTATTTATACACACTCTGTGTTCAGGAACAATACACACACACACGCACAAAGCACATGCCCTCCTTCACTGCATTAGGACAAACCCAAACACTGTCCTGTCTGTCTTTTTCTGCTGCATTGTCAAACTTCTGTTCTCACAGACACAAAAATGAGAAGCACGTTCTCCACCTGGGCAAACCCAACCCCACCCCATCACGTTCGTCTGTAAAGCTGCTTCATGGCCAGCCTCACCCTGTGTAAACACCTATCAATTTCACAGGCTTCACTGTGATTAATGGCGGCCTTGCTTTGCTGACACAGGCATTTTAACACTTTAATCCTGAGCCCTCACAATTGCCACAGACAAAAACACAGACAATATTTCATGTGATAGATTGCAATGAGGACATGTAAGCTCAGCTGTATTAAATGTGTGTGACAGTCTTATCGCTGGTATTTTTTAATAATAATTTCGGTGCTATCTCTTGCTCTGTTAAACCCCCCGTTTTCAAAGCATTTATTCGAATGTATCTTATTACAGGGCCTTAAGAGGCCAACCATTTTTGTGTTGTGTTATCATTCTGCCTCTGATTTTTTGTGAACAGAAATAATATCATTTGTATGATGTATCATTCATCTGAAAACATGCGATACACGCACACCTGATTTGGGGAGCGTTTGTGTGTATACAGCAGCAGCACATCTTCGCGTTACCAGTCGTACTCCAACCTTTTTGCAGCCGTCTTGCTTTACTTGTGTAATGTTGCTGTTGCCTTTGTCCGTCTTGACAGAAAATGAATCACTTCCTGTCTGCTGCTTGCTAATGCTGCAGAGCGACATCAGATCTAAACATTACACTAATGCTATACTGAGAAACACAGTAGTGTGGAGCTGATGGACCTTGGTTTGTTTACAGTTATAGTTTCACCACTTCATTTTTAAAGGGCTTTGTCAGGATGTTCCTGCTTCAAGCAATAGTGCCTGAAGTTTTTTTTCTCTCCCTCATTTGCTGACCCTTTAAGATCACCTGCATCCATCTTGAGTCTGTTAAAGCAAATACAGTCCTTGAGCACACCACTTACCCTTTCTTCCTCAAATATTTTGCCTTTACTTTATTTCTCTGACAGATCAACTCAGTCCTCCAGAAACCACTGGACCAGACAGCCAAACCACCGTCAGCACCTCTCACCCTTCAATTCCTCCGAAGCCCGTCATGCCTCCTGCACAGTCCCATCCTCAGTCCCATCCTCAGTCCCATCCTCAGCCCCCCAGCATTCCTCCCCACTCCCAGAGCTCTGGACTTCTCCATTTCCAGTCCCACGTGCAGCCACAGGGAGTCAGTCCAAACTCGCAGGCTCATGTCCAGGTAAATCACGGGCTCAGCCACAGCCAGAGTTCGACACCACCATTTAAGATCTCCTCAGAAGACCTCACTAAAGAGGACGTCATCTTTTTCTAAGCTCCAGTCTGCTACCCTCACAACAAGCACTGATTAAAAAATATATATGTATGGGATGGATATTGATCCCCAAACAACCTCAAGGTCCATTTCATGGAGATACATGGAGATGCACTCGTATCTGACTGACTTTCAGAGCCTTTTTGTCTCACACAGAAAGAAAATCACGTTTCATTAATGAAGAGGACTGGCTCTTAAACTGTTTTTTAATTTAATTTTTATTCTTCTTCTAAACAAATATGAAACAGGAACCTTTGGCAAACCAAAGGCTTCTTGTAACGTGCATGAAAAGGTCTCAATGAAGTTATTACAATCCAAAGACATTCACTGTAAGAGCTTGAGGTAAATCCAACTGAAAGGAGTAATGTTCAGAAGACTCCGGTCCAGCTGAAGTATAAACAGAACAGTATAAACTCCAAGATGCTGCGATAGGAACTCATTCAGCCGGAGTGTGCAAGGACTCGCCGCTGTCCCTTTGACACTTCATTTGCACAGTGTAACTACTGCATTCCAGACTCGTGAATGATCTTTTAATGAAGTATTGTTGGTCGTCGTGAAGGTTCATTTGGTTTACTTTTCTTGTCTTATTCGTGATTATTGCAGGAGTTAGTGGATTACATCTTAAGTGTTGCTAGTTGTTGTGAAACCCGACATGGATTTGGTCCACAGACAGTTTCAGGCCGTTGTGAAATAATACGTCGTTTAAATTAAGGGATAGTTTGTGATAGTTTTGTGCTGGATTATTTTTTTTCTTTCCAGCCCAACCTGAGTGAGACCAACTCAGCGATGCCTTTCATGTCGGACAGTTTAAGTTACTGTAGATCTCAATGTTTCATTCACCTTTTACAAACAACCTGTGACTTTGTCTGAAGGTCGGCTATTTTATAATACAGATTTTGTATTTTTTAATACAGAAATTTGCAATGTGGGTTCCTGTAAATTTGAGTAGTTATTTATAGTTTTATGGTACATTTTCTGGACTTAACACCTGGGCAAAGAAGTAATTATCGCTGTTTTTCGCATCATTATCACTCCGTATTGGCGCCAGAAAGGTCTCAATGAGTTTGTCACACCTTGGGTTATATTTCCCAAAAACTGTCCCTTTTTAAAGAAAAAAAAAAAAGAACCCTCAGGACAGACATGTGATTGCATTTCAGTGAGACTGCCGTACACTGAATTTCTTCATATTCATGGTTCAGGGTAAAACGAGGAACTAACAGAGAAGAAGAACAAAGAAAATCTGGGGTTTTTAAAACAGGATAACAATAATCTTATAGTGTTAAAACACTCTGAAGTCCATAATTATACTATAAAATCGTTTTTTTTTTGCACTAGTGTTACCCCAGTATAATAGAAGTATTTTTTATTATTATGAAGAGAAGTCACACAATGACAATGAGGTCTAAATGTGCAGAGTCACCCTGCAGTGTGTTCACATCAGCTCATATCTCACACTCTCAGGAGTCATGTGTCTGTGGGACTCATTTTGCCGAGCGTGCAGTCTGTGAAATTGTCACGGTGGGTAAATTTTAAGCTTGTATGTCTTTGACATATATATGAAGATGTCAGTTTTAAGTGAGGGCCTTCATTCCTAATTGACGAGTGTGTTTTATTGATCGCCGATGACATTTCTGTGTCTTAAATTTCTGTGCCTGACAGAAAGGCAATAACTGTGACGGTACAGCAGTCCTGCCGCGAGAAAAGGACCATCAGCTGTTGTTCATGATTTCACTCATCGTCTTTTCTTCCCAGATTAAATATGTGGATGACCACGCTTGGACGTTTTCTGTATATGTATGTGGGATTACTGTAAATCCTGGAGTAGCTCTGTGAGGGGGGAGCTTTTCCTCTTTGTCCAAATAAGGTGTGATGATCACTACCTGCAATTTGAGTGGGTTTCCTGAGTGTTGATGTATATTATGTATATTGATGTACATATCTCTTCTGCACTGGCTGTTTCTCCAGATACTTAGAATTTAATATTTGACATGATTTGAGATGCGTACGGCCAATATTCTGTGTAAACATGTATAGACGTTTATAGAGACATTAATGTACAACACTGTATGTCTTACTCGGAAAAGCATGCAGCAGTTCATGAAACCCCAATCAGTCGTTTTACGATGTATAAATCAACTCAAATGTGTGTGTACTGAATCTCCTGATGTTTGTGTCGATGTCGTAGCGTCGAAGTCCGTCTGTGTTTGTTCCGCCAATCACGAGTAACATTTCACCCCAGATTATGTAGCATCGTCGTCATCAAAAAACAAAAAAACGCCCGAAAACATCTGTCGTTTCAGATTGTTAAACCAAAGAGACGCTCTCAGCTGACTGGCTTTGTTTCTGTGCTCGCGTATGTGAAGGAGAGATGACGCTGTGCTGGTTGTGTGGTCGTCCACAAAGTGTTATTACTTGTGAAAACATCCTCTTGGGAGTGTCCATAACAAGTGTGTTTACAGCACATGGCAGTCCACTTCATATCCTGCTTCTAATGGTCTAATCTGTGAGTTTCCTGTTTGTTCTGCAGCCTCAAATCAGGATCACAAAGGTCTTTTGATACACAGGTAAACACACATACTGTCATCTTACAGTCATTTTACTACACAAACCAATCACACAGGTGCATTAGGGTACTATCTCATTATGGCACATCCTTATAATGTCTGCTTTTCAACTGTATATGAGCTCAACTCACTGTTAATGGTCTGTTAATGTCAACATAATTGGATAGTTTTAAATGGGTGGAACCCCATTAACAATTCACACAATCCACCACAATTGAATAATGCGATTATAAATAAGTTACAAGCTTCTTTTTTTTCTTACTACCATCTCACACAGTCCAGTTGGTGTGAAAACACGTCTAGAAATTCTGAAAGCTTATAGCTCACATGTTTTGACCACTGAGAAAACTCCATCCACAGGTAAAGACCATGAGGTTTGAAGCTTTAAAAACAGGCAGTAAATTGACCTTTATTTTGTCAAATAATTGTCTTGTACTTTCCAGTCTCTCTAACACCGAAAAAGATGTGAGACGACAGTAAAACTGGTTTTGTTCTCCTGTTCCGAGAATTTTTGAAAACAGCTGATTATGAAGGAACGTGCCGTTGCCACTCTTTGGATCAAGTCTTCAATGTTTTTTTTGTCTGTGTGAAATCTTTGAAGCCAGTCAGTCTCATCACTGTGTGTTAGTGTGTGTAAAAACGGCAACAAACATTTCTAACACACACACACACACTGTAATATGCACATATTGGACCGGTCATGTGTAAATAATCCTGAACCTATTTTATTTCCTTGGCCAATTTTACACTAGTCACTTTGGATAGTAGCATACTTGAAGGGGGAAAATGAATGTTTATAATGCTTTTTTGTTGTCGTCGTCGTTTTGTGAACTTTTATTTACCGAGAGCTGCCTAATGACATTTGTAGCACGTGGCATTGATTTTTGTACTGTTTTTAATTTGATTCACTGCAAGACATTAGAACAATCTGTGGACACAAACTGCTGCCTTAGAGAGAGTTTAGTAATAAAAAAAGAAGAAAAAAAGTCCCTAAATAAGCCTTCTCTTTGTTTTCATTGTCTTTGGAGTTTGTTTGTTTTTAAACACAGTCGACAAAAGCTAATTGTTTGTTTATCTGCACCTTTAATTTAGATCAGTGCTGTATTTGTATTTCAAGGGTTGACTCTGTTTTTCTCTCTCTCTCTCGTAACCGCTGTGACGTAGAATTCTGCCTCGTTATTTAGATTTCTACTCGCTGCTCGTCAAAATAATCCTGACCGCCCAATTAGCTCACACTGCAGCCAGTCCTCGGTGTCTAGGTGGAGCAGTAACAGGACTATTGGCCCTGTGTTTAGACGACCTAATAACAGTCTATTCCCAGACAAAGCTCTATTTTCAGGTGCTGTGGTTGTGGCTGTTCAATCCCTCTGAAGACCTCGCTCGCTGCAGGACGGCTGCTTCCTTAATTATTGTCACTCTGGCTGGGAGGACGTTTCAGTAGTGGCCAGTGTTTATTGTCTGCTGTCATTAGTGGCTTTTCCTCTGTCTCCTCTCCACAGTTATTTTTCCAGGCTGCTTCCCCCCGTGGAGCGAAGCTGCAATTGTCTGTCTTTGTTTTTGTCTCGCTCTCCTTCCACTGCTCTGTCTCCCTGTCTCTTCGCCTTCTCATCCACTGCTGCGTCCAATCCATCCCAGCTTCTTTTTTTTTTTTTTCTCTCCCCCTCTGTAATCTGCTTGATGTCGTGAGTCTTGGCTGTTGTTATTCTGTGACAGAGGCTCGTCTCACCACAGAGTTAAACAAATGGATGCTCCTCAGAGACAGGAATGCAAACGAATCTCCCTACGGCCTCCTAAAACACAGAGACAAATCTTAGTTTGATAGACTCTGTCTCTGTCGGTTTCTGTTTGTTATTGTTCTTCCGCCCAGATTTAACAGCTTCGTTTTTGGAAGGAGTCACCAGGCTGTTAGAGGAGCATTGTCTCACTATCAAGTGACGCCACAATTCAAATTCTTTATTTCTTTCTCTTATTTTGTAGCTTTACATGAGTCTTATCCAATGTGGCTAATTAAGCCAAACTATGATATTTTTTACTTTGTTGAAGTAAATGTTAAGGTCTAAAGAAGTCAAATTGTAAGGAAATCTGTAGATTCACAGGCGACATGACTGGTATAATATTAACGGTGTGTATCAACAGTCCACCCTGTGAGGAACAAGATTATCTTTACAAAACATATAAGTAGTTATCAAGATATTTGTCTCTGTCATCCACACTCTTCTGACATTTTTAATCCCTGAAAACAGAGATATTTGAAAATGCCACTACGGTTCCGTCTGAACAAGCGCTGGGACACTGTGGACGAGATGAGATGTGAAATGCTCCTGGTCTGTAGATCTTCTTCTCTTTCTTCTCTTTGCTAATCTGAGATTTTGTGTGTAATCTGCTGAGCTTGTTTCTGTACATATGACAACTACTGCACGTCTGTCTGTCCCATGAGAGAGGGATCTCTCCTCTGTGGCTCTTCCTCGTTTCTCACGTTTCTCCCTGTACAGGGGATTTCGTGGATTGTGATGTGAGGGTCTAAGGACAGAGAGGGTCATCTGGTGTACTGACTGTGAAGCCCTTTGAGGTAAAAGATGTGTGAGTGACGTTTAGAGCTGCAACTAACGGTTATTTTCTCGATTCATCGCTTGGTCCATAAAATGTCATAAAATGTTTAAAAAAAAAAGGTTGATCAGTGTTTGTCAAACCTGGAAATGACGATGTTCTCGAATGTCTTGTTTTGTCCACAAACCAAAATGATTCAGTTTTATTGATTTCTTTGTTATGTGGAGCAAAGAAACAAAGAAAATATTCACGTTTAAGAAGCTGAAACAATCAGAAATCTTGTTTTAATGATGAAAAAGCTTCGACCTGATTAAGAGATGGTACCATCAATCTCTATCCATGAAATAGTTGTTGAGATATTTCAGTTAAAGTGGAAGCCAAAATAATAGTAAAGTTAATAACCTTATGACTGCCACTGTTTTGTTTTTTTCTACCCACATTCAGATCAAATGAAGGACAGACTTTGAGGAATCGTGGCCAAATTCATGATCTGCATGAACGAAGTCTTTCCTCCAGTACTGATGAAAGACCTCATCCTCTGACCTGCTGCACTTTCACAATATTTTGACAATAATCAGCGCCCATGTGTTAATTCTTTTCTAGCCACCACCACAATATCAACAATGTGAGTGTCAAATTTTACTCGTTATTTCTTGTCACAGCAGTTTCTTGCAACATTTCTTTTCTAGTTTGGTAATTTTTTGGGGGTTTTATTTATTTGTGGCCTCTTGTCTTTCAGTAAGTTAGTATGAATTCGTTTTTGGAGCTGGTTTGGTTTAGTTTTTATTCATTTTTTTGGTAAATGCTTAGTTTTAGTGTTTTCATTTTAAGAAATGTATTGAACAACCATCACTGAATCAACTCAAATGTGCATCATACTGCTGAGGTTGGATGTAGTTAGTGTGTAAGATAAAAAACAAATACATAATACATACATAATGAAATATATTAACTTGCATAACCAACATTGTAAACAAAAACTTTCAAAATTGCCAGAAGAGAAAAAGTAAATACACTTCATATGAACCCAAAGTGCTTATGAATGAAATAAACACGTTTACTCCAAATTTAGTTAAACTAGTTTTTATTTCGATTTCAGTTAACGAAATGTTTTTATTTTTTCAATCGTAGTTTTCTATAGTTTTTCATTAACTATTATAACCTTGTCCCCCCCCCCCCCCCCCCCACACACACACACATTATTTTGTCCTTATAAACAGACATCATTACATCAGTGTGTATTTGAATGAGTGTGGGGATGCTAGATCACAGGAGATGATGCATTTTACTGCCCGGTGTGAACATTCATACTTAACTGAGTCCACAGTGTGATCACTGATCACATCACTGAGGACAGATGTTAGTATGTTAGACGTTAATAAACCACTGTTTCTAACCTAAATCAGCAGCGTTTCTTAACCACACTCTTTCCTCTACAAAACTCCTGCTTGATATTTTTGCTCAGTGATGTTGGGCAGGAATGTGCTTTTATGGCAGCTTATCTGAGTGTTGTTTGGTTACTTCTTGGCTGACACAAAGGTCCTCTTGTTGAAAGGACACAAAGCGGACTCTATCTGTCGTCTTCACTAACACCCAGAGTGATTGCACTATGATAGGCAGCAGTAAAACATGCCTCTGAGCCAAGGAGGCTTCAAACCTGGCTTATATAACTTTGTTGGCAGACAGTGATGTAAACCAGAAAAGAGAAGTCTGTCCAAGATAAGGCTTTTTTTTAAGATTTGAGCTGTTATCACTGACAGATAAAAAGTACTGACGGTTTGAGTCCTGCAACAACGGTGTGTCTCCTTGGATACCGGGTGTTTCTTCACGGGTTCGTAATGTCTCATATGTAAACTCAGAGGGATTTCATGCCGTCTGGCTCACAGTTTTGCTTTGGATGAATTAGGATCATTGTTCCTCCACCTGCTCTGCAGATCTTGCATCAACAAAGGAAGTCCCTGTGAGGGGGGTGTGGCGGTGTGGGGGGGTGGACGACAACTGTGAAACGGCCTCCACAGAGGGAAGGTCACGTCAGGTGAAAATGAGATCAGGTGAAGGGTTATTGTTCTGGCTGAAGAGACACCTCAGGTGGATTGAGAAAAGAGGGCTGGATTAGGAAGGAAGTGTGCTGTGAGCTGACTCACCCTTTGTGCTGCACTCCGGCCCGGTGACATGACAAGTCAGTCCAGTTTAGTTCCCATGACACCGCATCAGGACGAGATGAATGGCGCCATTGTTGAGGAGAGAAGTAAACACACCAGATGCTCACTGACGCAAAACCTCGTCCACACAGAGCAGAGCGTATGGCATATTTAAAAGAGAAGGTAAACAAATACAAATCAGAGGCAGCACTCGGTTCAAGCAAATCGTGAAAGAGATGGATGTTGATGGATATTGATGGATATTGGAGGCAACACAGAGAAACAGGTGGTCTGGGCTCACATTAGGATCAAGTGTTGGGTTATATTCACTAGTTTGCTTTGGTTTAGTGATGTGTGTTTTAACCCTTAGTGCTCACACGGCACAGATCAGTCCTGCAGGTGCACCCACGGTGAATTGACATGGGAATAATACACACGACTCCTTATATGGACATACACTCTTAGAAATAAGGGTTCCAATAGGGTCCTTCTACAAGGGATGAGGTTCTACCTGGAACCATTTGCTTCTGAAAAACCCTTGCCTGAAGAAAGGCTTTTTCAAGGGTTCTTGGTAACACTAATGGTTCCAGTAAGAACCATTTTGATCCAGAGAACCCTTTAAAACCCCTTTCCTGAATAAAGGGTTTTAAATGGTTCTTGGTGGAACCCTCCAAAAGGGCTCCCAAAATGGAGCCAAAAAGGGTTCTCCTATGAGGACAAGCCGAAGAACCTTATATGGTTCTACTTTTATTTCTAAGAGTGTAGGTCACATCTTCACAATGTTTCAGAAATTCAATCCGTACTTTTTCCTCAGGTGTGTTTATTTATTTGGTAAGCAATGAAAAAAAAATATATTTTTCATTAGATTTCTTATAGATTGTGCTGAAAAAAAGGATATAAGTTTTTACATAGCAATGTAAAACAGCAGCCTAAAATGTTCTGTGTTCTAAGAGTTAATTAAAGTCTGTATGAGGTTCACATATGTTCAGCATATGCAGAAAACATTTATATTTGTTAAAACTAAAGACAGAAACAAATAGGTGAGGATGTTGGACAATGCAACGACATTGTAAAGATAATAAATTATAAACCTTTGTGCTCATTTGCATACAGATACAAAGGATGTAAACTCAGTGCTTGAAGTTATTAACCATGATCAGGACAGTGTTTCCATAGTCCAGTCTGATTGGACGCTGACAGTCCACTCACAAATTGAACTTGTGTTTCCTCAGATATTGGAGATTTTCAGGTCCTAGTGTCCAGAGCTTTAATCATTTTCCATCTGGGCTTCAGGATGCAATGTAGTTTGGGCCTGATGCATTGTGGGAGGTCTCTGTGGCTTTTTGAGAAGAACCTTGAAAATAACCCTATACACAAGACTCATTTGTACACACAAACACACACACTCTCTTTTAGCACTTTAAGTCGTGTACTATAGCGCTGCCAAGACAAATAGCCTCCTGGCAGCCTTCATGGAAAAAAAACAACTCTTCTTCCGAACCCAACGCGAACATGTGGGCAATTAAATCTGCAAGGTTTCTCTCTGGAAAGACCCAAAAATGAGCTTTGTGTAAATTTCTTTTGCCATTATCAAAGATGTTTATAAAGGTTTGTGCCAAAGAAGAAAAACTAAAGTGAAGAATGTGTGCAGTGCTTTCAGGAAAATGGCAAAAACAACGTGGAAAAAGTAAATGTTCAGATACGTGAGTAAGTGGAGTAAAGGGGACAGGAAAGCTGTGGGCTGCCCTTAAACCAAGATAGTGATGTGAAATGAATCCTAAGTGAATAAAAAGGGAGCTGTAGGCTCTCACTGCAGCTAATGGAACAACCAAAGATCCCCAGAATTACTTGAGGACTTCTCTGTGAAGAGTTGTTGTCTCTTTGGAAGGATGTAGCCTGAGGTGGCTCACTTAATATTACACATTTGTTTCACATACCTGTGAGTATTAAATATTTAGAATCCCCACAGAAAGTATTTGTCCCTGGTTATCTTTTACATTAGCTGAGGAAGGAGGAGGAAGAAGCCAGAAAGAAACAAACACAGCTCTGGATGGAAAGAAAAAAAAATGTGATAAAGATAACTGAGAGCACAGCTTGTTTTATCTTGAGAGAGTGGAGCTGAGCAGAGCTCATCACAAGTGCAGCAGCACTGCTCTACAGGGGAGATCTAAACTCATCCGCTCTTATTAAGGAGCTGGAACGGAGCAGTCGCCAGACTCCCACTGAAGCTGGCAGAGCTTTATTGACTGTCAGGTGGAGGAGGAGGAGGAGGAGGAGGAGGAGGAAGACGCTGCCAAAAGAGCAAAAGGCCACAAACTGCTGCAGCTCCAAACGCCAGAATAAACCAGTTTGTGGCAGGTGCACACATTCATAGTAAATCAATATTTATGCCTACAGATAAAAAGAAATGTTCTGTGCTTTTTGACTCAGGTGACTCCAGACATGGGTTTCCTTTGTTAATGTTTGTGTACAAAACTGATGAGATAATTTGAGAAGTTTGTGGTTCATGTTAAATTTGAATAAAGGAAACATTCTGTGTCTCGTGCCTCACGCTCAGGGGGTTTAATATTTAATAAAGAGGCCCCGCCTTTACTCATCTTTAAGTGTCTTAATGTGCCCATGAAAATGATAATGATTCTTTTATCCAGCTGGAACAATTGTCACAACATTCTGCACAGATAATATAAATATATATAGAAGTTAAAATAGCAAAAATAATCCTGTTCCAAATTATTACTTCAAAGTATTAGAACAAAGGTGAAGGTTAGCGTACAAAAGTACAAAGAATCAAAGTAAAAGTTTTTATATTTTATATAAGGACTCATATTATATTATACCCTATTTCTCCAAGTTAAACTAGTTCCCTGGATGAAGCGCCAAAGCAGTTCATGGGACAGGAAATAACATCAGCCACAGACGCTACTGTGAGCTAACAGCAGTTAGCATTTGGAAAAGTGATCATTTGCAGGCTCTAGCAGGCACATTGCCGTCATATATAACATGTATCCACTGGACAGATAAATAAGGCTGGAAGTTTGTGTAGAACTCTGTGCTGCACTGTGGAGCCAAGAATAGAACTTTACGATGACTTTGTGGACTTCCGGTTTTTGGATACCGTTGCCCTCGCCAGCACTCTCGCGTGTTTTACGGAAAAGCGGAGCTCCGCGAGACAATTTAGTGCATTGTGACGTCCCAATGTTTCATCTCCTGTACTTAGACTGAGGAGGACCACAAAAACATGAGTCATCTTTTTTCACACTTTGCCGACTGATAGGACCTCCAGAGTCCCAAATATAAGGATTTAATTAATAAAAAGTTTATTTTGCATAATATGTCCCCTTTATAAAAGTTGCTAATATATGACCATCATATACTGTATTATATACGACTGAAGCTTTGATGTCAACATGAAGACATGAAGGAGATTTTAGATAAATACAAGATAAAAAGTGTTTGACTGTGAAAATGACAATGGCTGAGTTCCATTTCGCTTGCTCAGGTTCAGTTCATGCTGATTCACTGTCTTGAACAGAACCGTTGTTAATGCGATCAATAACACCTATTCATTTATTTTACCATCATATTAAAACTGAAATTGTCGTCTAAATTTTTTTTAGGTTATTTCTTAAAATCTAGTGATGAGCTGATCCTGTGACTGCAGCTCAGTTTGATCATGTCTAGTGTTTTTCTTCCATGGTGTCGTCAGAACAAACATCGTTGTCCTCACAGTTCTCTCTCTCTGTCTCTGCTTCAGGCAGTGTGTATGTGTTGTGTGTGTTTTGTGTGTGTTTTGTGTGTGTTTTGTGTGTGTTTTGTGGGCGGAGCTTTGATGAAAGCCCAGACAGGAGGACGAGGAGGGAAGTGTCACGCGCAGTGAAGCCTGACTGAAGATGTGAAGGGAGGATTTTCAACAAACAACATAAAAAGGTGTTTGAAAAATGACTGTGGAGTTTGTCTTTGTGAGTTAAAATACTAACATAAGCCGTCACTGAAAATGGACTTAAATACATTTGATATACAGTGTTTGGACCATACATACAGAAATATGTTAATGTTACTGTTATTTATTTGGCAAATTACAAACTTAATTCACCTTTTTATACCCAAAGCATCACATTACATTACTTTACCATTTTTTTTTTAAATGTTTTTTGTAAAACAATAATAATTATATTTTAGCATTAAAAATACAGTTTTCGTTAAAGAGCTTCTACTGGTGTATTAACAATTACAGAAATGTAAAAAATGATTTTGATTATTAGCAATGCTGCTCATTTAGGTCAGCTGTGGGTTTGGCTGTTATGATAAGATATATATCATATTAAACCATATCTCTCGCATATCTCATCCTAACAACGTCAAAGTCGTCACTGCACACACTGGTGATCTCACCTGCCAAGTTTGAGGCGTGTCAGGTGACCTGGTGGACATTTATGTGATTAAAAGACAGACAGACGTTTGTATTAATAGATTTATATTTTGTGTACACACACACACACACCTGAATCATCTCTCTCTGAATGTGGTTAAACGTTCTCATCCCCCTCGAGAAAGAAACCAAACGACTACAAACTATTTGCTGACCCAGTGAGATGTCGTGGACGTGCAGCAACACGCTTTACTTTAGAAATGTTTCTTTTTTTCTTGTCTTTAATCCTTGGGTCTCATTTCAGAACATCAACATGTCAAAGATTCTTGGCAGAGTGTTAAAGTGTATTATGTTGGATAATATGATAATGCCACACAAGCTCTGATGAAAGCGCCGTCATCTACTGTAACTTGCACAAGAACCTGTTCCACAACAAACAAAGGAAGACTGCACTATTGTTCAAACACAACACAAATCTCTCTTTGTGCCACGTTTTTTCCTCTCCACCAGCTCAGTATCTCTGTTTCCCTTCCTCTTCCTCTGTCTTTTAATTATCTTTACATCGGGCTCTTTGGGAAACGGCCAATCAGAAAACAGCAGTCGGGGCCTTTTGTCTCCTTTTGAAAAGTGACAACAAACTACACTTCAGTTACAGTCCTGAAAACAATCAGCTCCTCATAAATCATTCAGTGTTATTCTCTCGCAGTGACCCACCTGTGCCCATCTCGCTCTCTGTTTGTCAAAAAGCAGAGCAAAGAGCAAACCTCTCGGGGGGAATCTGAGGAATCTGAAATTAGACGCTGTTAATGGAGCAGCCGCGTAACACGGACTCAACGTCCAATCTGTGTGTGTGTGTGTGTGTGCGCGTGTGTTCACACAGCGTGTGTGTGGGTGTTTGCTTCATTAGTTCTGTCTAAGCTTCTGAATGAGGAGGGAGGACGACACACGTCAGGCCCAGACACAGACAGATGCTGCTGACATGTTGGAGTATCTCTCCATTGTCCTGCTCATCCAAAGTGTCACATCTCATCCAAAGTGGTCAGGGAGACGCACACGGCGCAACAGAAGGGGTCACTTCAGACACACACACACACACACACACACACACACACACCCTCTTTCACACACACATCCTCTCTCACACACGCAGTGTAAAGGTCGCAAAGCATTGTGACTATGAGTGTCCTCACAGCTATAGAGAGACAAGTGTGTGTTTCTTGTGCACGTGTGTGTGTGTGTGTGTGTGTGTGTGTGTGTGTGTGTGTGTGTGTGTGTGTAAATGAGTTTCCCCCAGTCAACATGTGAATCCCCTTCATGTCCCCCCCCCCCCAACCCACAGCACCTCGCAGCCCCCTCCTCCTCCTCCTCCTCGATCCTCACCCCAATTCAACTGGGAATTTATCTGTTTTATTAATGAGAGGCAGAGGAAATGGCAATTATATGAAGAAAATAAAATCTCTTTCAAAGACACAAAGCCAAGGCTTTGCTGTGTTTGTTTGTGACGCAGAGGAAGAGAAATGTTTCTTTCTGTAGCACATGAAGCTAAGTATGCCAGGCTTTCCTGGAATGTCCGCGCTGGCTCTTCTTCTCCATCCTGCCCACTGTCGCTGTGATCAGTCCATGAGGCCTTTGTGTGTTTTTCTCTGTGAATGAAAACTGTCCCTGTGTTGACTTTGTGATGTGATGGCTTAGAGATAACAGAGATTCCTCCACAAAGTGCATATTTTAGATGGTTCTTCCATCACTGTTTGTGAGAGGAAGAAAAACATGGGAGGGGAGATGGAATCTTAAAAATGACAGGCAGTCCACTGTGAGTGGGGGGGGGGGGGGGGGGGGGGTGTACGTCGTACTCCAGTCCTGTGTTTGAGTTCAAGTACAACAATGAAAAAGAAAACGCCATATTTGCTCTATGCACGCGATAATCAGGTGTAAGTAGAATCTGAACCATCTTAGGTGCTATTTTCACTATTCAATTAACGTAAACGCCTACATTTAGCTGCCCTTGGTAACACTAAAACAAATACAGTCTGCCCATATAGAAAATAAAGTGTTTTGTTTTTTGAGCTTTGACTGCGCAGGGTGTGCTGTGAGGAAATAAAAATAAAATAAAAATGCTGGGACAAAATGAGTAGAGCCTCTCATAACAGGACATAGCACAGATGTGACCCTTCAAATCAAAGCCCTGGATTGTCAATAATACTGATAAGTAGAACGTCCTGTATTCTGTGAGGTGTACTGACAACTGTTTTCATCAAGCTAGTATAGGAATATCGTGGTTCTGGGGGAGAAAGTTATTATTATTATTTTATATTTAAAAAACAGTTTAATGTTTTTACATCCTTGAACAGACCATTTTACACTAGATAGGTTGCTATAAAAAAATAATTGATTAAAACACTATTAACACGTTTTATTGCATGTATTCTCTTTTTGACTATTTCCTTTTTGGCTTCTTTGCAGCATAGGTGGTCATTACTGGTGCTGGAACAGCAATCTTTCCACCAAAGGGACCTGTGTGCAGAGGACTTGTAGTAAAACATCCAATAATAACATGCTCTCTCTTTATAAATTGCCCTGTGATTGACCTCTCACCATTTCCCCCAAAGCTTATTATGCAATAACTGAACAATATACCAAAACCATATCTTGCAAAACATACCTTTAATTTAAATCTTGTGAGAAGAGAACTCACAATAGCTGTGACCCTCTGGGTCTTTCTGAAAAGTAAACTGCCATCAGATAAAATCCTCAGTGAAATATTGTGAAGAAGACATTAATCATGAGATTGGGTTTTGTTCCACCAACAGGAAGAGAAAATATGCTTCCTTGTTCTCATTAGGGGGAAACTTGGAATTTGAATCTGCAGGCAGTAAAATGCCTGAGTGTGTGTTTGCATGTTTGAGCCTGATTTTGACACATGCATATGCGCACACACACACACACACACACACACAAACACACACATGCACACACTGAGCTCATCAAAGGCCTGAATGCTGAACAATCAACTCCCTGACATTCAAAGCTATTGTGGACTTGCCAGAACCAGAGAGTTCCTCTGGTTCCTCTCCTCCCCTCCCTGTAATTTACTGGGTAATTATTCCATTGTGTAAACAGCTATTACTGTGGCCGAATCTTGGCGAGTCTGAAAAGCGCTCTCCTGTCACAATGCTCACATTTCTCTTCCTCTTTGTCAAAGCCACAGGTCCTCACTGCACAGCCGCTACCAAAACAGAGATGGTGAAATTAATCCGGCGGAGAGAGAGAGAGAAAAGGAGAAAGAGCTCAGTGTTGTAAGAACAAGTCTGCAGTAACAGGTTGCTTTTATAATCCACATTAACTGCAATTTCACACCTCTGCATCGACTGATAACAGCCACACTCCACTTTTATTACGTCTCTTGTTACACTGGAGCTTGGTTTAGTGAGGGATTATTACACACAAGATATAATTAACTCACCTGTACCTATTAATTCACTGCGGCATTAGTGATATCATGTCTTAAGTTTAAGATTATAGTATCCAGCACGGAGTTGTGTGCAAGCACCAACTTTGTTGTTTTTATGTCTGACACATTCTGTGATCACTGCTGGTGTTTGGTATTGGAATAGTCATGTAAACCTAAACCTAACCTATTCTAAACCTAACCCTAAAACCAGGTCTGAGGACCAGCCAAAATGTCCTGCCTTTGCCAAAATGTCCTCACCCTGTATATAGTTTATAAGATTTTTGGTTTTCTCCAAGCCACAAATACAAGAACACACACAAACACACTGCTCAGACAGCAGAGAGGAGACGACCAGTGCATTCGCTGCGGTGGTTAGACAGTCTGACTGGCTGTCTGTCTGTCTCACACTCTGTTTACTCCTCATTTGCTTACCAAGTCAGCTCTGAAACCTCAGAGCTGCTGCCAGCACAGATGCCCACAGCCAAGAAAGAAGGAGAGGGAGGGACGGAGACAAAAAGATACAGAGACACATTTAATTCTACCACCAGCATACATGACGACATACGAAAGTATGACTTTTTTGGTTTTGGACAAAATACTATGACTTCTTTGTCAAATTTCAGATGACATACTAAACCTATGAATTTTTTGTCAAAATTTGGACGACATGCTAAAGTATGACTTTTATAAAAAAAAATTCAAAAAAACTGGGGGGCAAAATAACTTTTTGAAAAAAGTTTTTTTTCCCAAAGTTTCTATTTTTATGCCTTTTTTGGGTCAAATTTTGGACTACATTTTAAATTATGACTTTTTTGTCAAATTTTGGACAATTTTTTTTTTACTTTTTTGTCAAATTTTGGAGAAATATTTTTTATTGACTTTCAAATTTTGGACAACATTTTTTTTTTGACTTTTTTTGTCAAATTTTGGACGACATACTAAAATATGACTTTTTGTCAAATTTTGGAGGACATAGTATAGTATGACGTACTACATAATATAGTATGTCGTTTTTGTCAAATTTTGGACCAAATTTTTTTTTCTAAAATGGTCAGATTTTGGACGACATAGTATAGTATGTCGTTTTTGTCAAATTTTGGACCAAATGTTTTTTTCAAAAAAATGGTCACATTTTGGACGACACAGTATAGGATAACGTACTACATAGTATAGTATGTCGTTTTTGTCAAATTTTGGACCAATTTTTTTTTTCTAAAATGGTCAGATTTTGGACGACATAGTATATATAGTATGTCGTTTTTGTCAAATTTTGGACCAAATTTTTTTTTAAAATGGTCACATTATGTATGACACAGTATAGTATGACGTACTACATAGTATAGTATGACGTTTTTGTCAAGTTTTGGACCAAAAAAATGTTTTTCAAAAGAAATGTCAGATTTTGGACGACATAGTATAGTATGTTGTTTTTGTCAAATTTTGGACAAAAATTTTTTTTCAAAAAAATTGTCAGATTTTGGAGGACGCAGTATAGGATGATGTACTACATAGTATAGTATGTCGTTTTTGTCAAATTTTGGACCAATTTTTTTTTCTAAAATGGTCAGATTTTGGACGACATAGTATAGTATGTCGTTTTTGTCAAATTTTGGACCAAATTTTTTTTTTTAAAAATGGTCACATTATGTATGACACAGTATAGTATGACGTACTACATAGTATAGTATGACGTTTTTGTCAAGTTTTGGACCAAAAAAATGTTTTTCAAAAGAAATGTCAGATTTTGGACGACATAGTATAGTATGTCGTTTTTATCAAATTGTGGACCAATTTTATTTTTATAAAATTGTCACATTTTGGATGACATAGTATAGTATGACGTACTACATAGTATAGTATGACGTTTTTGTCAAGTTTTGGACCAAAAAAATATTTTTCAAAAAAATTATCAGATTTTGGACGACATAGTATAGTATGTCGTTTTTGTCAAATTTTGGACCTAGTTTTTTTTTCCAAAATATGGTCACATTTTGGACGACACAGTATAGTATGACGTACTACATAGTATAGTATGACGTTTTTGTCAAGTTTTGGACCAAAAAAATGTTTTTCATAAACATTGTCATATTTTGGACGACATAGTATAGTATGTCGTTTTTGTCAAATTTTGGACCAAATTTTGTTTTCGAAAAAATGGTCAGACACAGTGTAGTATGACATTTTGGTCAACGACATAGTATAGTATGACGTTTTGGTCACATTTTGGACGAAAAAATTGTCATATTTAGGAAACACACCACACATACACACAGGAGGTATTTGAACACATGACCTTACACTTGGAAAGCCAGTGCCTTAACCATTAGGCCACTGTGGGTCCATTTAACCATTCCACGTGTGGTGAAGTTGTGCCAGTGTGGACTCCATGTCACAGTATGTCGTTTTTGTCAAATTTTGGACCAAATTTTGTTTTTCGAAAAAATTGTCACATTTTGTACGACACAGTATAGTATGACGTGCTACATAGTATAGTAGGCTGTTTTTGTCAAGTTTTGGACCAAACAAATGTTTTTCAAAAAAACTGTCCGATTTTGGACGACATAGTATAGTATGTCGTTTTTGTCAAATTTTGGACCAAATTTGTTTTTTCAAAAAAATGGTCAGATTATGGACGAAATAGTGTAGTATGACATTGAGGTCGACGACATAGTATAGTATGACGTTCTGTCACATTTAGGGCTAAAAAAAAAGCTCAAAAAAAATTCTGATTTTGGACGACATAGTATAGTATGTCGTTTTTGTCAAATTTTGGACCAAATTTGTTTTTTCAAAAAAATGGTCAGATTATGGACGAAATAGTGTAGTATGACATTGAGGTCGACGACATAGTATAGTTTTTACTATTGTTTTTTCAAAAAAATGGTCAGATTTTGGGCTAAAAAAAAAATTAAAAAAATCTTCGGATTTGGACGACATAGTATAGTATGTCGTTTTTGTCAAATTTTGGACCAAATTTGTTTTTTCAAAAAAATTGTCAGATTTTGGACGAAATAGTGAAATATGACATTGAGGCCGACAACATAGTATTTTTTTTACTATTGTTTTTTCAAAAAAATGGTCAGATTTTGGGCTAAAAAAAAAATTAAAAAAATCTTCGGATTTGGACGACATAGTATAGTATGTCGTTTTTGTCAAATTTTGGACCAAATTTGTTTTTCCAAAAAAATTGTCAGATTTTGGACGAAATAGTGTAGTATGACATTGAGGCCGACGACATAGTATAGTATGACGTTCTGTCACATTTAGGGCTAAAAAAAAAGTTCAAAAAAAATTCCGATTTTGGACGACATAGTATAGTATGTCGTTTTTGTCAAATTTTGGACCAAATTAGTTTTTTCAAAAAAAGTGTCAGATTTTGGACGAAATAGTGTAGTATGACATTGAGGTCATCGACATAGTATAGTATGACGTTTTGGTCAGATTTTGGGCTAAAAAAAAAATTAAAAAAATCTTCGGATTTGGACGACATAGTATAGTATGTCGTTTTTGTCAAATTTTGGACCAAATTTGTTTTTTCAAAAAAATTGTCAGATTTTGGACGAAATAGTGAAATATGACATTGAGGCCGACAACATAGTATTTTTTTTACTATTGTTTTTTCAAAAAAATGGTCAGATTTTGGGCTAAAAAAAAAATTTAAAAAATCTTCGGATTTGGACGACATAGTATAGTATGTCGTTTTTGTCAAATTTTGGACCAAATTTGTTTTTTCAAAAAAATGGTCAGATTTTGGACGAAATAGTGTAGTATGACATTGAGGTCGACGACATAGTATAGTATGACGTTCTGTCACATTTAGGGCTAAAAAAAAAGTTCAAAAAAAATTCCGATTTTGGACGACATAGTATAGTATGTCGTTTTTGTCAAATTTTGGACCAAATTAGTTTTTTCAAAAAAAGTGTCAGATTTTGGACGAAATAGTGTAGTATGACATTGAGGTCATCGACATAGTATAGTATGACGTTCTGTCACATTTAGGGCTAAAAAAAAAGTTCAGAAAAAATTCCGATTTTTGGACGACATAGTATAGTATGTCGTTTTTGTCAAATTTTGGACCAAATTTGTTTTTTCAAAAAATTGGTCAGATTTTGGACGAAATAGTGTAGTATGACATTGAGGTCGACGACATAGTATAGTATGACGTTCTGTCACATTTAGGGCTAAAAAAAAAGTTCAAAATTTTTTTCGATTTTTGGACGACATAGTATAGTATGTCGTTTTTGTCAAATTTTGGACCAAATTAGTTTTTTCAAAAAAATTGTCAGATTTTGGACGAAATAGTGTAGTATGACATTGAGGTCGACGACATAGTATAGTATGACGTTTTGGTCACATTTTGGACGAAAAAATTGTCATATTTAGTATAATTTTTTTTTTTTTTTTAAATTGTGAGATTATGTCGTCCATAATCGTTTTTGTAGTATGTCGTTTTTGTCAAATTTTGGACCAAATTTTGTTTTTCGAAAAAATTGTCACATTTTGTACGACACAGTATAGTATGACGTGCTACATAGTATAGTAGGCTGTTTTTGTCAAGTTTTGGACCAAACAAATGTTTTTCAAAAAAACTGTCCGATTTTGGACGACATAGTATAGTATGTCGTTTTTGTCAAATTTTGGACCAAATTTGTTTTTTCAAAAAAATGGTCAGATTATGGACGAAATAGTGTAGTATGACATTGAGGTCGACGACATAGTATAGTATGACGTTCTGTCACATTTAGGGCTAAAAAAAAAGCTCAAAAAAAATTCTGATTTTGGACGACATAGTATAGTATGTCGTTTTTGTCAAATTTTGGACCAAATTTGTTTTTTCAAAAAAATGGTCAGATTATGGACGAAATAGTGTAGTATGACATTGAGGTCGACGACATAGTATAGTTTTTACTATTGTTTTTTCAAAAAAATGGTCAGATTTTGGGCTAAAAAAAAAATTAAAAAAATCTTCGGATTTGGACGACATAGTATAGTATGTCGTTTTTGTCAAATTTTGGACCAAATTTGTTTTTTCAAAAAAATTGTCAGATTTTGGACGAAATAGTGAAATATGACATTGAGGCCGACAACATAGTATTCTTTTTACTATTGTTTTTTCAAAAAAATGGTCAGATTTTGGGCTAAAAAAAAAATTAAAAAAATCTTCGGATTTGGACGACATAGTATAGTATGTCGTTTTTGTCAAATTTTGGACCAAATTTGTTTTTCCAAAAAAATTGTCAGATTTTGGACGAAATAGTGTAGTATGACATTGAGGCCGACGACATAGTATAGTATGACGTTCTGTCACATTTAGGGCTAAAAAAAAAGTTCAAAAAAAATTCCGATTTTGGACGACATAGTATAGTATGTCGTTTTTGTCAAATTTTGGACCAAATTAGTTTTTTCAAAAAAAGTGTCAGATTTTGGACGAAATAGTGTAGTATGACATTGAGGTCATCGACATAGTATAGTATGACGTTTTGGTCAGATTTTGGGCTAAAAAAAAAATTAAAAAAATCTTCGGATTTGGACGACATAGTATAGTATGTCGTTTTTGTCAAATTTTGGACCAAATTTGTTTTTTCAAAAAAATTGTCAGATTTTGGACGAAATAGTGAAATATGACATTGAGGCCGACAACATAGTATTTTTTTTACTATTGTTTTTTCAAAAAAATGGTCAGATTTTGGGCTAAAAAAAAAATTAAAAAAATCTTCGGATTTGGACGACATAGTATAGTATGTCGTTTTTGTCAAATTTTGGACCAAATTTGTTTTTTCAAAAAAATGGTCAGATTTTGGACGAAATAGTGTAGTATGACATTGAGGTCGACGACATAGTATAGTATGACGTTCTGTCACATTTAGGGCTAAAAAAAAAGTTCAAAAAAAATTCCGATTTTGGACGACATAGTATAGTATGTCGTTTTTGTCAAATTTTGGACCAAATTTGTTTTTTCAAAAAAAGTGTCAGATTTTGGACGAAATAGTGTAGTATGACATTGAGGTCATCGACATAGTATAGTATGACGTTCTGTCACATTTAGGGCTAAAAAAAAAGTTCAGAAAAAATTCCGATTTTTGGACGACATAGTATAGTATGTCGTTTTTGTCAAATTTTGGACCAAATTTGTTTTTTCAAAAAATTGGTCAGATTTTGGACGAAATAGTGTAGTATGACATTGAGGTCAATGACATAGTATAGTATGACGTTCTGTCACATTTAGGGCTAAAAAAAAAGTTCAAAATTTTTTTCGATTTTTGGACGACATAGTATAGTATGTCGTTTTTGTCAAATTTTGGACCAAATTAGTTTTTTCAAAAAAAATGTCAGATTTTGGACGAAATAGTGTAGTATGACATTGAGGTCGACGACATAGTATAGTATGACGTTCTGTCACATTTTGGGCTAAAAAAAAAATTCAAAAAATCTTCGGATTTGGACGACATAGTATAGTATGTCGTTTTTGTCAAATTTTGGACCAAATTAGTTTTTTCAAAAAAATGGTCAGATTTTGTACGAAATAGTGTCGTATGACATTGAGGTCTAAGACATAGTATAGTATGATGTTCTGTCACATGTTGGGCTAAAAAAAAAAATTCAAAAAAATTTTGGATTTTGGACGACATAGTATAGTATGTCGTTTTTGTCAAATTTTGGACCAAATTTGTTTTTTCAAAAAAATTGTCAGATTTTGGACGAAATAGTGTAGTATGACATTGAGGCCGACGACATAGTATAGTATGACGTTCTGTCACATTTAGGGCTAAAAAAAAAGTTCAAAAAAAATTCCGATTTTGGACGACATAGTATAGTATGTCGTTTTTGTCAAATTTTGGACCAAATTAGTTTTTTCAAAAAAAGTGTCAGATTTTGGACGAAATAGTGTAGTATGACATTGAGGTCATCGACATAGTATAGTATGACGTTTTGGTCAGATTTTGGGCTAAAAAAAAAATTAAAAAAATCTTCGGATTTGGACGACATAGTATAGTATGTCGTTTTTGTCAAATTTTGGACCAAATTTGTTTTTTCAAAAAAATTGTCAGATTTTGGACGAAATAGTGAAATATGACATTGAGGCCGACAACATAGTATTTTTTTTACTATTGTTTTTTCAAAAAAATGGTCAGATTTTGGGCTAAAAAAAAAATTAAAAAAATCTTCGGATTTGGACGACATAGTATAGTATGTCGTTTTTGTCAAATTTTGGACCAAATTTGTTTTTCCAAAAAAATGGTCAGATTTTGTATGAAATAGTGTAGTATGACATTGGAGATCGACAATATAGTATAGTATGACGTTTTGGTCACATTTTGGGCTAAAACATTTTTTTTTTTTTTTTTAATTTGCAGGTTTTGGAGGACAGTATAGTATGACGTTCTGTCACATTTAGGGCTACAATAAAATGTCATAGTTTAGTTCACTAATTGTTTCAAAACAGTACCAATCCCCTTTGGTGTAGTGGAGAAGACACTGGCCTCCCAACCCCTGGATTGTAGGTTCAAGTCCTGCTGTTTAAATAAAGATTATTTGAAAAAATTGTCCGATTTTGGACGAAATAGTGTAGTATGACATTGAGGTCTACGACATAGTATAGTATGATGTTCTGTCACATGCTGGGCTAAAAAAGAAAAATTCAAAAAAATTTGGATTTTGGAAGACATAGTATAGTATGTCGTTTTTGTCAAATTTTGGACCAAATTAGTTTTTTCAAAAAAATTGTCAGATTTTGGACGAAATAGTGTAGTATGACATTGAGGCCGACGACATAGTATAGTATGACGTTCTGTCACATTTAGGGCAAAAAAAAAAGTTCAAAAAAATTCAGATTTTTGGACGACATAGTATAGTATGTCGTTTTTGTCAAATTTTGGACCAAATTTGTTTTTTCAAAAAATTGGTCAGATTTTGGACGAAATAGTGTAGTATGACATTGAGGTCGACGACATAGTATAGTATGACGTTCTGTCACATTTAGAGCTAAAAAAAAAGTTAAAAAAAATTTCGATTTTTGGACGACATAGTATAGTATGTCGTTTTTGTCAAATTTTGGACCAAATTAGTTTTTTCAAAAAAATTGTCAGATTTTGTACGAAATAGTGTAGTATGACATTGAGGTCTAAGACATAGTATAGTATGACGTTCTGTCACATGTTGGGCTAAAAAAAAAAATTCAAAAAAATTTTGGATTTTGGACGACATAGTATAGTATGTCGTTTTTGTCAAATTTTGGACCAAATTTGTTTTTTCAAAAAAATGGTCAGATTTTGGACGAAATAGTGTAGTATGACATTGAGGCCGACGACATAGTATAGTATGACGTTCTGTCACATTTAGGGCTAAAAAAAAAGTTCAAAAAAAATTCCGATTTTGGACGACATAGTATAGTATGTCGTTTTTGTCAAATTTTGGACCAAATTTGTTTTTTCAAAAAAATGGTCAGATTTTGGACGAAATAGTGTAGTATGACATTGAGGTCGACGACATAGTATAGTATGACGTTTTGGTCACATTTTGGGCTAAAAAAAAGAGTTTCAAATAAATTTCCGATTTTGGACGACAGTGTAGTATGTCGTTTTTGTCAAATTTTGGACCAAATTTGTTTTTTCAAAAAAATGGTCAGATTTTGGACGAAATAGTGTAGTATGACATTGAGGATCGACGATATAGTATAGTATGACGTTTTGGTCACATTTTGGGCTAAAACATTTTTTTTTTTTTTTTTTTTTTAATTTGCAGGTTTTGGAGGACATAGTATAGTATGACGTTCTGTCACATTTAGGGCTACAATAAAATGTCATAGTTTAGTTCACTAATTGTTTCAAAGCAGT